>NC_089821.1:87331397-87634969 GCF_035046505.1 Tiliqua scincoides
TTTACTCTTCCTTTTATTCTACTTATTAGTTGTTCCTATTTTCAAAATGCTTTTTTAAATCTGTTTAAAAATTACTTTTACATTTAGACGACTACTTTATGAATTTCTTCTAAATTCATTCCACCCTTGAAAAACAACAACAACATTTATGTGTAAGTTGATATTAACTTTTCACATTCCTCTAGGCTATTTTTTTTTATTTCACATGAGTTTTTCTATATTCTTGTCATTTTCTTGCTTCATAATTGAGGATGCTGGAAAGTATATATTTAGGGGATGTGGAGAAAAGAAAAGCTTATTAATGTGTGTAAACTGCTAAGATAGGATAATTGTCTCTTTGTATCTTGAAGTTCTAAACCAAAATCACTTTATAGTGATGTCAGACTAAGCTGAGGCACCTTTCATAGCTTTGTATGTTTAAATGTTTTTATATCCAGGTATAGCCCACCTTAGATCCCCACAGTGTGTAAAAAAAGGTGCAGTATCATCTGAATAATGGTGAGGGATGCTATCTGACCTTCTTTGAACAATGCCATCTTCTTCTGACATACTGAGACTGACAGAATGATTCTTTACATTGCCTCTGAGTGTCTCATCTTTGGACCTTTCTGCTAGCAACATTTTCTCCTCTGATTACTCTGACCTCCCAAAAATGTGCTTTTCCTCTAAGGGCATATCTATAGTAGAGATGTGAATGGACTTGACAGAACCCTGGGAAAAGTGGTTTTCCTGCAAGAAACGTCTACAATCCTTCCCCTAAGGATTTTGAGGGGAAACTATGAAAGTGAAACTGTTGGGATGATGTATCATAAGGCCCAGGAATTATGTGGACCCAATGTTTATGCACGTTCTCTGATCACTAAGTTGTAGCGGATGTTGCTCAAAGTGAAATTTTGGATGATTTTTGGGTGAAATTTATGACGTATTTTCAGGAGAGTTTAACATGTTTTGAGATTCAAATAAGACTTGTTTTAGAGGGGGAAACAGCTCTTTTTACACACACCTCCGAACATATAGAAGCTTCTTCTACTGAGTCGGAATGTTGGTCTGTCCACCTCAGTATTGTCTGCTCTGAGCAATGGGCAGTAGTTGTCCAGGTTTTCAGAGAAGGGTCTTTCCCAGCTCTGCCTGAAAAATGACAAAGATTGAATCTTGGATCTTCTGCATGCTAAGTAGGCACTCTACTGCTAAGTTTCAGCCCTATCCTCAATGTGCCATTTATTTATGGAGGACAAATCAATAGCATTTCCTCCCATATTCTAATTTTATGTACTGTAGACCAGCACAACTAATAGAGTGCTACTAATTGTTGCAGACCAACAACTTTTTTCCAATGTGCCATGGACCAGCACTATATACCTGTTCTTTCTACTTCCTTTTGGCCTTTCACACTCTTGCGAGGCTTGGCATGTGTCCAAGTTAAGTGGCAACCTTTGGGAGATTCTGAAAAGAAGGAACAGCCAGGAGACACACAGCAGACTGGCAACAGGTCCATGGACCACTCTTTGAGAAGTGCCTCCGAATACAACAAACATAGGTTTAATTAAGGAAGTAGTCCATTTAAGCAGTCAGCAGGTGCATCATATTAGATTTTTAATTGGCCATGACTCCAGTTTCTACTGTTGAAATTCTGATAATAAATCTAGTTCTCAATGATAATATTTCCTCTTTGATTTCATGCTCTGTCGCAGCATTTCTTTGGAAAGAGGGACTCTGAATGTATCCTTGTGGCTATTATGTACTTCTTTCCTCTTTTATATTAGCTTATTCTGGCCTTCATGAAGGAGCTGTAAGTCCTTTGAGTTTTATTAAACAAAGAGGGATACTTAGCTGCAACTGGAGATTCACTTCAGGGCGAAACTGGGCACGATTGAATAAGAGCTGGCTCAAGCCTGGCATACATTCAAATTTGGCTTTAGAAATGCAACAATTTACATTAAGTTTTGTATTAAATAAATGTTTATTTCTTTTCATGTTATTTATTTTGGACTGATACAAAGTTCATAAACTATGAGCTTAAAAAATAATCTACAGAAACCTGTGTGTATGTGTGTGTTTTCCAGAGTGGTGAATGGTGCCCACATGGATCTAGAAATGGTTTTCTAGTTCCAAATGGACCTAGAAATTGTGGGAATCCTGTGGGAGACAATAAGGAGATTAAAACAATCTAAATGTCTTGGTAGGAAAAATTCCCCATGTAGTTATGTGTGAAAGGATCTGAAAAAGTGTTTCTAAACAAGATTAAAACTATTTTAGTTGCCATGGGAATGTGCAAGCTTTAATACTGTCCGTGATCACTTTGTTTCTCTTTCCTTTTTTCAAAGGTCATTGGGGGCGATGCATAGGTGACTGTGGTTCGGGTGGTGTTCAGAGCCGAGTAGTTTGGTGCATCCATTCCGAAGGTTGGACAACCCACCATTCAAATTGTAAACAAAATGACAGGCCTGAAAGCCAAAGGAGCTGCTTTAAAATATGCGACTGGCATCTTGAACTCTTTGAGTGGGACGTGTCAGAGTGGCACATATGTGTCCTAGTCCCTTTTGCTCATGGTGAAGTCAAGCCAAGGACTTCGGAATGTGTCACTGCACAACATGGATTACAGCACAGAAATGTACAGTGTGTACAAAAGTTGAACAGAACAGTCGTTGCAAAGGAAATATGTGAATATTTTACTCCCCAGCCAGCTGTAGAACAAGCTTGCCTAATACCTTGTCCCCGGGACTGTGTAGTATCTGAGTTCTCTTCCTGGTCTGTGTGTCGCAGACACTGTGGGAAGAGTTTGCAGCACAGAACCCGTTCAGTTATTGCTCCTCCGCTCTATGGTGGAGCCAAATGTCCAAACCTCACTGAATCAAGGCCTTGCGACATTTCCATCTCTTGCTCTCATGGGGAAGAGGAATATACCTACAGTCTTAAAGTTGGACCTTGGAGTAAATGCCGGCTGCCTCATCTTAAGGAAATGAATATGATTGGGAGAACTATGCTGGATTTCAGTTCGGATTCTACAGAACGAAGCACATTCAAGCTTCAGGTGGTTGAGGACCTGCAAAACTTTCACAGGTTTAGATCCCACTTCAGCTCCAAGCCTTGGGATATAGAGATTGGCTATCAAACAAGGCAGGTGAGGTGTACTAGGAGCGATGGGAAAAATGCAATGCTGAGGTAAGAGACCACCTTTACTCTTAGACCACCTTTACTCTGCTGAACATACCCACATTTGTTTCATATCCAGTATGTATTTGTGGAGTGTTTACCTTTAATGTGTTAATATGTTTTCTGTTTCAGTTATACTTACTCTTACCTGCTATTAAGGTAACGGAAGCTACGTATTTTGAAGAGCTACTGTTGATAATGGCTAATTTTATACATGCAAACAGTTTAAATGTTTCTCTGCTTTGCAGATTTTTCAACCTCTTTCCATTTTTCCCCCACTTAAGGTAGCACACAGCTCTCTTCCCTGCCAACAGCTACAGGCTACAAAACTAAGGATTGGGTCAAACATTTACACATCCCTTGTATGTGGAGTCTCTGGGTATCCAAGAAGGTATAGCCACATGGAGGAAATAATTCCCAGCCCTGCACATCCCCAGTTACGGTTGCTATTTTCAGTGGCAGTTCACATGAATAAAACAGCTACAGTTTATGTTGGTCACTTGCACAAATTATTGCTGGGAAGCAGCAGCTATGTCTAGGGATGTGTCGGATCACAGATTCTTTCTCCTGGACTTTACCCCGAAGCCAAGCTGCACAGTGGGCAAAACGAAATTATTGAGAGCCCAATCCTGAGTTCCCAGTGTGCGCGGTTGCGCCGGCACCGAAAACAGCTGCTGCAGCATCCTGTGCACTCACGGTGGCAGCGGGTGGCACCTCAGGAGAAGGGGACTTTCATCCCCGGGTAAAGAGAGTAGCCTTGCAATGGGGCTACTCAGTTCACCACCACCCAAAAGGTCGGCGGTGAGGTAAGAGCCTTCATGTCAGGTGCTGAGCCGGATGCAAAGGCTCAGGATCTAGTGAAGCGTCAATCCACCAGTCCCACCTCCCCCGGCAAGCCTCCCCCACCCCTTCCCCACCTCCCACCTTCCCGTCACACCTTCTCCCCACCCTCTCCCTGCCCTCCACCTGCCTTCCCTCTCTGCCCTCCCCAGAACGCCTCCTCCCTGCCTCCCGCTTTCCTCTCTGCTGCTCGGTGGTCTGTGCAACTGCCAAGCGGCGGAGGCCGGGCACCTGCCTGGCACTAGCCCAGTGCCAGCCAGCGCTGGGCTAGCATGGGCACTCGCCTGGCGTTAGAACTCAGTGTGCACATTGTGCACTGGTGATAAGCTGGCACTTTGAGCTCAAGATTGGGCTCTGAGTAGGTTCAAAACTTTTGGGGTACATGAGAGTACTTCTGTTACACTGAATAGGCCAAATTCTGCCTTGAAATGCAACCTGTCTCTTGCCGCTCTAAGCAGGTTAGAGTGTACAAATATCCTTGTCACTGTAATGATGTGGAAGATGCCATTCTATTAGTTCTGCAGGGACATTAAGCTGCTATTGCTACTGCATATACCAAAAGAAATATGAGAATTAAGATGGTGGGGTTAAGCTCTTTGCTGTCTTGGTGAAATGGTACAGCCATCAAACACTGGAAACCCATTCCTGTCCCTTCTCCAATCACCAAATGTCAGTCCCGACAACATGATGTTTTTCACTGTGTTACAGAGACACAGTGGCTTAAGTTGTATTTAGGGCTTCCGTGATTGTGTCATGGAACTTAGCTACTTAAGGGCCCAATCCTATCCAGTTTTCCAGTGCCGGTGCAGCTGTGCCAATGGTGCATGTGCTGCATCTTGTGGTGGGGCAGCAGTCACAGAGTCCTCCTTAAGGTATGGGAACATTTGTTTCCTTACCTTGGGGCTACATTGCAGCTGCACCAGTGCTGGAAAATTGGATAGGATTGGGCCCTAAGATGTCTATCACATTAACATTAGGTCATGCAATTCCATATGGGTAATTGCATGGAAAATAATTTTACTCCTTTATATTTATAATCAATAGTTTATTTATTTATTATTTAGAGATTTATATCCCACCTTTCTATCCAATGAGGACACTCATTGCTGTTATATCATATGACATATGTCAATGAGGACATAGTCGCTGATGCCAGTAGCAGCTTTAACATTCCTTTTTATCAAACAGCTATTTATTGTGTTTTCTGATTTATGTTAACAGTTTTCTTTTTAGCCCGTGCAGTACAGATGCAGGCTTTTCAGCAGCAAGTTGATTCATTTTAAAGCTCGTATAGTAAGGCCTGAACAGATTTATTTTCCCATCCTCTGGCTGGATCTGGTTTTAGATGGAGGGGAATATATATATATATATAACAACTTGAGCTCATGAGTTCTTGGAATCCTGTCGTTATCTTTTCACAGTTGACAGCTTCCAACCCCTTCTTAAATTCTTCTAGGGAGAAAGAAGGGGTCATTGCTCTCCAGATGCATGTCTGTCATTAATATTGCTGGAAAATTTTTACAGAGCCACTGATGTGCAAATATACCCTTTAGCCTTTTTATGATCTGCTGTTTATTAGAGTAGATATGTTTTTCGGCACATGATATGCGAAAACATATATCTTTGTTTTATTGGTTAGCTGCAGCCTGTCACAGCAGCTCCCAAGGCCTCTGTCCTATTGCATTGCTTTAAAGATATAGCCTGTTTCTAATCTTGTTTACCCCAGTTTCATAGTGTTATAGTTCAGCAGGAATTTCTGCAGTTAATTCCAGTACATACCAGATAAACTGGCAATATGCTTCCCAGACGGTAAAAGACCATGTTAAAACACCATTTCACAGGCACATGTGTTTTAAACCAAGTCACTTCACCAGTCCCAGTAAGAATGGTTGCATTCATTGGTGGAATCACTGTCAAGAAAATGTCAGCACAGGGGGCAGGGAGGTGCAAGGTTGTTTCTTTAGAGCAGGCATGAATGTTTTCCCCTCTTATGTTCAAAGACAAAATTCCTGGATCAACTTCCTCCAACCTTTTTATCAGCTGCAAACTAATAAGACTTCTGTTCTCTAAGGTGGGATCAGGGAAGGAGATAAATTAACAGTCATTTCTGGGGTTTGGGAAATAAACGTATCTCAATAAAGCATAGTACACACACACACACACACACACACACACACACACACACACTTTTACAGAGCCACTTTTTATTGCATTATAGTAGAGTCTCAGACAATATTTGAAACCTCTCAGAATCACAGACAATGTGATAAAAGCTTTGTGCTTCTCATGAGCACCAATTGGACAGTGCCTATGTAAGTATTTGAACAGCCGAACACATGTGCATTTTTCAAAAAGAAATGAAGCATTTTAAAAAAAATATATCTCTATAAGAGGGAGGCTTGGCAGGAATAAGTGATTAGGCCTTTCTGCCTGCCACAAAATAGGGCACGATTGTTGTGTTCTAGGCTAAATATGCAGGTTCTTGGTGGGGTGATAAATTAGGATCAGAAGAAAAGCACAACCTCTAAACCTAATTGATCTCCTCAAGAATCCTTAAGCTTTCGAGTGGTCAGAATTCTACAAAGCAGCTGGACTCAAGAATGGAGGATTAGGATCAATGGAGGCAAGCCATGAATTATAGTTCCCCTAATCTCAATCTCCTGTCCTGGGATCCTGCAAGCTGCTAGAAGCTTCACTGGGCCAGCAGAATCATTGTCTGTCTCTGTCCAAATTCAAACTGCTAGTCACCTATTTGACAGTTGTGGTCATCTGTTCTATAAAGGAACTATCAAGCAAACAACTGAAACTGTTTGCAGCCACAAAATACTGTGCGTGTGTGTGAGAAATGGTTGTAGCCATGTGCTCAGATAAACTATTTTCAGTATTCTATTTCAGAGTTTTACATTGAACAAATATCAATGAAATTAATTTGGGGTTTACAAAGCAGAAATAACCCTTTAGTATCTTTGCAATTTTTACGTGACATTTAGGGTAATTAGCATCACATTATGGGTAATTAAATGCTGTGATCCTGTTACAAAAGTATAGCGTAGTGAGGCGTTATGAAGAAAGGTAGCTATTGAGCTTGTCTTTTCGTTTTAGGAAATTTGTGTTCAGACTTTAATTATGTGAATAATAAACATATTTGTGGCGGTCTCATTCTAGCCATTGAATTTTCAGACTTGCCTTGTGCATATTGTTTAAAGTTCTGAACAGCAGATTTGCATACGGCATTTGTGGAGTAGTGGTAAAGAAATACCAGTGTCCTTTCTACCTAGCTGTACATTTCTTTCAGAAGGGGATCATGGAAACCAAATATATTAATGCTATCAGTGTGCCCTTTGAGATCCCCAGATTTCCCCCTTTCCTCTTTCAACTAGTTAAAAAAAGAGATCAAATCATGCCTTGCAGGTCTGGCTCTTATGGTGTTCTTGATGTGGTGCTCCTAAAAGCCAAGAACATGCAAAAGTACATTTATTTATTTTTAACCAAATACTCTTTCATCGCAGCCTTTGTGTACAAGAAACCATCCCTTTGACCTTTCAGTCCTGTGTTGTGCCTAAAGACTGTGAAACTTCAGACTGGTCTTCATGGAGCTCCTGCTCAAAGACTTGCCACTCAGGTGATCTCTCACCGGGATTCCGGAGTAGAACTCGGAGTATAAAGCACATAGCTGTAGGAACTGGTCAGGAATGTCCTGAAACAGAAGAAAGAGAGGCATGCAGCATCGGTGGAGGAAAGCATCTTCATCCATGTCCAAGGTATATTCCATTGTCTTCCTGTTCCCCATAAACAAAGAGAGACTGAACTTTAAATACCTATGTTATTTTAGACAGTCATACCTTGGATAACACAGTTTCCTTTAGCACTGGTTTGTTACAGTGCTTTTTTAATCTGGCATGACTGAAAACCATTCTACCAAATGGAAGCAGGGCATTCTGGGCCAATCCGTGCCTGTTTCCTGCCTGTTAGATCAGCAGTGCCTCCAACAGTACTACTTCACGTAGCACTTGACTTTTGGGGAATATATCCCCAACTCTGACTGAAGTATTACTCTATTCATGTTGCTCTGGGCCTCTTTGCTGAGTGATGGTGTCATACATTATGAAGACATGCAGCAGTGTAAATCTGAGTGTGTCTGCCTATCAGGTGTGCATCTGATTTGTTCAGACACACCTAGAAAATAGGCTCCAGGAATAGGGTCTGTTTATGAAGGAACATATGAGGACCAATCTAGTCTCCCTCTGGATCAATCCTCTCCTTTGTACTGAGGATTTCTGTACTGGCACCTCCCCTTTCTGTCTATGTCTTACCATGTACAAATAAGAAACTGGATTCTACCTTAATAAGCAGTTGAACATGTGATAATCTTAGGAGTGATTTGTGCCCTTTTCTCTGACCTCCATCCTTAGAATGGCTGCAATCAGTATCAAGCCAATTCATTCATTTATTTAAAATGCCTACTCCACCTTTTGGCTCAGGGGGCCATTGTGTTATACTGGTGATACAGGTTATACTCTGGTTCTGTTTGAGTGGTTGGAATTTCAAATAGCTTTTGAGTTTCATAAGCGAATTGTGCCTGAGTATAGTGGTGCTGTTTATTAAAATGTCTGCAGAACTTGCTGTCTGCTCTTGGCTTCTCTTAAAAAAAAAAAAAAAAAAAAAAGGTGCTGTAATACTTGTGGAATTGTTCCCAAGCAGGAGGAAGAGAGCAAAGGTTATGAGTGTGGTGTGCACTATACAATTGTGTTACTTCAAAATCAGCAACCTGCTCATCATCCCTGTGCAACTTGCCATCAGCTGGAAAGAGGGCACTTAAAAAAAATGTTGCTTGATTAGATTTTGCAAAGAAATGCTCTTATATGCTGATTTTTACTTTTCCATCTCAATTCATGTCAATCAGTAAGACAAAAGGATAAGATTGTCTGACTGAATTTATTCTCTGTGCTCAATGAGTTGTTTCACTTCACAGTCATGTGACTGAAATGCAGCAGCTGCTGGTTAATGAGTGAGGAAAGAGATTTATATCTGAAACATCTTTTTGAAAAACAGAAATATAACTGTGAGGCTTAACCAGTGGTCCAAGGCTGAGGTTTTGCTTGTTGTGTCTGATGTGCTGCTCCCACGTACAACCTTACATGTTTGTTTCCTGTGCCGCACATTTAGGATGTCTTCTACCAAACTATGTTCAGGGAAAGGTTTTCTAACATGCAGTAGTCTGTTAGGAAAGACTGCTTGCCCTTCAGCTAGTTGAGGAGAAAAAAAGGCTAAAACAGATTTAGAATATTAGACTGTAACTTTTACATCTGATTTCTGTAAGGATTGCGGACACTGAAGCAAGACCCTGAGAAGAGCTGCAGGCATCTCTTGTGCACAAGATGTGATGTACATGTTTCATTTAAGTTATCTCTGAGCAACACACTCTCTGGAACCTTGCCTTGGGCAAATGCACATGATCAATGGGGACAGAGTTTGCAGGTTATCTAGGTTGTGTTTCTCTTAGATCAGTAGAGTATATTTTGAACCCGCTAGTTGTTCAGGTGTCTCATGCCATAAGTATATGCCCCTTGCAGGTGTAGATTGAAACACACATGGCCCTTTATGGCTATTAGGAGAAAGCCCACAAGAAATGGACTGTCCAGGTTCAAGAGTATGAAGCAACACTCCTTGTATAAGTAACTGCTGTTTGTAGAAAGTGCGGGTTGAAGTTTCTCATCAGCCCTGCAGAGATTATCTGAAACCGAGTACCTTGTCCCCAGGTAGAGGTGGAATGGGAGCACATTGGTTATCCTTGTCTCTGCTGTGATGAGGTCCTTCACCACACTTGGTCCCCCTGGGTTCGGTGCTTGTCTGAAGCACTGACCCTGAGAGATTCATTTTTGTGCAAATAAGAGGGCTCCTGTTTTTCTTCCCCTGATTACAACATACTCAATTGTAGAATGACTGAGTAGGATTGTGGTGAGAGATACCTCAAGAATCACAATCATGTCTCTTTTTCTCAGATGTTGTGAGGCGCTCAGTCCTTGCAGTATAGTGAAGGAGCAGGTTGGAGAGGGGATGCCAATAGGGATATGGAGCTTGGTGCTTCTCAAATCACTGTATTAAACTGGGGGAGGAGAATGAAGTGAGGCATCAAAATTCTTCATGTTGCCAGCTTTGTGTAAAATCTTCCTAGACAACATCAGAAACATCAGCTCCAGGCTGCAGTGCAACAAGACTGTTGAAATTGTTAAGCCCCAGATCAGTGATTTTTCAACCTTTTTCATCTTGTGGCACACTGACAAGGCACTAAAATGGTCAAGGCACACCATCAGGTTTTTGGCAACTGACAAGGCACACCATACTGCCAGTTTGGGGGCTCACATCCCCATTGGCCCTACTAATAAATGATCTTCCCTCAAATGCCTGTGGTGCACCTGTGGAACACTCGTGGCACACTAGTGTGCCATGGCACAGTGGTTGAAAATGGCTGCCCTAGATGGTCATGCTGGTGTGGGGATGATGGTGTTCTGCTTTGTAGAGAGTAGTTTTAATTAAAGTTCTTGTTTATGGTGATTTTGCATGGTAATTTTAAAGGAAAGATGAACAGAGGAACTGTGAACTGTGCAGAACGTGGCAGAATTCTAACATGAGAAACTTTTTATCAATGTGAGACATCCCAGAGCTGATTAGTTGATCAGTTGGTAAAGTGAGTATTGATTTCAGTGTAGTAAATCGAGTTCCATTGATGATAACGATATAAAGAAGAATACATAGTTAATAGGTAATTAATGAGAGCGCTTGTCATGTAAACTGAAGTGACAGTCCTCAGCATACTTGGAAATAAGACCCATTGAGCCCACTGGAACTTTTTTCTAGATCAGAAAAGTGGAGTCTAGATCTCCAAAGTTGAGATTGCTATGCACCGGCATGAATGGTGCTTACTGTTCCTCTGGAGAGTCTCATGGTCATGGCGTTGCTCTCCACCAAACTGAGCCCTGGCTTGCCATTTCTGGGAGTCGGTCACCCAGGCAGCCATTGCACCTGGATTTTCAGGCAGACACAGCAAGCCAGGGGAGAGAGGCACTGTGACCATGAGGCTTCCCCGTGGAACAGTAAGCGTAGTTTGCACAAGGGAAGTTTATGCAGGGTGCCGGAACTGGCCCACTGGCCAGAGTCTGGAGAGCACTGTTCTAGATGAATGTGAAAAGGATTGGGCTGAAATCATTAAGAGGTCATTCTTAGCAGGGTTTACGGATAGGAGCTAGCCAGACCTCTAATATGATGGGGCCTTATTGTCCTTATTTGAGCTCAGATAGAGTTAGCTTTGTTCTACGTAAATTTCTTCTGCTCCTAGTTTTGAAAGATGCTTCACATCTTGCACTCACTGTCTGTAAACCTTTACATACTTTCCTGGGAGTAAGTCCCATTGAATACACTGGGACTCACTACTGAGAAGACACACATAGGACTGTGCTGATAGTGGCTGACTATGTTTCAGCAGCACTGGATATTTTCAAGAGCTCTTAGTTTTCACATCTGCAGTCACTTCTAATCTGCCGCGAATCGTTGCTTATTCCCCTAAACACCGATTTAAATCAACACAATCTACTTAAAGCAGGAGGTGTTAATGACTAAATAAGAGCAGGTACCTGTCCTTAAGCATTTGTTATTGTAAATTGATTTCCATTTAGTCCTGGCAAATGTGACAGTTTAATGTGATGGGATACAAAGCACAGTGCATTTACCTTGTTGTTGTTTAGTTAACTCCTCCAGAAGTGAGACTGCCTATGGAGAAAAAAAAAGTGTGATGAGCCATGTTATGGAAGGAATTTTTTAAAAAGTTACTCCTACAAAATAAAGTTCCTCCTTTTATGATTTATGCTGTTGTGGGAGGACAGGTTCATATTTGTCATGAAAGGAGTCTGTCATGTACAGAATCTGTTGCTTTTGTGCATGTGTGTGCCTGCGCACTTCTCCTTTTGTCCTGGTTATCAATGCTGTATCTCTATCCAAAAACACTCAAGGTGTGTTGTCATTTAAGTGTGAGAATGACAGTTCATCAAAGAAGTCCTGCAAATTAATTGATATTTTTGGAAGCATTTCTCATGCATTACAACATTCTTCAGACTTTTGAAACTAGATGGTAATTTGAGTGGAAGTTGAGGGGTGGAAGTACAGACTTGATGTTTTGCAGTAATGTGAGCCTTTCTTCAAAACTAAAAAAAAAATAAATAACTGAAGTTATATGCACAAAATGACAATTTAGAAACATTTCTCTACAAAAGACATTCAAACCCACAGATGTTCATAACATTTAATTAGCAATAAGGTGATTACTCGTGCTGTTATATGAGACTTCCTGTGTGGATCAGCCTCAGGGATTTTTTTGTGGATAGAAATACAAATCCCAGGTTTACAATTATTTGGAACTGTGGTTAGGATCAAACCTCATAGAGAAGGAGTGATAGCCAAATTTCAGACATATGAGCAGGAAGGATCAAATAGAAATAAAGACTCTAAAAGTCAAGAAATATGTTCCAAGATACCAGCAAATTGCATTCCAGATTATTGGTGGGCAAACTGGTATCTCAAGATATGAATAAAAACAGGTTTCAGAATAGAGGTAATCAGTTATTCCAAAATATGGAAAATAGAATTCAGAAGTCAGGTTGAATAGGGACAGATCAGATATAACATGGGGAAGAAAACCAGTGTTCCAAACCCAGTAGTCCAGTTCTAGAACAGGGGTGTCACACTTAAGGCCCGGGGGCCGGATGTAGCCCGCAGAAGCTTTTTATCTAGCCCTCAGGCTCTCAGCTGCTGAGCAGTGCTGAGGGCTTACTACTGAAAGGGCAGCCCACATGAAAATTGGGCTCTCCACTATCTTAAAATATGATTGAGATTTGCATATTTCCTCTTCTGTCATTTGCAGCTAATGAGGTCCTAAGTGAAGAAAAAGTGCTTGTTTTTGACTATGACGTGTTCAAAGACATCACTTCCTGCCTAATGACATCACTTCTGGCCCTCAGCAGGCATAATGAATACTATTTGGCCCTTGGTATGAAATGAGTTTGACACCCCTGTTCTAGAACTTTCTGGTGCAAAGCATGCTCAGACTTCCTGGGAGCTGTCCCCAGTTCCTGTTTCAAAGGACTGCTGGCGATAGAAAGCACAGGTATGAGCCCTCTATCTTTCCTGGAGCTTATGGAATGTTCAGCACAGGTGGAGCTTTAGAGATGAAGAAGGGAGTATCCTACCCAGGCAGATTTTTCCTTCTTGTGGTGTCTGGTGTAACATCTCTGCACTGCCCATAGCACACCCATGAGATTCTCTGGCTTAAGGAATTTGTGAAACTAGGATACCAGCATGTTCATGTAGGAATAACTACATTTTGGTTTATACAGGTGGAGCCTGTTTATTTGCAGATGTTATACCTATGTTGAGCCAGACTTGGCCCCACCTGAATCTGACTTGGCCCCACCCTCTGGGGCTTCCCCTTGCCTCCCAACCTGATTTGAGTCAGTCTTGTCTCCACACTCTGGGGCTTCTCCAGGCCTCCCAATGCCTGATAAGGTATTAAAAAATCACTTCCCATTTCCCTCTGAAAATAATGTATATTAAGCACTTTCAACGCTCAAATGTCTTATCATTATCTATTATCACCCTCTTCTTCTTCACCATCACGTTATCTGTTAGGAACCAGGCTAAAGCCTATTTCTGTTTATTCATATCCTTAATGATAATTAATGAATTTTGCAACTGCAATCTGTCTTGATTGACTTATTTACTTTACTGTTGGGGGTGGGGGGTGGGCACCAATTCTGTTTTAGATTAAGTTTGTAAGTTGCCAAAACAAATGATAGCCGAAATCATGTTCAGTTACTTGGACGTGAATCTAATTTGTGTTCTTTTTCTCCACTTTTCAAAGTTGCAGTAAAAGGACTTTAAAAAAATTCTGCTGCTTTTCTTATTTACCCATAAGCTATATATATTTTATTTATTTATTTATACAGGTATTTATGTACCGCCTTTCTTTGGTCGTTAGATTTCTCCTCAGACTTTAATCCAAGGCGGTTTACATGGGCAGGCTGCTCTAAACCCCCGTAGGGATTTTTACAATTGACTAGTTCTAGTCTTTCATAGAACTCCTCCTTCCAGCTGGATTCCTTCCCGGTCTGGCCTCTCTCTGGCCCTTCGCCTCCCACGCTCCACTTGAGGGCAACTCCACCCTGCCACTGAGGGTCAGCTTATCAGTATATCAGCGTGTCGTCAATTCTCGGGTACTTCCGGTTGTTTCAAACTGGCAGCCTCAGATCTTCAGGCATACAAGGCGGCAGCTCTACCAACTGAGCTGAACCTCCTGCCCATATTAATGCTTACATAGGAATTCTGTTCCTATTAGCACTTATTTGTAATTTATTTGTAATCCTATTTGTAATCCTATTTGTAATTTGCATTTTGATCTGGAGAAATACAGGAGAAATACTGTATCTGTGGGTCCTATATTTGCAGTTTCACTTATCCACCTTTTACAAATCCCTCCTACTGCGCAAATGACATATTTGATTGCAGCCCTCCTGTAGCTGTCTCTTCTGTTTCTCTGTCTCTGTTGCTGCCTGTAAATGCTAACAGGAAGCAGGAAGTACTAACAGGAAGCCAGTTGAAAACAGCATGACACTTAAAGAGTTCTTAGAACTTAGTGTCACATTGTTTCCAGCCCTCCAACCTGCTTTCTGTTGGCTTTTCCTGATTCCTGTTACCATTTGCAGGCAGCACAGAGACAAACATGACAGAAGGGCGGCAGTCAGACAAAGATAAGTCATTTGTGCGATGGGGGGGGGTTTGTAAACCGCTTCTTGTAGGATTTGTTACTATCCACAGTTTCCATTATCCATGGTAGCAGCTGGAACCTATCCCCTGCACATATAGGGGTACACCTGTATAGTAATAGTGTTATCACTTTTCAGCAAAATGTCCACGGAGTGGTTTTCATGGCAAATAAATGAAAAGAGAACTTTCATCCTATTGGCTACTCTTATTGTAGTGATTGTTTTCCTTCTTTTGTCTTGGGTGTTTCTTTTTAAAAATGATGTACGTTGCTTTGAACTCCAAGGCAAAGGATGAAAAGGCAATGTATAAATCTTCTAAATAAATAACATGTAGGAATCTGCAATATAATGAGTCAGACCATTCATCTAGCTCAGTACTGACTGGTAGGGGCTCTTCAGGGCTTCAGACATGAGTCTGTTATCCCAACCCTATTGGGAGATAGTAGATATAGAACCTGGGACCCTCTGCATGCAAAAAGGTTCTCTACCACTTTGCTACCGTTCTTCAATGAGAAATTTCTGATATTAAGACTCAACGATCAAGGGGACTTTTATAAAACTGTCTCATCTCTTATTCTCCTTAAGATTTTCATGGAAAACAGCTGAATGGAAAGAATGCGATGTTAGTCTTCTGCTTGACCGGCAGGACCCTCGACATCACAAGCACATGGGCCTTTGTGGAGGTGGGATACAAGTTCGGGAAGTATACTGTGCCCAAAGCACATTGGAGGAAACACACAAACTAAAGGAAGGTATGTTAGAAGTGGTATGCTTTGCCTGTTAATAACCAGTGCATGATGTGAACGTGAAAGGAAGAATGAAACTGTATTGTAGTGGGAAATGGGAAGGAGATGGGTATGGGAGGAGGGCAGTTTGGGCCTGGGGGCAGGGGAGGGGGCAGGTTCAGCAGCAGCAGCGCCCACCAAATCCTAACCCCTTTCCTGGTCCTGATTCATTTTCCGGAATCAACTCGGACTTGCACCAACTGTAGAGCTGGCACAGGTTCAAGTTGACCCATGGTGGCTGCTGGGGCTTATGACGGGGTAAGAGAACAAATGTTCCCTTACACCCAGAGGCCCTCAACATGAGAAAAGCGTCCCACAGAATACAGTAGAAGTCATGCTGGCACTGCTGCATCACTGTTCAGAGAGTTAGTTAGGATTGGGCCGTTAATGTACAACATATTCACAGATAGAGAGACTGTTTCATGGAATGTAACATGGAGACTATGCCAGCCATTTTCAACCACTGTGCCGTGGCACACTGGTGTGCCATGGATGGTCTGCAGGTGTGCTGCAAGAGTTTGGGGGAGGGACATTTGTTACTAGGGCTGCTGGGGATTGTGAGCTCCTGCTGTCAATGGGTGTGCCTTGTCTATAGTCAAAAAACTGGTGGTGTGCCTTGACAATTTGAGTGACTTGTCAGTGTGCCATGAGATGAAAAAGGTTGAAAATCACTTGTCTATGCACTGTGCTTTATCTATGTGGGAAGTCACTCTACAGCTACTCTGCAGGAGAGCTGCCAGGCAAATGATAGCAGTCTCCACCTGAGGATGCAACATCCTGCTCTTGCAGTAAAAACTCCAGATTGAATGAGAATCAGTCCTCAAACATGACATTAAGAAACCCCAAATTGCTTATAGAAACAGAGAAATGGATGGGTGTGGTATATCAAAACAGACTTAGAGAGGCTGAAAACCAGAAGCTCAATAATCTCATGGTCTTTTATCTTCACATTTTTAAAGCTTTCTCCATCACCCCAAATAATTAAAATGTGTTGGGAGGATGAGCTGGTTAACAGATATGAAAAGGCAGGATTTTGCAAACCTCTGAGATATACAGTTGTCACCAGCAAATATATTATTGGTTCAACTTTGCTCAACCTCCAAATCTCACTCAGGAGGCTAGAATTTTTTTGAGACTGGAAGTTTCAACTCCACTGAAAGTAAGTAAATAGATAGGCTTGTCCTCTGGGATGTACATAGATGTGTACTACCACAATAGAAATTGATTGTTTAGTACAAGGGTTCTTAACCTGCAGTCCATGGACCCCTAGGGGATCCATGGGTGGGCTTCAGGAGTCCGTGAACTGGGTGCAATAAACATTATTTGTGTATGTGTTTATGTACATTTTTCTCAGGAAAGTGTTTGTAGCTTTTATCAGTTTCTCAGAAGTGTCCGTGACCCCCCAAAAGGTTAAGAACCAGTAGTTTAGAAAACTAAGTTTAAGTTCTGATCTGTCTGTTCATCAAATTATTTAGATGGGCAAATATTACTGGCATAACTGGTTGACTTCAATAATGAGGTAATGTTAAGAGGTAATCAGCAGTGGTGTAAAATAATGCTTCCACCTGATTTTCATTTACATTGTAGTTTTCTTCTGCTCTCGCTCCATATCAGTTCACAGATTGCATTCTCCAGGGACAGACTATTTCTTTTTAGGTTTTCATACCTAGGTAAAGGGGAAAACCTAATGTGTACATGTGTGATCCTTGTGATTTTCTTGACTTTGAACAATGCCCAGAAAGTTTCCCTATATTGGCTTCTGGGTGCGTGGTTCATTTAAAAAGCAAGTTATGGGTATAAAATAACTGAAATTAAACACTTTTCAGGGGCTTAGATTTAAAGCTGAGCTTAGTTTTCCAAATGAAATAGATTTGCTTTAAATGTGTTTAGATCATGCATCGTAATACAGTGGGCCCGCCATATCCATAAATTCGGAACCTGCAGATTTCATCATCTGTGGGTTCCACAGATCCACTGAAGACCTCCCAGATGCAACCAGAACCTTGTACCAGTCATGCCTGGGAGCCTTTTTGAGGCCATCAGAGGCCTTGTGCAACCTCTGTGGGGCCTCGGAATTCCACCCGGAGAAGTTTAAAGGCAAGTTCTGGTTTTATGTTGCCTTTAAACTGTTCCTGGTGGCATTCTGAGGCCTGCAGAGGCTGCATGAGGCCTCTGATGGCCTCAGAAGGGCTCTGGTCACAATCATAACCTTGTTCCATTCATGTTTGGAGCTTCCAGCAGGCCCAAATCCATGGATTCCAACATCAGCTGATTTCTATATCAACGGGGCTTCCAGGAACAAAACCCCAGTGGATAATGAGGGAGGGCACCGTGTATATTGTGATGTATTTTGTGTGTTCTCAAGTGTGGTAGTTGTTCATGAATGTGGTGCTATCCCTAGAACTTTAATGTGCCGTTGGACTTAAAATCATTAGTTTTCACATGCAAGACCCACTTTTCTAATGCAACATTGGCTACACTCCTAATTTTTAACCACATAGCTCTGTGCTTCTTCTCTCTGTTTCTTTTCTCTGTTGTTCCTATTCTCTGACCCAGATAATGTGACCCAGTGTGGGTTTATGACCTGCAAGCTGAAATATGCATTAAATGGTCAGGTATCCTTTATTTTGCTAAATGTTTAGTTGTGCGTGTGCTGTATGGCATTGATTCACAGAAGAGCAGCTCTGGGAGAATCCTGTAATGAAGGGCATGGCAAGAAATGCAAAGGTGATCCTAAGTAAATAAGATTTTATGTTTACTTGTGAGCAGGGGGTGGGAGTGGGGAGAGCACAGTGCCCTCACTGGATAAATTATAGAGCTGCTAATCAAGTGAATTGATTTTTTTTTTCCCTTCCAAAAGGGAAATGTTTAGTACAAAATAAATATTTCTTTCAAATGACCTAATTTACTTGATAAAGGACGTACCTTCACAGCAGGAAATAAATGTATTCTAACCCGGCTGTATTCAGTCTACATTGTTGGGATGTTCAGCTTTTGATCTGTAGGTTCACCACCAAACATTTCTGTAAGTAGAATTGCAAAGATGAAAGCCCCATAATGGAATTATAAATATGTAGCAGCTGGTTGCTTGCAGGAGACCCTTTGAAACAAGATATAAAAGGATTGTACTCAGATCTTTGGGGTGCATGACTGCTATGCTTTACATTTGTGATTCAAAAATGTAAGAGTTTAAATCTGTGAAAAAAGGAGAATCTTAGTAATCACAGAAATGGAACAGTTTTGGTTTTCAAATGTCTTAGATCTTCTTAAAGTGGAAAGAACAAATAGTGTAAAAGAAACCTTAGGATAAAAATGCGTTAAGGATAAATAAATGTCTTCCTTTTGCTACATTTTATGATTTTTCTTCCACAGGTCCCCCTAGTTTGACTTGTAGCCTTTTGTTCCTGGTGGTCAAGTATGTGTGTAAGTGCAGGCAGAGCCATGTAACTGGACATTCTGTGACTCATTGTGGCGCCACCTACAGTTTCCTGATATACAATTCCTATTTCAGAGCTTCTGTGCAGACCAGTTATGTCCTGCTTGCTTAGCCCAAACCTTTATGTCTCTTGGGAATGTGTGTTCATTTACACTCACTGTGGGGAGGCAGCCATACTTATCCAATGATGAATGTGCCATGCCATGGTTGTAGTTTCAGAGTAGCCTGCAGCATAGCTTGCCATGAATGAGGACAGATTTGGTGCAAGTTGTTGGAATTAACATTTTCCTTGCAATATATTTTGTTTTCCACATAGTGAATGCTGTTTGTTTCATAAAGATAATGAATATTGTAAAAAAACAAATACTAATTTACTGTCTTTGCAGAGGCGTAGCTAGGTCATTTGACACCCGGGGCCCATAAATTTTTGTCACCCCACACGACAAAATTATTTAATTATTTAATTATGCAATCATTTATTGTCATGACATGACAATAGTAATAGTCATGACATGAAATGAAAAATAATAATGGCCAGAAAATAAATGCAGTAAATATTTCCCCACAAGCAATGGATGGAATTCTCATCAAATGGTATATAACATGATGGTATTATTCCTAAAAGCCACGATTTCCAGAATTTTGGTCACTGGGGTGTCATCCCCCCCAAGAATGTCTAATTGACCTGTTTTGAGTTAAGGCAGTGGTTCTCAAACTTTTAACACTGGGACCCACTTTATAGCATGTGGAGGTCATGGCTGGTTGTCATGGTTGTCATGGGTAGGAGGTCTGGTCTAGAGGGTAGAGCCTTGTTTGCCTGAAGATAACATCCGAAGGTCGCCAGTTTGAGGCCACCGGCACCGTGAACGGTGAGACCCTGAAGCAGCTGACAAGCCTAGCCGAGTTATGCTGAGTTATTCCACCTGCTCTTTGGCCGCTGTCAGCCTGTGTGGGAGGAAAATGGAGGCCAGAATGCGATACCAGATCATTAAAGGTCCATCTGAAATGCTGTGGTTCTTGAAAGACACAACCTTCTTCAATTGTAAAAATCCCTATTGGGATTTAGTATTGCCTGCCTATGTAAACCGCCTTGAATTAAAGTCTGAGGAGATCTGACAACCAAGAAAGGCGGTATATAAATACCCGCATGATGATGATGATGGCTGGAAGTGACATCATCAAGCACAATAAAATAAATAATTATAAATAATTAAATTAAAGAAAAACAAACAATTAAATAAGGGGAAGCCAGCCCTGTTCCACCAAGTGAATTTTCTCTGTAGCCTACCTACAAGAACACCCCCCCCCCTTTCCACAAAAATATCAGTGAGATTTTCAGTCTTCCCCAGTGCCCAGTTCAGGGTAAATTCTTATATTTCAAGCATAGCACTATCAGGACCCACCTGGCTTTACAAGTCTAAAAACAAATAAAATGAACCTTACCAGCTCAAGCGTGTTTTATTCTTTGGTGGGGGGGGGGGGGGAAGATGCCTTCTAGAGCATTTGTTGAGCTCCACTTTCATCAGATTGGGACCATGCAGCTAGCCTTGCATTCCTCTTTGACTGACTTGACCAGGAGTCAAGGCACATTTGCTTACTCGTAAATGTGACTGTGTGGCTTACTTTCGCTTTCCATAGGGCTCAATACATTCGTCTGCTTGGAGGGAGGAACTTCCTTCTTGGGTGTTTTTTTGGGGAAGCTTTCATTGAATAGGAACCATTCTGGTGTCATTGGATTCCTCTCAGCCTGCCCTTTCCGATGGACTAAGGCATGTTCGGCTACATATGAGTAAACGCGCAATACGGCTCACTTCTGGATCACTTCTGAGTAGAGAGGCACAGGATTGCACTTTAATGTAGCAGATGTTGTGAGCCTTGTTGTGAGATGTTGTGAACTATGGCAAGTTCGCCTACTCAAGAGCAAACGCGTGATTTTGCTCGGTTTCATTTTCCATAGGGTTCCATGCATTTTTTGTTTCTGGTTTTTTGGCCATAACTTTGGATGGAAAGGAGATATTTCGATCTGGTTTTTTGCATTGCATTCTGCTAGAAATTCCACATCCAACGGTATATAGCATGATGGGGTTACTCCTAACCTCTGCAATGTTAGCAGTGTTGGGGCATTTGTGGTGTCACCCTCACCCAAGGGTGGTACCTGGGGCGGACTGCCCCCCGCTAGCTATGCCACTGTGGCTTTGCATTGCATGTATTAGTGCATGAATTAAGACCGTAGGATTCAGTTCAGCAAGTTATCACACCACATTCCATTCCAAAAAGCTCACAATATCTGCTACATTAAAGTGCAATCCTGTGCCTCTCTACTCAGAAGTAATCCTCACAGTTTTCAATGGGACATACTCCCTGAAAAGTATTATAATGTTGCATCTTCCATTTCTCTGAGGAGCATTTTTATTCCACTGCCATGAGGAGTGTTCAGTGATAATAAATTATCTATTTGTTATGATAATTTATATGCCATCTTTCTAAGTGGACTCAAGACAGATTACATAGGCAGGCTGAACATAAATCCATTTTTTCAATGAGATTTTTTCAAACATTATTCCATGAGAAATCTCACAGAAACCTCCATTTCTCCAGATGTTTCCCATCACAGTGCAGTCATCATCCTGGCTACTGACTCTTACACTTTCTAAGCCTCTCGTGTGCAGCTGCAACCACACTTCAGACTGGTTTCTCCCAGATGTTATACTTTTTTGTCAGCTGGCTCCTCCACACATATTTGCCAGCAGCCTCGCAATCTCCCATCCAGGCAGCCTATCCTGCTTAACTTTTTCAGGGAAGGCGACAGCTCATCTTCCAGATCACACCTCCAGTAGAATTTAATGTTCATTTATTGGAACCAATTGGTGTGGCATGTTATCCTAGATGTCCCAGCAGCAGCATGAAACAGTCACCATAGGCTGTTCTTGATATCTGGTTGAGGGCTGGTCCGCATGCTTACACTGAGCAGTGGGAGATGCAGTGGCGTCACTAGGGGGTGTGGGGGGTGTGGGCTGCACCAGGTGACGTGCACGGGGGGTGACGTGCACTGGGGGAGTGACATGCTAAAATCACGGTGGTTAGGAGTAACCCCATCATATTATATACCGTTGGATGCGGAATTTCAAGTGGAATGCAATGCAGAAAACCTGAGCAAAACATCTCCTTTCTATCAAAGGTTATGACCAAAAAACCAGAGAACAAAAAATGCATGGATCCCTATGGAAAGTGAAAGTGAGCCGTATTGCACGTTTACTTATGTGTAGCCAAACATGCCTTAGTCCGTCATAAAGGGCAGGCTGAAAGGAATCCAACAGCACCAGAATGGTCCTGATCCAATGAATGCGGCCCCTAAAAACACCTGAGAAGGAAGTCCCTCCCTCCAAGCAGATGAATGTACTGAGCTCTGTGGAAAGCAAAAGTAAGCCTCATGGTCGTGTTTACTCGCGAGTAAGCAAATGTACCTTGGCTGGTGTGGAAAATCAGGTGAAGGAGAGTGCAAGGCTATCAGAATGGTCCTGATCCTATGCACCTGGAACTAAACAAGTGCTCCAGAAGGCAGCCTCCCCCCCCCCCCACTAAAACGGATCAAAACAGAGTCTTCAGCTGATAAGGTGAACTTTTTTGAGACTTGCAAAGCCAGGTGGATCTTGACAGTGGTCTGGTTTAAACAGAAGTTCTTAAATTGAACTGGGCACTGGGTAGGGCTGAAATCCTTACTGATTTGGAAGGGGGATGTTATTGCAGGCAGGCTGCAGAGGAAATTCACTTGGTGGACCAGGGCTGGCTTCTGCTTATTTAATTATTTGTTTTACTTTAATTATTTATACTTATTTCTTTTAATTTGCCTGATGATGTCACTTCCACCATGACATCACTTCTGGTGGTTCCTGGACAGATTGTCATTCAAAAAGTGGGTCTCAGTGCTAAACATTTGAGAACTGCTGCAATAAGGTGTTAGTAAGTTGACACCCTGGGGAGTGTGACACCACTAGTGACCAAAATCACTAAAATCACAGTTTGGAGGAATAATACCATCATGTTGTTTATCAGTCAATGCGTAATTTCATGCAGAATGCATTCTATCTTTGTTCTATCAAATGGTACAGCCAGAAAACCAGTGGGGGCGGAGTGATGGTACATCACCCACCACCTGGGTGTTGCCCAGCCCACTGTATGGGGGGGGTGATGCGCTGGCATCCCGCACCAGGTGACACGAACCCTAGTGACACCACTGGGGAGGTGATCAGGTTTCCTAAAGCAGCCTGCTGCTCAGCCCCATTCAAGATAGATTGTCCTGTTCTTGACTTCTATTATTACTCGGGAAGGGGCTGTGGATAAATCTTGTTATGTCTCTGCATAAGCTCTGTTATGCTCCTCATGGCCCCACATCCTTTCTTTATTGCTAGTCTCTTTTGGCATCTTGGCAATGCTGACAACCTTCTGTATTCCTCAGAACAGGTAAAGTTTAAGGGCCTCTTGTCCTCTGAATGATGTTCATGTATGGTCCCAATTACTTTGGGGTACACAAATAACAACTGAGAGTAGTGTAACTGGGACCTATACTGTTTACTCATACCACATGTTTGTCGTACCACATTGAAATATCTCTGGTGTCCCAAAAGCTATAAGGATCATAAATTCACATGCTCTGTTGGCTTCTCAGAGTTTAGATCAGGGGTCTCCAGCCTCTATGTAGCCCACGGCCAGCCTCTTGACCCCTGAAAGCTTCTGGCCCACTCAACTGAACACAACCAGAGCTCTGGTTGTGTCTGGAGGGTGTTCTGAGATCCAGAGAAGTTGAATGAATGAGCCCATTTATTCACTCATCTAAGTTCCATCTCTAATTTATTTATTTAAATTTAAATTTTATGTTTAAATTTTATGTTTAAATTTTTTTCTGGCCCTCAATACCACGCCAGATATTTGATGCGGCCCTCTGGCCAAAAAGTTTGGAGACCCCTGGTTTAGATCATAAGAAATATTTGTTTTCTTTAGAGGTCCATTCAATAGTACAAAGATGTGCTGTTTTTTTCCTAATAATCTTCTTGGAACAATCTATACCACTGCTTTCTTAAGTTGAGTAAATACTGCTATTTTGCATTTTCCATTGGGTAATCATGTGGTCAAAATTATCAGATCATTTATATAAATTAAGGGAAAAATGATTTGCATGCTCTCTGCTCATTTGTTCCTTTTATTTTAGACTCATGCCAGTGTGTTCTTATATCGTAACTAAACAACATGTGTTTACGGCTGAAATCCTATCCACACTTACCTGGGAGTAAGCCCCACTGACTATAATGGGAATTACTTCTGAGTAGACATGCATAGGTTTGTGCTCTAAAAGACATAATGTGATTCACAAGCTACTGTATGCATACTTGCAGTTAATGTGCATCAGAATGGTTTGTGGATCACAATCTATGCTCTCTCTCTCTATATATATATATGTATATAAGAATAATTAATCACAAATTATACAATAAATTGACACTATTCCTACCTTGAACTTAGGTAACAATTAATTTGATAGCATTCTCTCAGTTACTAGGCATGTATTGACTTGACTTCTGCTGGCTATCAAGATGCATTGCTCTGAGAGCTTAATATTGACTGAACAGAAGTCAAATCCAATAGTTGTCTTGAAGGACAATCTGTCTTGAAGTTCTCATTTGGTTATATACATTCAGATATCTTTGTTGCAAATCTGGAGAAGTTCTCCGTTTCTTGTGAATTGTCCAAACAGATGTGTTTTTTTCCCCTCCTCTATGTTTAAAGACAATGAAACTAAAGATCCACAAGAAAGCATAATTTACCGCACCGGAGAAAGATAAACAACTCTGATAGGGCTTTTTGCCAGTAAAGCAAAGTAAAGTTATATGTATTTGCATATAACCTTCAGTTGCATAGTGTTGTTGTCTCCATCAGCATTAGAGTGTAAAGAAGTAAACAGTCAAGGCTTACTGACCATGTTTGGCAGCTCAGTTAATTTTCTTTAGTAGTTCCTTGATGTAAATAATACTTGATGTTTAAATATTACAGAGTTCACCCCTCTTGTATCAAACATTCAAGTGGAAACATAAGGAAAATCAGTATGATATTTTTCTGATCTAATTTATCATCTCTCCTTGGCAAGAGTGTATATAATTTTAACTTCAGTCACAATAGTGATAGATGGATTAAATATGAAAAATACACCATGCTGTTATTTTTATACGTAATGACAGGTGCCTCCTCCAATGGATTTGCAATCTACAATTCAACACAAAGGAGACAATGGAGAAAGGAGAGGGGAGAAGAGACAGGCTTCATTGTGGGAGGCATATGCATTTATTTCAGTTGTGTATATTTGGACTTGCTCTGTTGTAACTATGGCAGCTAAAAGATTGTGCTAAGGCAAGATGGAAAAGTGAGATTGAGGGAGGAATATGGGGACAGAAAGAAGTAGCAATGTGCATCTATCATAAGGCAGTTCTAGGTGTAAGGCAAAGCCAAGGGGTAAAGGAGATCTCTGTGTGCTGGTATCAGTGTGTGGTGGAGTTGAAGAAACAAAGGTCACAGGCATAAATTTCACTGGAATGTGAATGGAATGGAGAGCCAAGGCTGTGGAAAGTAAAAGGACTGGGAGTGTGTGCTGGATCCAGGAGCATTCATGAACCCAGTACAAGAGTGCATTGTTTAGCGAAGTTTCACTTAAGGGCCAACCACATTTACAACAACTGCTCTCTGAGCGCATACTGTTATTACAATCTAGTCAATTTCACTCTATTACATTACATCAGCAGTTTTCAAACTCTCAGGGAGTTTGAAAACTGCTGTCCTTGCAGGGGCAGGGGGAGGCAGCGGGGGCTGGGGGAAGGCAGCAGCGCAATCCCTAGGATCACGCAATTCAGGGGGCTGCAGGGGCTTGGCTGCACGTACCTGAGCCTCCTGCAGCCTCCCGGGGGTGGGGGGAGCCCTGCGTGACCTTCTGCAGGGCTCCTCGCAGCTTCAAAAATGAAAGTGGAGCACTTTCACTTTTGAAGCTGCGAGGAACCCTGCAGAAGGTCATGCAGGGCTCCCCCCACCCCTAGGAGGCTGCAGGAAGCTCAGGCAGAGGCCAGGGCCCACAGGCTGGGGCGTAGCCACCCCCAGTCTGAAAAGCCCTGCATTACATACACAAGGTGCTATACTGCATTCAACCAGTAGATGGGGCTGAATGTAATGGAAGGTAGTGGCTGAATGTGGCATAGCATCTAACATCTTTTAATGTAATGCAGTGGTTCCCAAACTTTTTCGGGCTAACGCCCCCTTGAGGCCCAGGAAAAATTCCTAGCGCCCCCCACCTCTTTGCTTAATAGTCTACTGCAAATTCAAAACAAGTAATACAACACTATAAAAAAAAGCGTATGTATTTGACAAATAAATCTAGTAAACAGTATTTAAAGTTAAATATATAACATTTAACATTTTTAATAAATAACATTTTTAAAAAGCTAAATTTGCATCTCTTCTGCAACTACGTTGTCTTCACAAGTTTAATGGGATGGATGTATTTGGTGTAGGGATATCAGCTTATCAACATCTGGCTGGAAGGAACTAAGGAAAAGTCTTAGATCCCCACGTTCAATAATGTTCAGTCTGTTTCTTTGCTTGGAAAGTAGGTAGGCGACTGCACTGAAGCCTCGCTCCACTAAATATGATGTAGGGAAAGCAATGAAGTACATCTTAACTTTGTTCCACAGTGCAGGGTATCGGTCAAAAAATTTTTTTTGTAACCAAAAGTCTTGATATGACTGTTTGAACTTTGGCCTGAGCTCAATGTCATTTTGGAGTGAAATAAGTTCTTCCTCTACCATTCTAATTTCATCATTGCCGATATTGAGGAATGGATTTATCACCCAGTCTGGTATCTGAAGCAAAAAAAGATCCTGAAATCTATCAGACATGTCTCTGTGCAACTCATCCAGGTGTGCACAATACACTTGTAGGTTATCGTCTGGTATGCTCTTCTCCTTCTCCAATTCAGAGAGGCTCGGAAACTGAAAGAGCTCACAACGGGCTATGTTACGTCTGAACAACTGTAACTTCGAGCGAAACGTGGAGAGAACAGATTTGACTTTGATAAGGCTAATCATTTCCTTGCAGTTGCAGATTAACTTCGTTAAACTTTGTGAATACATCAGACAAGTAGGCGGTATCATGCGTGATGTTTCTTAGTTCATCAGAGAGAACAGGATTGGAATCTTGGAAGAATTCAACAACTGTTCCAAAAACTGAATAGAAACGTCTCAGGCAGTTTCCCTTTGACAGCCATCTAACTTCTGTGTGCAACAACAAATGTTCAAAATCTTCATCGTTCTCAATGCAGAGCTGTCGAAACAATCGAGAATTGAGAGCATGTGCCTTAATTTTATTTATCGCTTTGATAATAGTGTTTAATGATTCGTGAAGTCGACTGCTTAGGTTTTTTGCGACCAAATGTTACCTGTGAATTACACAGTGGACCGTAAACACACCAGGTACAGCTTTTTTCAAGAAACTGATGAAGCCACGGTAACGACCTGTCATCGCAGGTGCCCCATCTGTTGCACAAGCAAGAATGTTGGTAAGCGGGATATCTTTCTCCTTGAAAAAAGTCTCAACAACACGAAATACTGACTCCCCTTTTGTATCTGTTTCTAGTTGTCTTGCAAATAACAGCTCTTGAACCAAACTTTCATCTTTGACAAAACGAACATAAGCAAGAAGCAAAGATTGATTGCCTGGAAGAATGGACTCATCTAATTGTAAACCAAATTCCATTGTTCTAAGCATGTTGCACAATGTGTCTTCAATATTTTCAGCCATTTCATCCACTCTTCTTTGAACAGAGTTATCACTGAGAGGAATAGCTTTAATAATTTGTTTGGGTGACTTGTGTAGAACTATGCGCAGAACCTCACTGACTGCTGGCAGAATAAGCTGTTCCCCAATTGTATGAGGCTTACCAGATCTAGCAATTAGCAATGAGATGTTGTATGATGCATGCAAACCATCACTGGATTGCTGTGAAGTGCTAGCAAACATATTTACAATATTTTTCCTTTTCTGTAATTGTTCCCAAAGTGACTGAAAATATGCTAAGTTTTTGTCTGCTTTATCAGAGTGCATTTTCTTCAAATGTTGTAGGAGCCTGGAAGGTTTCATGGCTTCATTTGAAAAAACTCCCTCACACAGTAGGCACATTGGTTGCTGCTCGTTATTTGGTGCTGGTACAAATCCATATTTCAGATATTCCACACTGTATTGCCTACACTTCTTTTTTGTTTGCTGTGTTGAAGCCATATTTTATTCTGGAACAAGAATATGCAAATTCTTTGCACAGCATGCACTTACTATTTGCAGCAAACTTTGCAACCAACCTTCTCTGCAGAGACTGCAGAAGTCTCCAGCAGGCCAAGTCAAGAAACACCTGTGCAAATCACACACCACTACTTGCAGCAAACTTTGCAACCAACCTTTTTGCATCCAGCATCAACCATCTTGTATATGTATAAATTTATAAATAAATATGTATAAATATATTGCATATATTTTTTATCTTGGGGCATGCATGACGGGATTTTCTTTGGGGCAGTGCAGGCAGGTCCAGAGGGGTTGGGGGGGGCAAGACTAGTTAGGCTGCAATCCAAGCCACTTCATTTCAGGGGGCTTACTTCTGAGTAGACACAACTGGGATGGGGCTCAGACTGGGAGATAGAGGCTGCAGGTGCAGGGGGGGGTTGGGAGGGGGAGATTGCTGGACTGGGGGCGAGCCCAACTGAGTAATGGACCTTACTTATGAGTAGACACAAGTAGGATGAGTAATGTTTTTAACGTAATGTATTGAGGCTGCAGTCCTTAAGACACTTTCTTGGGAGTAAGTCCCATTGAATATAATGGAACTTACTTCTGAGTAGACAGCCTCAGGATTGCACACTTATACTTCCTTCTCCTCTTTTACCTGGATATCAATGGAGAAGGCTGCTGCTGAGCTGTGTTGGTCCCAGGCAGGCAGGCAGGCAGGCAGCACAACGCCGCTGCAGAGGCTGTGGTGGCGATGGCAGGCACACGGCACAGGCAGCAGGCAGGCACCATGACCAGCGTTGAGGCTGTGGCCACACAAGCAGGGAGGCAGGCGGCAAAGCGGCGCAGGGGAAGAGCACTCACGAGGCTGTTGCCTCAGAAGTCTGGAGCGCTCTGAGTGGTGAGGGGGGAGGAGCCTCCTTCTCCCGCTCATTGACTCCAGGCAGAGAAAAACAAATCAGAGGCGCGCAAGGACAAAGCGCGCCAAATTCAAACGCTGGCCGCCTGGAACCCCTTTTTTTTGGTGGCGGCCAGCGTTTTTCACCTGGCCTGACCTGTCACTGCCCCCCTATCGCCCACTTTGTCCCCATCGCCGCCCTAACGCCCATTTTACTTTCAACGCCCCCTTGGATCTTTCCAACGCCCCCTGGCCCACTTTGAAAATCACTGATGTAATGGAATGAAACTTACTAGCTTGTAATACAGTTGGCTAAATGTTTGCATAACTGTGGAACCTCTTAATGACAGAGATTGGAGAATGTATCCCTGTCATTAAATTATGCACAGTTGTATAGGGATTTAAGGAGGGGCATCCTGTGTTTATTTGCAATTAAAAGTGTTTGTTACTTTTGACAAGTGAAATAAGGAAATTTTGAATTCCATATGCATATGGAATATGCAGTTCTGGAAATATGGAATTTCAGTAAATTTTCAGGGATTCTAAGTGAAGTGGAATGTTTTTGTTGGAACAGAGAAGTGCATAACACTTTTATGAAGTGCAGTATCACTGTACTGAGATGAACAATGCTAACATAAATGCCTGATCATGATAAAGGCTGATGGTGTCAAGGTCACATGTAAAATGAGATCTTGGCTCTTATCAAATTGATGAGAGCACAAATTATCCTTATTTTTCTGTTTCCAGAGATCACTGTGCTTGAAAAAAATCCCTTGTGAGCTTGACTTCATTGGAATTGATAAATCGGTTTCAAGTGGTTTGTGTATAGGTAAGGCCTAGGGCAGTGGTTCTCAAACTTTTCCGGCTCGTGCCTCCCCTGATCCTTGTAGCCATTGGCCACGGCTCCCCGTTACAACACCTCACCTCAGTTACCCCCAAAATGGGGATGAAGGTGTTATAATTATACACTGGAAACAAGGCTGCCAGCACTCTGAGGCTGCAATCCTAACAACACTTACCTGAGAGTAAGCCCCATTGAGCAAAATAGGATTTACTTCTGAGTAGACCTGGTTAGGATTGTGCCCTGAGTTTGTTAGCAGCACACCTGGAGGGTTTTGGAAAGGGAGGTGAGAAGTGATGAATTTGCAGGAGGGGAAGACTTTGTTTTGTGTGTATCTGCTAATTGCAAACTGATGCAAACTGAGACCTAGAGACTGTTTGGCTGGAATCCTAACCCCACTTTCCTGGGAGTAAGTCCCACTGAACACAATAGGACTTACTTCTGAGTAGACCTAGCTAGGATTGTGCCTTTTGTCTTGCAATAGCAGCCAACAGAGTAACCCCCCCCCCCCAAAAGGAGGCAGGAGGAAAAAGGGATAGCTGAAAAGGAATGGGGATTTTTTATTTTTAATCAATTTTTGGAGACAAAGCCATCAAGAGTGGCTTTTTTTCTTTTTTGAAGGGGAAGGAAAAAGAGAAAGGTGAAGATCCTGGGTTAAGCTGACACAGACCTCAAGCCTGTGGAAAGGATTGCAGCCACACCCAACAAGATTACAACTCACCCCAAAGTAGACTGCTCTACTTTGCCCACACACTGCTCACGCACACACATCCAGCATGCAGATGCCACCCCTGTTCCCCCCAGGCAAGACAGAGGGATACAGGCTGGGCATTTGGACACCCCCCCCCCACTAGGAGCAGGCTGGTTCCTTCCTTCCCAAGCAGCCTTGACCAATCCCAGGATGCCCAGGGAGAGGGGCACACTGGGAAATGTAGTCCTTGGGGCGAGGTTGCACATGGAGAGAGCTCCATGATGAGATGTGGCACCTCTGCCTGCCCAGTCAGCCTTCTCTCCCACCTCCCCCACCCTGTTTCACACGCCCTCCCAGCCTCACGCTGCCCCACCCACCACAGCTGCAGAAAAGCAGCAAGTCAGCAGGCAGCATGTGAAGCTGAGCAGAGCAGAGCAGCCTCTCTCCCCAAGATGCCTGGCGACGCCCCTGGAGGCTACCTACGCCTCACTAGGGAGGCGGAATGCACAGATTGAATACCTCAGGCCTAGGGAATAAATCCGTGCCCTGAACTCAAACCTTCTGTACCCTCTGAATCAAAGCCACAGTAAGTCTCCACCGACTTTGGAGTGGAGACTTTCCCCCAGTCTCCTCCACTGGGGGAAATCTGAGGGAACTTTGTCCATGAGCACACCAGGGAATTATTCAGTTGGGTTTGGAAGCAATATTCCAGCAGAGCTGGTTCAAGATGCTACATGAACTTTTCTGTTGTGGCCTTCAGGATGGAGCCTCCTGTCCGTGTGTCTTTTCCATACTATAGTTTCCCTGTATGCATGCAAGTCTGTGGTCCTCCTGCAACAGGAACCAGCAGTGTAGCAACTGCATCTTCTGTCTGGAGCAGGGGTGCTCACACTTTTTTGGCTCGAGAGCTACTTTGAAACCCAGCAAGGCCCGGAGATCTACCAGAGTTTTTTTTTACAATGTTCGCGCCATCATAACATATAACATTTATGTGTACAATGTATGTTGGTGTCCCTTGAGCCCCACTGAGTATAACAGGACTTACTCCTGAGTAGACATGCCTAGGATTAGGCTGTGAGGCTGCAATCCTAGCCACACTTACCTGGGAGTAAGCCCCATTGAGTACAATGGGCCTTACTCCCGGCGTTTCCTCCCAGAGGCACCTGAAGGGGGGGTCAGCACTCCGCGATCTACTCATTTTGCCTCGCAATCTACCGGTAGATCACGATCCACCTATTGAGCACCCCTGGTCTGGAGCTATGATTCCTGGCATTATCCCCTGAAGGCACAGACATGGAAGTAATTGGCGGCGACGTGGTGACATCATCACCGTTTACTTCCATGCCTGTACGTGCTGACTTGGCCACTTTCTCACTGCACTCTGAAAGTGCAGAGATCATGGCGAGAAAATGGACAAGTCACCAGCTCAGCTGACTCAAGTTCTCGCGCTCTCACAATCCAGAAGTAATTGGTGGTGATGTGTTGATGTCATTACGACACTGCCCATTACTTCTGCATTTGTGTGTACCAGCTCAACCCCTTTTTTTTGTGCTCTGAAAGCTGAGCGCGGCGAGAAAACTGGCAAGTCAGTGACTCAGCTGAGTGGCTGACACGTTACCTAGTGGCAGCAGCAAGTGTGTCTTTGTGATCTTGCTGCCACCCTCGTTCCTTTTCCTTTGTAGGCTCAAACCTACAAAGGAGAAGGAATGGGGCGGCAGCAAGATTGCGAAGCTCTACCTGCCACCTCTAAGTGCCTCCAAAGGAGCCTCTAAAGAAGAAGGAATGAGTGCGGCAGCGAGATCATGAAGCCACACCCACCACCTCTTGGTTTGAAGAAAGCAGCCACCATCTAGGACAGTGATTTTCAACCTTTTTCATCACACGGCACATTGACCAGGCATTAAAATTGTCAAGGCACACCATCAGGTTTTTGACAAGGCACACTATGGCCAGTGGGGGCTCACATCCCCCATTGCCCCTACTAATATTTACCTTCCTTCAAATTCCTGTGCCACACTTGTGGACCACTCACGGCACACCAGCGTGCCACAGCGCAGTGGTTGAAAATGGCTGATCTAGGATGACCTCTGCCTGGCACTCCCTCACATGATGCTCCACAGTGGAACCCATGGTGGCTCGCCCCTTCCCATCACTTGCTATGTCAGTGACAGGAGCAAAAGTGATTCTTTTGTTGGGATGAATGGTGCTCCTTGTACAACTTCTAGTTTTTTAGAGTAGCTTCAAGCCAGTAATCAATATGGCTGTCCAGTTCATAGTGATGTAGCTCCTAAGAAGATTTACCTGTTGCTGCTACTGTTGACTTTTTTTTAATGTTGTGCAATGATAATAACTGATATTCACAATATAATGCAGTCTCCTTGAGTTCATTAGTGGAAGCCACTTAAAAAAAAAACTTTCCCGATATTGTGTCCCATCCTTTATACATATGTATGGAGAAAATTTTGCCGTTACGACCAACTTCCAAATTTTAACTAATCATCCTTTTGATGTTGATAAACTATTCTTTTGATGTGAGGAAATCACTATTACATTGGTTCATTACACTGGTTTCCCATTACATTAGTAATCGGAATGCTGGCAGCTGTAAACAAGTTCCTTTCAAATTCAGAATGCTCACCTGGAACTTGGTCTCCTAAGAGCCCCCAAAATATAGTCCTAGAAGAATTCCATATTCAGTCATTTGACCGATAGTATTTATTATTTTTTTCATTTCCCCAGTATTATTATAATGCAGGCTTATTAGTTATGTTTTCTTTCCTCACTGATTTCCAAAATATTGTCCCCTGACAAATATCACCTAGTTTTCTTATTCAGATAATGTTATTTGTTATTGTGTGGCTAGTGTACCCCACAGGGTGTTTTGCTGCCAAAAGGCATTGCAAAACTGTGTCAAGACAAGTGGCATGGCTTCCATAACATGGCCAATAGTTTTGTTTTCTAGCTGGAACAGAATCCGTTTGTGATGACAAAATGCAGTGAACCTGATTTGCTTGCTTGTCTGTGAGTGACTTACTGGAATGATAAATTAGTTTGCAAAGCGCAATGCTGAAGGGCATATTAAGAAATGCATAAGGTTCTTTGAAAGAGAATAGCTTGGTGGTTAAAATGGACTAATATTTATCCTCCGCCTGCCATTTGACTTTTAGAACTTGTAGAAAAAGGTCTGCTTACTTTAGAAGTAAGGTGAATTTGATTTCTGCCAAGCTGGTGGAGTCTCTAAATAAATATGTCAAAGGCAATACTATTTCTGGGGGAGGGGGGATTTTTGCATCTTTTTAGATGGTGAGCCCTTTTGGGACAGGGAGCCATTAGTTATTTGATTTTTCTCTACTTTGTGAACTTTTCGTTTGTGAACTTTACCACTCTACTTCGTTGAAGAGTGGTATATAAATACTGTTAATAATAATAATAATAATAATAATAATAATAATAATAATAATATTCGCGCACTGGAGAGGACACTCCAACTTCGCCATACGGCGTCGGCACAACACGGGAAGCAGCAGTTTACCGGTTATAAGTCTTCGCTCGATTGGCGTAGAGCATGACGCCAGGGGCTGCTTCCGACGGTGGGAGAGATCATTGCATCTCATTGGGCAGCTACCGCCCGCCTTAAGCTGGGCAGTCCCCAGCCAGTAAGGTGTTGCCTCGCCACGGTCCGTTAACCTCATGGGGTGCATGGGGTTTAGGGTGAAAACCGACAAGCGGATCGACAACTCTGCACCATGCAACAGAAAACAGAAAACTCCTGCCCTAAAACTGGGCACCTGGAACGTAAGGACAATGACACCTGGCTTCTCTGATGACCTGCAAGAAATAGACGATGCATGCAAAACAGCTGTCATCGACATGGAGCTGAGCAGACTGCAGATGGACATCGTCGCCCTTCAAGAGACAAGGCTGCCAGATTCTGGATCTGTCAAGGAGAGAAATTTCTCATTTTTCTGGCAGGGAAAACCACCAAACGAAACCAGGGAACATGGCGTTGGCTTTGCAGTCAGAAATACCCTGCTGGAATCCATCATCCCACCTACTGTGGGAAGTGAAAGAATTTTGTCCCTGCAGCTCCAGTCATCAGCAGGACCTGTCACACTCATCAGTGCTTATGCACCGACTTTGTCGTCTCCAGCAGAAGCCAAAGACAAATTCTACGATGACCTGGCCACCACTATCAAGAAGATCCCTGTAAAAGAGCTATTGTTCATCCTCGGCGATTTCAATGCTAGAGTTGGTGCTGATAACAGTTCGTGGCCCACTTGCTTAGGTCAGTTCGGCACTGGGAAGATGAACGAAAATGGCCAACGCCTGCTAGAGTTTTGCTGTCATCACGGTCTCTGTGTCAGCAACACATTCTTCAACACGAAGCCCCAACATAGAGTCTCTTGGAGACACCCAAGATCAAAGCACTGGCACCAACTCGACCTGATTCTCTCCAGACGCTCCAGCCTTCCCAGCATCAAGATCACACGCAGTTATCACGGTGCTGCCTGCAACACTGACCACTCCCTGGTGTGCAGCAGAATGAAACTGCAAACAAAGCGACTGTATCACACGAAAAAGGAAGGAAGACCTCGCATTGATACCAGCAAGATCCGGGATCAGAGAAAAGTGGAGGAATTTGCACAAGCACTTGAGGAATCTCTTCCAGGCCCGGCCGATGCAAACGCATCCAACAGATGGGAACATTTCAAGAATACCGTTTACAACACCGCCTTCTCCGTATTCGGCAAGAGGACCAACAAGACGGCAGACTGGTTTGAAGCCCACTCTGAGGAGTTGACACCAGTCATTGAGGAAAAGAGGAGAGCTCAAGCAGCATACAAGGCCTGTCCCAGTGAGCGCAACCTGCAGGTCCTCCGAGCTGCTCGCAGCAAAGTCCAGCAGGCTGCCAGGAGATGTGCTAACGACTACTGGCTCCAGCTCTGTTCCCAGATACAGATAGCAGCTGACACGGGCAACATCAAGGGGATGTATGATGGTATCAAGCAGGCCCTAGGTCCAACACAGAAGAAAATTGCCCCTCTGAAGTCTGCAGCAGGCGAGGTCATCCAGGATCGGGCACAGCAGATGGAACGCTGGGTGCAGCACTACTCTGAGCTATATTCCAGAGAAAATGTAGTCACCGAAGAAGCGCTGAACAACATTGAGTGCCTGCCTTTGCTGGAGGAGCTTGACAGTGAACCAACCCTAGAAGAACTTCACGTGGCCCTGGACTCCCTTGCCTTTGGCAAGGCACCTGGAAAAGACAGCATCCCTGCTGAAGTCCTAAAGTGCTGCAAAGAGATCATCGTCACTGAGCTGCATGAAATCCTCTGTCTCTGCTGGAGAGAAGGTGGAGTACCTCAAGACATGAGGGATGCAAACATCATCACGCTGTACAAGAACAAAGGTGATAGGGGTGACTGCAACAACTACCGTGGCATCTCTCTCCTTAGTGTTGTAGGAAAGTTGTTTGCCCGAGTTGCACTAAAGAGGCTCCAGGTACTTGCAGAGAGCGTCTATCCAGAATCGCAGTGCGGATTCCGAGCCAACAGGTCCACCACTGATATGGTATTCTCCCTTAGACAACTGCAGGAGAAGTGCAGGGAACAACGACAGCCACTCTTTATAGCCTTCATAGATCTCACGAAGGCTTTCGACCTGGTCAGCAGGGATGGCCTCTTCAAGATTCTCCCCAAGATCGGATGTCCACCCAGGCTCCTCAGCATCATCAGATCCTTCCACAAGGACATGAAGGGCACTGTTGTCTTCGATGGCTCCACATCAGACCCCTTTGACATCCGAAGTGGCGTGAAGCAGGGCTGTGTTCTTGCACCAACCTTGTTTGGGATTTTCTTCGCTGTCCTGCTGAAGCAGGCCTTTGGAACTGCAACAGAAGGCATCTATCTCCAGACCAGATCTGACGGAAAGCTCTTCAACCTCTCCAGACTGAGAGCAAAGTCCAAAGTCCAGCTGAAATGTCTGCATGACTTCCTCTTTGCCGACGATGCAGCTGTCACTACCCACTCTGCCAAAGATCTCCAGCAGCTCATGGATCGTTTTAGCAAGGCCTGCCAAGATTTTGGATTGACGATCAGCTTAAAGAAAACACAGGTCATGGTTCAGGATGTGGACTCACCTCCCTGCATTACAATCTCTGCGCATGAACTGGAGGTTGTCCATGACTTTGTGTATCTTGGCTCAGCGATCTCCGACACTCTTTCTCTCGATACCGAGCTAAACAAACGCGTCGGTAAAGCAGCTACCACGTTTTCCAGACTCACAAAGAGAGTCTGGTCCAACAAGAAGCTGACAGAACATACCAAGATCCAGGTCTACAGAGCTTGCGTCCTGAGTACACTTCTGTACTGCAGCGAGTCATGGACTCTCTGCTCACAACAGGAGAGGAAACTGAACGCTTTCCACATGCACTGCCTCCGACGCATTCTCGGCATCACCTGGCAGGACAAAGATCCTAACAACACAGTCCTGGAACGTGCTGGAATCCCTAGCATGTATGCACTGCTGAAACAGAGACGCCTGCGTTGGCTCGGTCATGTCGTGAGAATGGATGATGGGCGAATCCCAAAGGATCTCCTCTATGGAGAACTCGTGCAAGGAAAGTGCCCTACAGGTAGACCACAGCTGCGATACAAGGACATCTGCAAGAGGGATCTGAAGGCCTTAGGAATGGACCTCAACAAGTGGGAAACCCTGGCCTCTGAGTGGCCTACTTGGAGGCAGGCTGTGCAGCATGGCCTTTCCCAATTTGAAGAGACACTTGGCCAACAGTCTGAGGCAAAGAGGCAAAGAAGGAAAGCCCATAGCCAGGGAGACAGACCAGGGACAGACTGCACTTGCTCCTGGTGTGGACGGGATTGTCACTCCCGGATTGGCCTTTTCAGCCACACTAGATGCTGTGCAGAACCACCTTTCAGAGCGCGATACCATAGTCTTTCGAGACTGAAGGTTGCTAATATCAATAATAATAATAATAATAATAATAATAATAATAATAATTAGAAAGCAATTTTAAAAACTTTCATTTGTTTTGAATTAAATTGGAGTAATCACCATTTGATTATGGAGTCACACCAACAAGTACCTGAGGATCAAGATATTTGTGAGTTTGGTGTGCAAGCTAAAAATAAAAAACCAAAATAAAAAACTTTTGTTTTTTATATAAATTAGTTTTTGTTATTATAATTCCTGTTGTTCCTACATTTCATCTTAAACCATATGAATGAGAAAACCGTACCCATGGAGGTATGTGCATGTTGGTTTGGAGTTCTGACCTTAACGCTTCAGAGCATTACAAAACTCACCTGCTTTAACATACTAAAAAAATGTGAGTGTAGCAATGCATACAATTAATTTTGATGGTGCTCATAATATTTTTTTAAAACTTAAGTTATGTTATGAATATAAATTGCATCATATCTATTAAGACAAAAATTGTTGACCATAAGGCAGCTCCTAGCCAGTTATAAAACTTTGTTTGCCATGCACATTTAAATTGGCTTTTAATTTTCCGAAGAGTGTTTTGTTATGCAACTATGATAGAAAAAATTATTCAGCCCTTCATATAGGACATGAAGATGTAGAAATACAGAATTTTCTGTTTTCCTGTTGTGTTTTTTCTATCTCATTGTTCTAGGGAAGGTATTTTGAGTAATCAGAGTGTTTTAGGACCCCGCACTGACACGGGAAAATTGCTAAGACGAAGAAGACGAAGACAAGGAAAAGTGTTTTAGGACTACATAGTTTCCTTTTCCACTTTCTATGTGTTTGGTACCCCAATCAGTCAATGAGGCTCCTTTTTGTCATTCTCACTCTCATATCAAGCTCTTGGCCTGTCTCTTATTCTTCATTTTAAAAGTTCTAATTACTTGTGTACCAAAATTTTAAAATAATGCCCTGACTCCCTTGCCTCCCAAAGACTATAATAAGCCATTGAATTTAATTGTTCTGCAGATGTGGGTGTAGAGGGAAGGGTTTATAAAATTATCATACCCTAAGTATAGCAGTAGGTTGTGGTGGTGACACTTGTCTATAATGACTTTGTTGGGATGGATAAGATTCATAAAAGGATCGTGGAAAACAGCCATTGTAAATATAATGGAATTAGAGGACAGGTCCTCTCGTGGATTGAGAACTGGTTGGAGGCCAGGAAGCAGAGAGTGGGTGTCAATGGGCAATTTTCACAATGGAGAGAGGTGAAAAGCGGTGTGCCCCAAGGATCTGTCCTGGGACCGGTGCTTTTCAACCTCTTCATAAATGACCTGGAGACAGGGTTGAGCAGTGAAGTGGCTAAGTTTGCAGACGACACCAAACTTTTCCGAGTGGTAAAGACCAGAAGTGATTGTGAGGAGCTCCAGAAGGATCTCTCCAGACTGGCAGAATGGGCAGCAAAATGGCAGATGCGCTTCAATGTCAGTAAGTGTAAAGTCATGCACATTGGGGCACATTGGGGCAAAAAATCAAAACTTTAGATATAGGCTGATGGGTTCTGAGCTGTCTGTGACAGATCAGGAGAGAGATCTTGGGGTGGTGGTGGACAGGTCGATGAAAGTGTCGACCCAATGTGCGGCGGCAGTGAAGAAGGCCAATTCTATGCTTGGGATCATTAGGAAGGGTATTGAGAACAAAACGGCTAGTATTATAATGCCGTTGTACAAATCGATGGTAAGGCCACACCTGGAGTATTGTGTCCAGTTCTGGTCGCCGCATCTCAAAAAAGACATAGTGGAAATGGAAAAGGTGCAAAAGAGAGCGACTAAGATGATTACGGGGCTGGGGCACCTTCCTTATGAGGAAAGGCTATGGCGTTTGGGCCTCTTCAGCCTAGAAAAGAGACGCCTGAGGGGGGACATGATTGAGACATACAAAATTATGCAGGGGATGGACAGAGTGGACAGGGAGATGCTCTTTACACTCTCACATAATACCAGAACCAGGGGACATCCACTAAAATTGAGTGTTGGGCGGGTTAGGACAGACAAAAGAAAATATTTCTTTACTCAGTGTGTGGTCGGTCTGTGGAACTCCTTGCCACAGGATGTGGTGCTGGCGTCTAGCCTAGACGCCTTTAAAAGGGGATTGGACGAGTTTCTGGAGGAAAAATCCATTATGGGGTACAAGCCATGATGTGTATGCGCAACCTCCTGATTTTAGGAATGGGTTAAGTCAGAATGCCAGATGTAGGGGAGAGCACCAGGATGAGGTCTCTTGTTATCTGGTGTGCTCCCTGGGGCATTTGGTGGGCCGCTGTGAGATACAGGAAGCTGGACTAGATGGGCCTATGGCCTGATCCAGTGGGGCTGTTCTTATGTTCTTGTGTTCTTATGTAAGGGTCTAACAGCTGGTTTTCTTCCTATCCTGCTCATAAAGCAGGTGCTTATAAAATAGGATTAGTTGTAATAATAATCCTACTTAACATTTATGTGATGCATTCTGAGTGTATAAAGTGCTTCTCATGTATTATCTTGATATTGTTCTTATGATGATTCTATAAGGTGTGTAGTTGTTATTGTCCCTCATTATCAAACATGTTCTTAGAAGAATTCTCTATGCCAGGGCCAGAGGCTTTCTCTTCTGAGACCTATGGTAAATGTTTATCTTGAGATGAGGAATCTCCTAGGACTGTGATATTGTTTTGCAAGTCTGATTGGATGGCAGGGCAAGGTTTGGCTGCTTGAGGTGACTTGTTTAAGGCTACATAGTAAGATTGCATGGCAGAGGTGAGATCTGAACTGGGGAAGTCCTCATTCACAGCTCAGTCATTAATCCACTTCACAAGTTATTTTAACCTTTTTCATCTCAGGGCACACTGATAAGGTGCTAAAATTGTCGAGGCACATCATCAGTTTTTTGATAATTGACAAGGCACATCATTCTGCTGGAGGGGGGCTAATATCCCCCAATGGCCGTAATAATCAATGACCTTCCCCCGAATTTCCGCAGCACACCTGTAGACCTTTTGCGGCACACCAGTGTTGCACAGCCCAGTGGTTGAAAATCGCTGCATTACACCAACACTCTTATGGAACAAATTGCAATGTAATGGGAATCTTTTATTTACTGTAAAAGCATACATATGGTTACAGATGTGGTAAGAATGTCTTATTCTTAAATAGTTGGTTTTCATATCATAGTCTCGTATGATCCTTTATAAAATCATGAAATCCCAATAATTTAAATCATTTTTAAATGTAATTCTCAGTTGCAGCTGGGGCTCTAATTTTAGTGGTTTATCATTCCATTATTAGTTTTGGTTCTAACAGTTTTGATTGCTGCTGGGAAACTAGTTTACTACTGCACTCTAAAACTCTGTCCTATTTGAAGGTATAATTTGAATGTGTTTTTTCCCCCCTTTTCTTAAGTGTCTAGACCTGTGGAACAAAAGCTATGCCTTGGGCCTGCTCCCCCAGCTCCTCAACTGTGCAGTGTTCCGTGCCCTCCTGAGTGTCTGGTTTCTTCTTGGTTGGCATGGGGCCCCTGTATCCATGAAAACTGCCAAGATAATCAAGGGAGGAAAGGTGCATTTCAAATTATTTTTCAATAGTTCATTGTTTTGCTTGTGGCAGGAATGAGAGTGATGTATCCTTTTGGCAACATATCACAGGAGCTCAAAATCTAATGAGTCAAATCAATAAAAACCTGCAGTTCCTTGTTGTTTATATATTTTTTAATTTATTGTTTATTCATTTATAAAAAAACAAAGGGTTGGATCATAAGAATGACTTAGGTGTGTTGAGGAAGTCTTGCTTTTTCACAATACTTGATCTGCTGGTTTCTGCTTATCAGTTACCAATGCTTAACAGTTCAGACAAAAGCAAGACTAAAAATATGTAAATCTGTGTTCAGAAATACACTAATCTTTTCATTATATAAAATATGTCTTTATAGCTCAGGATTATCTGCCTGTTTACATAAAAACATGTAAATTGTAACAGGTATAATGTATATTCACTGCTCTAATGACTTTATAATCTTTTATTGTTGAATTTTAAGCATGAATCTGTGGGTTTAATCAGCTATAATTTGTAGGAAGTCCAAATCTGAATAAAACAGAGTGGCAGATCCTCATGCCTTCATACTGCCAAATAATTATTTCCTTTCCAGTAGTCTGCTGTGTAAGTATTTTAATTCTTCAGCTTCTGGAAAGAGATTGGGCTGCAAGTCATTGAACTGATTGGATCCATTCAGCTTGTCTACAGGCCCTGCTGACCCTAGTCTTACTTGCTTTCCTGGTTTATTCAAGCTTGAAGAGTTTACAGATGAACATCTATGATGCAGAGATTTGTATTCACTAATCTGAGTTGACTGAAACAGTTTGAGACTCAACCACAAATGTGAATGAATCCTGCAGGCTCCCATATCCTTGCTCATCTGTTCAGATGAAATGACGAGCCATAGTTTGGTGCTGTGTGAACTGGGGTTTAATTGTACACTTTGATTTCCTCTTGCACTCCTGGTTCTTTCCAAACTATAGGCTGCCTCCCAACCAAAATTGGGCATTGTGATCAAAATGTTATTTATAAAACCGATTTGCAGGCCAGTTAGTTTCTACAGATCGTATTTTGTCCAGTGTGGACAAACAGCAGGCTCTTTTCTGTTGAGAACTAGGACATTCAAGAGGGAATTGATGTAAGGGAGCAGAAGGAGGGGCAGGGAATTTGTGACCCTAATGTTTCTTCTTGAAATTCAAAAATATGACTTTTATGTGACGTGCAGCGCAATCCTATCTTGCACTGGAACAGGCAGGCCAGGAGGCCTGCACTGTATCCAGCACAAGATAGGGGCCCAAAGTGGCTCAGCCGGAGGCAAGGGGAAACTCTTCCCCTTATCCTCAGGTAAGCCACCACAGCCCCAATGGGTTTCCTCGAACTTGCGTCACCTCAGGAGATGGCATAAGTCCGAGGAGACTGCTCGGGAACGGGGGTCCAGGATCCAGCATATCTGCTGGGTCCTAGCCCCACCTCCCGCTTCCCGTCAGCCCCTGGGACTGCCCTCCACCCACCCTGGAATGCCTCCCTCCTACCTCCTCCTCACCTACTCTGCACCCACTCCAGACCCTTGCATTGACTTAGCTCGGACAACACAACCAACCTAGAGCAAGCTGCCACGGAGGCTGTATACAGGCTCCATGCCCCAGTGCATGTCTGTGGCTTACGCGGCTTGCTCCCAAGGAGGCACAGACATGCTTTACGGCACATTTGCAACCCTCTTGCACCAGCACAAGGGACTTGTGCTGACCCAAGGGTGTGTTAGGATTGCGCCCATAGTATACTCGAGGTGCAATCCTATGCAGAATTCCATTATTCTGCAATAATGGGAGAAGTCCATTATTTCTGAGTAGATGTACGTTGTGCTGTTAATGTTCCACTAGCTCAATCCTGGGCATGGAGTGTAGATCCACTATATTCATGGGGCTTACTCCTAGAAAAGTGCACATAGCATTGCTGCCAAGTCAGTGACTTTGCAAGACTTGAATAAAAATTCTTGGTTTTTTTGGTAAAAAATTAAAGGCAACATAAACTAGTGGAACTACCAAGTCAAAGACGAATGCATTGCAAGGCACAGAGTTTGTTCCTTAGCACTAAGTTCTCTTAAAATAGTATTTGTTCGTTCTTAAGGCAAATTGTCATTTGAAAGTTATCCAATAATCTCTGTATCTATTGTTTTCTTTGGTAATATTGAGTCTCTTAATTTTGTCCATAGGTTTCAAAATGAGGCAAAGACATATTATTGTGGAACCCATGGGTACTTCAGATGCTTGTCCTCACTTGATAGAATCAATTCCTTGTGAAAATCCAGTGTGTTACCAGTGGATTATTTCAGAAGGGGTCTGTTTACCTTTTAATGGAAGATGCGGGCAAGGAAATTGTGTGCTGCACGCTGTATGCAAGAACTTCAAGGGTATGTGGTATAAATTGCATGTATTCATTTGATCCTACAAACCATGGCAGATTACAGAGTGACAAGTTCAGTGTGTTCCCTCCTCCCACTCCCCTCTGTCTATTTCACTTGCACCTTAATATAAAATGTCCTGATTGGCAATCTGTGGTTTGCAATCCTGGCTAGTAGAGGTCACTTTAAACCACAATTTGTTTGGATGTCATGGCAAGTTACGAATTGATTAGACCAGGAAATTATTCATACAATAAAGCAGTTTGAACTGTATCCAGTGTGTGTGCAAGGTGATGGGGAGTAAAGAAAGAGTGTGCGCTTTCTTTGGTAATAGTGATTTTATTAATAATTTATATTTTATTTTATAATATTTATTTTTTATTTATAATATTAATATTAATATTAATTTTGTCCATAGGTTTCAAAATGAGGCACTTGAGTTATTACTGATTCCAGTTCTTCCAAACCATGTTCTAGTATTTTGGAGAGTGATGTCTGCATGCAGCTAAATAAATATGTTAACTTCATATTGTACAGATGTAATGATGCTTAACAACTAACATAGGAATGACCTAAGAATTGTTCCAAAGATTTTGGCTTTATTATACTCCAAATTTTGATCTATTAAGAGTACATATTGATATAAATAAAATTGCAGGTAGCTGTGTTTTGTGAGGTTTCATTCCTCCCTATTTGTAAATTCCCCCGAACCCTTAACTACATAGGTGTAAAACAGAGACCCTAGAGTGACATATGGTCTATTTTCCTTGTCAGTGTTAAAGTCACAGGTTAAAGGTTAGCAGAGTTAAAGTCTAGGGAATGCACAGGGTGGTTTTTATGTCAGTTAAATTTGTGCTAAAGTATCTGACCAAAGGGATTCTCTTAATCACAGGAAAGTTGTACAAAATGGAGTGTTTTTTTTAAATAAGAGTTCTTATGCAAAAATCATCTTGTATCCATTAGTCAACGTTTGCATAATGCTGCGTTGGAGACTAATTGGTGGAAGACGGAACAGAAATTTTTCACATACATAATAGTGGTATCTAATAGATTAATTACAGCATTTGTCTTTCACACTAGAATAGCTTTGCTTCCCACCCCACACTTTTGTTTCATTGCAGCAGCTTTTAAAAAGGTGTACTTAGGGATCTGCTACTGCCTTGTCATGTCTGATTTAGGTTACAATATTCTGATGAAATGCAAATGAAAATGCGCTATGTATTTGTTTGCAGCAGTTCAGACCTTGAATGTGCTCTGTTGACAACTTGATTAATAAAGAATAAGCATGCAAGTTTACAGACAAGCAGTGGGTGCTTCTGCCTCGCCCACATTTTGAAATGCACCCGAAAAACTTCATTGTTCTAGATGAGGTTGGTGGTGTCGGATCACCAGGATGTATTGCGGAAGGACACGATTCTCCAGCCTTTAGTCATATTGAATGGTGCAATCATTTTAGGATATGTAAATTTAATATCTTGTCTGAACTTTTTTTCATTTCAGTGAAATGTTTTTAGGAATGTTTTCAGTGACAAGAGCAGAGAGCCGCTTGGAATCCCAATACCCACAGTTCCTTTAGGCCACTCGCATAAGTATGCATGTCCAAGAAATGCCATGTACTGCAGTAGACCAAGGGATGGGAGATAGCTCCTTTGGGAGAGGGAAGCCATTGGAAATAAATACATGAGTCTCTCTTTGGCAATGTAATCGTCCCTGGGGAAGAATTGCAAGCTTTTGCCAGGTGAGGGACTGGGTGAGTCACAAAGGCGGCATCAACAGCACTTAGGAAAGCCAGGCTGCTTCTTTTAGCCTACAGTATGAAAATACCTCCTGGGATCAAGGAAAAACAGATTTGACCCCAGCCAAGGGGCTTGCCACAACCAACCATACAGTTACCTTTTGCATGCATGGCAGCAGCTCAAGAGGAGGTGGAGGAAGGTCTAGAACCCACACTGGCCAGTTCACAAAGCTGCTACCTATCCACTCAGCCACAGCAGGAAATAGGCAAAGAGCATGTAAGGTCATGAAACATGTAGCATCCTGTAGCACCACAAACAGGTACACTTGGATTGGAGACTATAGCACATGGACCAATCAGGGGAAGCTCTGCTTGGGCCAGTCATGGGGTTTGCATGTGACACAGATTTGCATGTGACATTTTGGGTTTGCATGTGACACAATGACTACATGGGCCAGTCATTGGGTTTGCAGCAGTCTGCCCATTTAGACACACTCAACACCCAAGTGCATCCCGTACTCTGCAAATTGTTGACACCTGCCAGATCTGGCTCTGATATCATTGTAGTGTTTTGCTGTGTTGGGAGGAGTGTCTGTCATCTGGAAATGGATTATAATATTGCATATGTCAATTCCTCCTTGTCCTGCCTATGTGACTCCTAAGTCTCCACCAGGATTGGGTGGCGGGAGGTTGCATTGGCAGGTAGGTGCATCAGTATCAGAGGTATATTGGAACTGGGCCTACGACTGGCTGTCAGAAATGTGTATAGGATTACACCGCAAGTCAAGAGCAGTGTTGGGAAAACCCAGTGAGGCTTGATTTGAGTTGGGTCGCAGAGTAACTGCCCCCCACAACTCGACTTGAAAAAGTCATGAGGGCACTTTCCAAGTCTTCATGTTACCCATTAGTGACTCTAAAGAACTCCAGTCGAGTCATCCCCCCCTTAAAAAGTCTGCCATGGAAAAAACGTGGTTGCTGCCAGGGTGTGAGAGTTCTCTTTACTCACGCCCCTGCTGTCCCCACCCATCTGTAAAGAGGGCAGGAGGGAGTGGGAGGGACAGTGAGAGACCTGGGACAGAAGCGGCAAGAGGGAGGATGACGAGCTGCAGCTAGGAGGCTTACCAGGATGACCCGATCCTTGCAGCTCTACACAGAAGTAGTCCAATTACAGTCTGTCATTCAGTGGGGCTTGCTCTCCCAAGTAACAATGGAGGCAAGAAGCCATGAGGTTGGAAAGCAGAATGGGCAAAAGACTTCTCTCTCTCCTCCCTGGGCTTTTGCAGCCAATTGTAAGGCAAGAACCCCCTTGGGCTCTGCCTCCTGCTCTCCCTCAGCCAATGCAAATGTGCAAATACCCATAATTTGTCCAATGATCATTGGTTCCTTCCTTCCTATCAGAGATGGAAAAAGAGCTCACTCCCGCTTCCCCCCCTCCTGCCTGATTCATTAACCCTTTCCTACCTCCTGGCTGGAACTCCCTGCTACTCACTGTCAGAATGCTTGCCCCACAAGGTTTTCCGCATGGCAGAAACAGTAAGCAAGCACCCCAGACACAGGCAGACTCGAGTCAGTATGTGTGGGGATGAGTGCCGAGTCTTGGGGACCCTAAGTCTTTTTCAAAGTCTTCCATGCGCATGACTCATTAGTCACCCAAAATCACACATTTTTGTGACTAAGTCACTGTCTCGAGTTCCCAACACTGGTCAAGAGTATGTGGATTTAAGTTTGATTTATGAGAATTGATTTGTTTCTTGGTTGCTGTAATCACTTTTGTTATTGGGAACCTTGATAGCTAATACAGGGTTTGTTTCTTATTCAGTGGAAGACTATGTTTTTGTAGTTTGTATATGAAAAGTATCATTTTTTGAATATTTTTAGACCAAACTTTTGCTTGTACAATTTGGAGGGGTTCTATTGGAATTGAAAGGTTTCTCCAAAAAGAGGAGATTCTCAAGTGCTGTGAGCTTGAAGCCATGTTCCAGCACTGGATATCCTCACTGTCAGCTTCTCTGCTATTCTTTATTGTGTCATTTTTTTTTCTTCCAGTAGCTTTTCTTGCTGAATTCAAAGCTGCTTTTTAATATGCCTTCAAAAGTAGCTTTCATATAAGTTAGAGATGCTCCTGGAGGAGATGACCTGAGGAATTTCAGTGTGTATGCCAACTGGTATTTGTCTATGCATGCCCTTTGAATTGTGGCCTGAGAGCCGCTTCTCATGAGTACAAAATACATTCATGGTTCACCTGTATGATGTGCACACACTCTTTTCAAACTACTGCGAAGTGTGATCTTCCTCATTTCCAACTTGCATAATGAAAAGCATTTTGATGGGGAAAGCCATACATGGAAAGCCATGCAGTACTCTTCATATCTCATGCAGTGTGCTTGTATTTTATACTTGTGTATCTGCTGGACATAATGAGAATTGACTCTTAGCCGTCACTGGATAAATAGGCATGCATTTTTGTTACAGTGTGCAATTTGCATGAGTGTTTATTTCTCTTTCAGGGCACACCTGTGAGAAATGTTGCTGTGGTCTTGAGCCTTGTGATAATTGGATTCTTTAGAGTCGTAATGTTCAGAAGGCCGAGTTGATTTCTCATCATCATATTCTTGTTGCAGAGCAGTCAAACGTTGCGGGGGCTGAGAGGCAGGCTAGTCAACGTTTCTCTGACATATATGTCCTCGCAGCAGTAACTTCTTTGGGAGCTGCTGAGTTTAGGTTCTAATTCACGTTCCAAATGCTGACTGATGTGGGCATTGTTTCCCCTTGGTTCTCTGTGCGCGTCTGTGTACGTGTGTTTCAACAAAACGTCTGGTAGATGTGAGATGACTGAAGCCATCCTTCAAATGTTCTGAATGTTACATGAAATACACAGCTGGGTGCATTAGATGTTTTCTCTACAGCTCTTGTGACTGAACATTTGTTGTTTCTCCTCTCAGAATTTTGAAAGATTTCACAACCATATTCAGTTACACTGATCCCAGGCCTCTCTTTGTTTTTCACATCTATTACATGTTCTGTTTTGATCCACTTAAAAACCTGTAAATATTACTGTAATAGATTACTGTCTCCAGTAATCCACCCATGGGTTTCCTCCAGCTGTTGTCTGTAGGGTGGCAGAAGGCTGTAAAACTGAGCATCGTAACTGTGCAACAGTAAGGTCAAGTCTACTAGTGCTTCAACTAATCTCCATATACAGTGACCAGTTAGTATAGTTTTAACAGAATAAGAACATAATTCTTTCTGATCTTTGAAAGCCGAGTAAAGGTAATTAACCTGGACAGCTATAAATCTTTCAGGTAGACACAAGACTTGCTGATACATTTACAGCTTCTGCAGAGCACACCTCAGTGTCCTGTAGTGAGTCCTTGTCTAGCATTGTAATGTCAAGTTTCCAATAATTTCCATCAAATGCCTGCAAGCACATACCTATTCAGCATTGCTAACTACAGTATGTCAAGATTTGCCAACAAATTAAAGAGACAATGCATACTGTAATTGGAATCTAGGGTGTTGGAGAATAGCTCCTTTATGCCTTAAGGGAAACATTTCATGAAACACTTCCAAGAAATTGCAGGTGTGGTTTCCCTGTTTACTGCTTTTATTCTCTTTACCTGCTTCTGCGTTTCATATCTGCCATGGGGAATTTACCTAAGAGCCTGTCTTTATCGCTGTAAAAATGAATCCATGTATTTGTTCTGCCTTGGGATACTAGAATCATCCCAAGGAGTATGGAACAAAAGAGGAGAGAATGTGTTAGGCCAGGGAATGGAGAAACAGACTAGGAATAAAAATAGGTAGGTTCATGGTGGTGATAAATCTGTGGTGGTTAATTCGTACACTGACATCAGCATTTGAGCGACAAACAATATTTGTGTGCACCAGCCTCCAGAATAAAATAAATCATGTACAGTACATGGTGGTAACTTCTTACACCCTTACCTGGTGGTAACTTCTGTTGAGCAGTCAGGCTTAATTCTGAGCAGGCACATATAGGATTGTGTGGATAACAGGGAGAAGGGTCTGCAGTAGGTGGTCTAACTTAGTAGGTGGTCTAACTTGGATGCTGTACATTAAACGAGTAATATAACAACCCCAGTGACATCTCACATCCTCGATATGATATGATTCTCTTCTAAGCCCATTGATGTTAATTGCTCAAAGGTGATAAAAGGCAGGGAAAGGTTGAAAACTTGAGGGTTATAGGTTTTTTCAGATTTCTTAAAGCTGGCCTTCAAGTTCTGTTCATTAGGTTGTTTATTTAGCATATATTTATCCCGCCTTTCCCCACAAAGGGTCCCCAAGGTAGTTTGCAAATTATCAGTAAATACCAACTGATGTTTGAGATATGAAGCCAATTGTCCTGTCATTAGACCAATGGCATCACAACAAGGGTGCAGCTGGGGAAGCTCAGGGGTGAACACACCGCCCGGTACTCCGGTCAGCAATCTTTGGCCCTCTCCAGGCCAGCCGCCTTGTGCTTTTTGCACAGATAGAGTTTTCTTGAAGTAATCTGTCCAAGGACCTTGGGCACACATAGAGCACACTGTTCTCTGCAAGCCCCATTGCGCTTAATTCCTGCCCATCAAAAAAGCAAAAGGAAGTAATATGCAGTATTGGTGTGTAGTGGTGTGCTTACCATAATAAGAACTCTCAAGGTGGATCAATAACACAAAATGACTCATTATAGATTGGGCTATAATGAAGGGTTATTTCAGGTATAGGAATTGAGAGTCTGACGTTGCTTTGAAGATGCATGTTTTCCTTTAAGGTTATACATGGTGGCGTGGTTTTATGTGGTCTTCTCATGCAGCAAGACTGGAGGTATTGATTTGAAAAAGGAAGAAGGATACACATCTGCCTGGAGATATCCAGTGAATTGGACCTGATTAACCTAATTTAGAAAATCACCCACCCGAGAAAAGAAATTTGCACATTAGCTAAATTATTTAAGTAAGATTGGTCTGATTGTATTGGGCCAGACAAACCTTAAGATGGAGGCTTTCAGTTTTTGCTTTCTATCCTTGAAACAATACATGCTGTCTTGGGGAGAAGATGGTCATGGAAAGCACCACAGTTGCAAAAGCTCAGCACATTTCTTTAGCTTAATAGCCAATTTTTGTCTCAAATGCTCACTGCTTGACTAGTAAGAGTTTCCCATGGAATGAATTCTTGCCACCAAATGGCTTAAAGTCTTAACGGGAGCAGACAAAAGGCACTTTTGCAACATGACACTAAACCCGCTTTTGAGCATTTCTGAGACTCTGAATGTGTCTCAGCTGGCATTCTGCAGGCAAGCTGGGAAGCAGTCAGGCAGTCTTGAAAGCCAAGTCTCTGCTTGACTAACAAGCAACTCAGGGGAGAGTCAGCTTTTATAGGATCAGATGGAACTACATGTACCACTTGCTGCCCAATCCTATCCCCTATCTGAGCAGCCAGAACCCACATTCCAGCAGGTCAGTGTGGTCTATGGTGCTGTAAAATGCATACTACTGGGCCGTTGCCACAAATGGCAAGCAATGTTGGCTATGTGGCCATGGCTCATCTGGTTCCCCAACATTGGTATGTTGGCACAGGGAGTTGGTGGGGAGGGGGAAGTATCAGGGCTGCCAGGTGTGACAGGGCAGGTGGGGGAGCTATTGGCAGCAAGGCACTGCTGATATCCTTTGCATTCACCTGGTTTTGCCACACCCTCTTGGGAATGTGCATCCTGGGGCATTCCGTGTATAAATGCTTTTATGCGAATGCCCGAAGTCTATGAGCAAAGGTGGGAGAACTGGAATGTCTGGTGACAAGGGAAAATATTGACATAGTGGGCATAACGGAAACCTGGTGGAATGCGGAGAATCAGTGGGATACCGCAATCCCGGGCTATAAACTCTACAGGAGGGACAGGCAGGGGCGTGTTGGAGGTGGGGTGGCCCTTTATGTTAAGGAAGGGATAGAATCCAGCAAAGTAGAGATTGAAGGTGGGTCCGACTCCACCGTAGAATCTCTGTGGGTTAAATTACCAGGCTTGTGCAGCAATGTAATACTGGGGGCGTGCTATCGTCCTCCAGACCAGAAATCGAATGGGGACCTTGAAATGAGGAAACAAATCAGGGAGGTGACAAGGAGGGACAGGGTTGTAATCATGGGGGACTTCAATTATCCTCATATTGACTGGGTCAATTTGTGTTCTGGTCACGATAAGGAAACCGGATTTCTTGACGTGCTTAATGACTGTGGCTTAGATCAGCTAGTCACGGAGCCCACCAGAGGACAGGTTACTCTGGTTTTAATATTGTGCGGTACGCAGGACCTGGTTAGAGATGAAAACGTTACTGAGCCATTGGGGAACAGTGATCATGCTGCGATCCGTTTTGACGTGCACGTTGGGGGAAGAATACCAGGCAAATCTCTAACAAAAACCCTTGACTTCCGACAGGCGGACTTCCCTCAAATGAGGAGGCTGGTTAGAAGGAGGTTGAAAGGGAGGGTAAAAAGAGTCCAATCTCTCCAGAGTGCATGGAGGCTGCTTAAAACAACAGTAATAGAGGCCCAGCAGAGGTGTATACCGCAAAGAAAGAAGGGTTCCACTAAATCCAGGAGGGTGCCCGCATGGCTAACCAGCCAAGTTAGAGAGGCTGTGAAGGGCAAGGAAGCTTCCTTCCGTAAATGGAAGTCTTGCCCTAATGAGGAGAATAAAAAGGAACATAAACTGTGGCAAAAGAAATGTAAGGTGATATGGGAGGCCAAGAGGGACTATGAGGAACGCATGGCCGGCAACATTAAGGGGAATAATAAAAGCTTCTTCAAATATGTTAGAAGCAGGAAACCCACCAGAGAAGCGGTTGGCCCTCTGGATGGTGAGGGAGGGAAAGGGGAGATAAAAGGAGACTTAGAGATGGCAGAGAAATTAAATGAGTTCTTTGCATCTGTCTTCACGGCAGAAGACTTCGGGCAGATACCGCTGCCCGAACGGCCCCTCCTAACCGAGGAGTTAAGTCAGATAGAGGTTAAAAGAGAAGATGTTTCAGACCTCATTGATAAATTAAAGATCAATAAGTCACCGGGCCCTGATGGCATCCACCCAAGAGTTATTAAGGAATTGAAGAATGAAGTTGCTGATCTCTTGACTAAGGTATACAACTTGTCCCTCAAAACGGCCACGGTGCCAGAAGATTGGAGGATAGCAAATGTCACGCCTATTTTTAAAAAGGGAAAGAGGGGGGACCCGGGAAACTATAGGCCGGTCAGCCTAACATCCATACCGGGTAAGATGGTGGAATGCCTCATCAAAGATAGGATCTCAAAACACATAGATGAACAGGCCTTGCTGAGGGAGAGTCAGCATGGCTTCTGTAAGGGTAAGTCTTGCCTCACGAACCTTATAGAATTCTTTGAAAAGGTCAACAGGCATGTGGATGCGGGAGAACCCGTGGACATTATATATCTGGACTTTCAGAAGGCGTTTGACACGGTCCCTCACCAAAGGCTACTGAAAAAACTCCACAATCAGGGAATTAGAGGACAGGTCCTCTCGTGGATTGAGAACTGGTTGGAGGCCAGGAAGCAGAGAGTGGGTGTCAATGGGCAATTTTCACAGTGGAGAGAGGTGAAAAGCGGTGTGCCCCAAGGATCTGTCCTGGGACCGGTGCTTTTCAACCTCTTCATAAATGACCTGGAGACAGGGTTGAGCAGTGAAGTGGCTAAGTTTGCAGACGACACCAAACTTTTCCGAGTGGTAAAGACCAGAAGTGATTGTGAGGAGCTCCAGAAGGATCTCTCCAGACTGGCAGAATGGGCAGCAAAATGGCAGATGCGCTTCAATGTCAGTAAGTGTAAAGTCATGCAGATTGGGGCAAAAAATCAAAACTTTAGATATAGGCTGATGGGTTCTGAGCTGTCTGTGACAGATCAGGAGAGAGATCTTGGGGTGGTGGTGGACAGGTCGATGAAAGTGTCGACCCAATGTGCGGCGGCAGTGAAGAAGGCCAATTCTATGCTTGGGATCATTAGGAAGGGTATTGAGAACAAAACGGCTAGTATTATAATGCCGTTGTACAAATCTATGGTAAGGCCACACCTGGAGTATTGTGTCCAGTTCTGGTCGCCGCATCTCAAAAAAGACATAGTGGAAATGGAAAAGGTGCAAAAGAGAGCGACTAAGATGATTACGGGGCTGGGGCACCTTCCTTATGAGGAAAGGCTACGGCGTTTGGGCCTCTTCAGCCTAGAAAAGAGACGCTTGAGGGGGGACATGATTGAGACATACAAAATTATGCAGGGGATGGACAAAGTGGATAGGGAGATGCTCTTTACACTCTCACATAATACCAGAACCAGGGGACATCCACTAAAATTGAGTGTTGGGCGGGTTAGGACAGACAAAAGAAAATATTTCTTTACTCAGCGTGTGGTCGGTCTGTGGAACTCCTTGCCACAGGATGTGGTGCTGGCGTCTAGCCTAGACGCCTTTAAAAGGGGATTGGACGAGTTTCTGGAGGAAAAATCCATTATGGGGTACAAGCCATGATGTGTATGCACAACCTCCTGATTTTAGAAATGGGTTATGTCAGAATGCCAGATGCAGGGGAGGGCACCAGGATGAGGTCTCTTGTTATCTGGTGTGCTCCCTGGGGCATTTGGTGGGCCGCTGTGAGATACAGGAAGCTGGACTAGATGGGCCTATGGCCTGATCCAGTGGGGCTGTTCTTATGTTCTTATGTCTACTCAGACTTGCACTAGCCAAAGAGGTGGTGCAGATCCAAGGGCAACATAGGGCTTACCTATTTTCTCTCCCTGCCCAGTTTTACCCCTGCCCCACCAGTGCCTTACCTTCTCCAGTGGCTGCGGCAGGGCCCGGTAACGGATGGGGAGCACTCGCATCTCTTACAGCAGCACTTCCAAAATGGCTGCTGACAGAGTGATCCACATGCTGTCGACTGCCATTGTGGGGCAGTGGCACTATGTTCCACTGTCGCAAACACTGCAGTTCAACAGCCCAATTCTGCATAGGCTTATAACATTGCATGGAGTGAAGAGAGATGCTTTTCTCCCTCTCTCACCACACTATAGAACCAGGGATTATCCAATGAAATCAATTGACAGGAGATTTAGGATGGACAAATGGAGGTACTTCTTCACACATCACATGATTTACCCTTGGAACTTCTTGCCACAAGATGTGGAAATGATTGCTAGCTTGGATGACTGTAAAAGGGGTTGGACAAATTCATTGCGGACAGGCTGCTAGTCATGATGGCTACGCTCAACATCCAGGTTCAGCATCCAGGTTCAGCAGATGGACCACTGTGGGAAACAAGAAGTTGGACTCGATGAGCCTTTGCCCTGATCTAGCAGGGCTTTTCTCATATTTTGTACTCATTTGTGAAAGCAGTTGTATATTGCCTTGACTTCTTCCACTTAAACGTGCTAGGTTGCAACGCGCTCCAGTCTTGTCTGGCAGAGTCTAAATTAACTGACAGCAGCTTCTCAGTGTCTCAAGCATAAGTCTTTAACTGCCAGTCTTTTAGAAGGATGTCAGGGGCTAGACCTGACGGATGTCAGGGGCTATGTGCAATCTAGAGTGAGTGTTCTGCTACCAAGCTTCCATTGCTCAGTCCTCTTATTATAGGTTACAGCTGTTCTCCCAGCCTTAGTGGCTACTTGGGGAGATAGGTACAGATGTGTTTGCCCTAGTACCAATCTCTGCTGCCGAAGCAGGAATTCCAGGAAGTGTTCATTTAATTGCTAATACCTATTGGTGATAAAAAGGGAACCCTGTGGCTGTCTTGCTTATCATGTATGCCTAGAATTGTCCCTCCTTGTTTCCCTTGATAGACTCTGCCTTTAAAAAGGAAAAAAAAAAAAAATACATAGTGCAGACAACAAGTGGAGCAACTGCATCAGTTTCATTTCTGCCTGCCAAATGACCATTAAACTGGCAGGTTCTGTGTCAAGAAAAAAGATGGCAGTGCTCCTCAGCAGAATGTTTGAAAAGTATCAAAGAACCTTGTTTCTTTCATTGCTGTTCCAGTGCTCATGTGGCATGTTGAAAGCCCAACAGATTAACAGCCCAATCCTAAACTGCCTGGTGCGCTGGGACTGCCGCAGTGCTGAAACAGCTGCTGCAGCATCCTGTCTGCAACAGGGCAACTGCTGGCAGCTCCTCGGTGGAATAGGACTTTTGTCCCCTTGCCCTGGGTAAGGGAAGTAGACTTGCAACGGGAATCGAGAGCCATAGAATCAATGCTGTAGAATCCACAACCTCCATGTTGGACCGCGCAGCCCAACATGGAGTTCAGGATCCAGTGGAGCTGAGCTCCACCAGTCCTGCTTCCCTCCCGCCCCACTCCCTCCCCCTGGCATGCCTCCTCCCCGCCCTCCCCCTGTCCCAGAATGCCTCCTCCCCGCCTCCCCCCACACCCGAACCACCTCTGCCACTGGGCAGTTCGGGTGACCAATGTTCCGCCAGCACTGGGACTCACAAACATGCTACACACAAATAATTTCACGCCGTTTTTGAACCGTCAGAGCTTGGACAGCAGGAAGTGTGGTAGGGGTTCTGGATCCAAACAGCCTTTTCTTCTTGCTTAAAGCTGCACTTTTCTTTCCCTCTGCCATTTTAGAAAGCATACATCCGAAAACCTTAAACAGTTGCTTACCAGCCAGTGAATTCATATGAAAATGTGAAAATATGAAAAAAATATTGGCCTGTTGTTTACTTAGATTTCTGTGTAGTTCTGCTCCATCCTGAATTATATTATGCAAAGTTCATGGCAACATTTAGTCTTCCTTTTGTATTGTTATCTGGTACTGTGTCAGGCCCATGGCTGCTCTGCTAAGAGAATGAATATCTTCCTTCCTGTACAATATTTGAAGAAAGCTTCACCCAAGCTATACAGCAGGCATTCAGACTGCAATTCAAGTTGCAGAAAGGTCATTCCAAATGGAAGATGAATTTGAATGTTTCTAGCAACAGCTTCTCTCTTGTTTGTTTAGGAGTCCTGGAATAAAATTAGGGTTGCAGCATTAATGTTTCTGTGAGTTCAGCAAGTCCAAGGTAAGGACAGATTAATTCTCCTAATATTTTTGTGTTTCCTCTCAATCACTGTTTGGCAGCACGCACTACGTACATGCACACAATACAAATTGTTATGCTATTTATTGGCAGTTAAATCTGTAATGTCATTTCTTTTAAAAAGCAAAAGAATATACTCGCTGTGTTTCTCCATTTGTCTTTACCAAATTTCTCAGATTATATAGAAAATTGTCACGTACAATAAGCGTGAAATGTACTAATCAAATTACAATTTTTCACATTGTTTTGAGGGTAAAAAAACCCCAAAATATACACATCTGTTTCCTTAGAGTGGATCAGATAACGGCAATGTCTATAAGCTGATTATATAAGATGATTTATTTTAATGTTTTTACAAAATTAACCTTATCTCTCAGGGTCCCTACTAGTCAGCATTCTGCTTTGTTGCAATTCCTTCACAATCCTTTCCTAATTTTTTTTTTTCTTTTATATTATGCTACCTAGCAAGAAATAAAATTAGGAAAAAAGATTACTTTGGGATAATAAACAGCTTCAATAAAAATCTAAATGACTAATCAGGCAGATGCAGTCTTGTGGCTTAAATTGGAAGAAGGCGGCAAGAGTGAGAGAAGTAGTTGAGAATACTAAAATAGTGTTCACAAGTATCAGTCTTAACTGAACCTTGACTATATGTAGAGGCCAAGTGTCCCCTTGTTTCATGTAATGGCCATTTCCGCAACTGTGAAAGTGACAACTTGGGAGCATTCCCTTAACCCACTGGTTCCCAAACTTACCTGAGTCATGACACCCCTGCAGCCTCGACGTAAGAACAGAAGAAGAACCCCGCTGGATCAGGCCATAGGCTCATCTAGTCCAGTTTCCTCTATCTTGCAGTGGCTCACCCTATGCCCCAGGGAGCAGACAAGACAACAAGAGACCTGCAACCTGGTGCCCTCCCTACCATCTGGCATTCTGAGGTAGTCTAAAACCAGGAGGTTACGTGTTCCCCTCACAACTTGTAACCAGTGATGGACTTTTTCTCCAGAAATTTGCCCATCCTCTTTTAAAGGCATCTGTGCCAGATGCCATCACCACATTCTGTGGTAAGAATTTCCACAGACTATCCACTGGGTAAAGAAATAGTTTCTTTTGTCTGTCCTAACTCTCCCAACACTCAATTTCAGTAGCTGTCCCCTGGTTATGGTGTTGTGTGAGAGGGAAAAGAGCATCTCTCTATCCACTCTATCCACCCCATGCATAATTTTGTATGTCTCAATAATGTCTCCCCTCAGCTGCTTTTCTTCTAGACCAGGGGTGCCCAAACCCCAGCCCGGGGGCCACTTGCACCCTCGGGGACTCCCAGTCTGGCTCGCAGGGAGCCCTCAGTTTCCAATGAGACTCTGGCCCTCCGGAGACTAGTTGGAGACCACACTGGCCTGATGCAACTCCTCTCAGCATGACGGCTAACCTCTCGTATGAGCTGTGGGATGAGGGCTCCCTCCACTGCTTGCTGTTTCACGTCTGTGATGCAGCAGCAGCAGCAAAGGAAAGGCTGACCTTGCTTTGTGCAAGGCCATTTATATTTATAGTAAGAGCTTCATTCATTCATACAAGTTCCATTTCTAATATATTCATTTATGTAAATTTATTCAAATCTGAAATGTAAATTAATTCTTTTTTCCCCAGCCACCGACACAGTGTCAGAGAGATGATGTGGCCCTCCTGCCAAAAGGTTTGGACACCCCGTTCTAGACTGAAGAGCTACAAACGCTGTAGTTTTTCTTTGTAAGGGAGGAGCCCCAGCCCTACCCAGTGGTGCCTTCATCCCTGTTCAATCTGGAGCCACCATTTTGGGTCTCACAAAATCTCAAAAGATTCAAGATAGCGGTGCCCAAATCATGTGAGATTTGGTGCCGCCATTTTGGATCTCATGAAATTTTGTAAGATCCAAGATTGCGGTGGAACACTGGGAGGGTCAACCAGGAATATTTCCTGCAGTGTCCCAGGTGAGTGTGCTGTGATACCCTAAGGCATAGTGACACATACTTTGGGAACCCCTGCCTCAACCTGTCACTCTCGACAGGACAGGGAGAGGATCCCTGGTAGCCTCCTTGCATGATAGCATTTGTGATTCATACAATCCATAGAAACAACTGTAAGTGAGCACAAGGTACAGTTCATAAGAATGGAAAATAGCTCTGCCCTTCTACTCAGGTATACTCTTGAACTTGTGAGTTTCTTGTCCTTGCAATGAAAGCTTAAGCAGGGAGGGCTATCCAGCAGCAGTGCTCTGCTCATCATGCTCACGATGTCTCGGTATGGAAGATTCCATGCCGGAGGTTCCAGATGTGGCTGTGGGTGCTCTGCCCCCGTGCATCCCCCCCCCTTGCATGGGGCCCAATTTGATCAAATTTGTCAAATTGCCCCATGGTCGGCCCTGCAACCAAGCACAGAGCCAGTAGTGGTGGTAGAGCAGACATATTCTTCCTGTACCCAATGTAACATGTGATACATGCACTCTGCATGGAGGGCTGGATGCACATAAGCACATGCATTTCTTCCCCCACTTCTGAAGACAAGCATTACATGAATTGGATTCCCCCCCCCCCCCCAATAAGGGCCTTCATGTGGACAACCCATATATAATGCATTACATTAACTGCATGGCAGAAGGACGAGATACATTGCCTACTTCCTTTGCTACTGGAATTGAATTCCTGCCTGGAGAATAACTGACTCAAGACCTGGAATAGGCTTAACTTTCCGGATAGACGGTCACTTGCATCACTCTCTTCTGATAGAGTTCACAGAAACATTTCTGCCTCCATGTAGACCTCAAAGGAAGCAATATGGGAACTGAGGCCCTTTTTGACTTTGTGATCCATTTCTTATCTCACAAAGTTAGGATTACCGGCTGTTAAACAGAGATTGCTGGTTGCCTTGAGTTTGTTTGTTTTTTGTTTACAATGTAACAGAATACTTTTTAAAAAAATGTCACATGAAATTTTAATGTCATGATTAGGCAGCAACAAGCACCTAAGCATACATTTAGAGCGCCTATACCTTAACTTGACCCTGAATTGTTTTTATTCTCTCGCTTTCTTTTATACTCAGTCATGCTGTGAGATGATTTTTGCAGCCAATACATCTCATAAACGAATTCAGTCAGAGGTTAAGGCTTTCTGCTGTCGGAAAGAAAGGGATTTCAGGATGCTGTTAGCCTTCTGTTCTGCAGAGAGCAGTCCCTCCTGTTGCAATTCTAGTGCAAAATGAAGGGAAGCTCTGTCAACAAGGTGATAGCCTGTTAAGGTCTGATGCTGTGATCTGCCAGCACTGGAAAGAAAGGTGTTATATCATTGGATGGCTGAGCTCCCTTAGCAGTCAGATACTAATTGTGATGTATTTAGCTATTTAACTATATGACTTTGTTTCCTTTGTTCTTGTACCTTTTATTCTTTGTGAAATTTGCATCTTTCATAGGCAGCTGTGTTTTTGTGTGCTACAAATTGTTGTTGATAGAAACTGGGCTTCTTTAGAGGTTTTGTGTTTATATTAATCAGATTGACGCTTACATGTCATGTATTTAGCCTTTGGAAGTAGAAAACTTGAAAATCTATACTTTGAAAACTATTTAAGCTATTACACTATTATTTATATAGACAATAATAGTTAACATATTCATTTTGGGCATGTAGTGTGGAAATTTATAATGATCTCGTAGGGTTTTTCTGTCCATTGTGGATTATTAATATAATATAAACTAGTGGTTCCCGGGACCCACCTTTTAGAATGAGAAACTCTCAGGTCCCACCAGAAGTGATGTCATGACCGGAAGTGACATCATCAAGCAGGAAGATTTTTAACAATCCTAAACTGCAATCCTCCCCACACTTTCCCAGGAGTAAGTTCCATTTGCTATCATTGTTAAAAGTATATACATCGTAGCTTGTTAAAAGTACAGATCCGTCACATTTCCCCGAATGCAGTCACATACCATGGTAGCATTAAGTCTAATATTTTAAAAATAAAATATTGAAATGAATGGGGAAATTGACTCGCGACCCACCTAGTCAGTCCCGACCCACATTTTGAAAAACACTAACTATAAACTGTAACCTTTCTTTAAGTTCTAGAGTGCACAAAAAGTCAATCTAGTTCATTCACTTTAGTGAGGCTAAACTAGCTTCCTAGTTTAGATGAAAATGAACTCATACATAAAAAATTTTTTTAAAGATTTTTAAATTTGATTTAAAGATTTTTAAATATTTACAATATTTCAATCTGCCTTAAAACTGAAATATGGTTTATAATTTGGGGATCCTTGATTAGTAATTGAATTATTAGTAAAATTCAACCCTCTTCATCGATCTATATCAGTGTTTCCTAACCAGTGGTACTGGTTCCACCAGTGGTACTTGAGCTGGTGTCTAGTGGTATTCACTGGACTCCAGGACCCCTGCTGCCCAGCAGCAAGACCAGGACACAACAAACAGCGGTAGGAAGCTTGGATCAGTGAGCAGAGCTCCAGAACATGCTTTTCCATTCTTGAAAAACTAGTGATTTGTTTCCCCTGGGCTCTCTATCAGTCTTGGAATCGTAGGCTGCCGTCCTGCACATCACTTCAGTGTTTGTTGTTGTTTCTATATAATGGTCATGCAGCTGTGTAGAATAAGAGCAGAATATCCATGGGGTATATTTTTAAAATAAATACATAATTTTAAAATCACGTTGTTCAGTTCCTCAGTGGATGTGGCAAACAAGTATTGAAAGGGGTGGCTTAATGTGTTGTTTGGTTTTCCCCTGCTTGAATTAAGGCATTCAGTTCTTCTTGCCTCCTTTCACATGATTTACCTTTGAGACCTTTTATCATCTTCACTGCTGTCATCAGAAAGCCCTTCCACTCTGTCAATATCCTTCTTGAAATATGGCACTCATAAGTGAACATAATACTTTGGATTCTCATCAGTGGTGTGATTAATGGCACAGTCATGGATATTATAGCCCTATGAAACATTCAGTCCTCCTGCATCGTGGGGTTTTGGGTTTGCTCCAACTGGCCCAGCTGCCTCTTAGCTTGTTCTGCCTCTTGACTTTAAATTGCAGGCAGGGAGATTTTGGGTAAATGTTTGGAAGAAATTTTTGATGGTACAAACTCTTTGGCAGTGGAAGTCTGACTCAAAAGGTGACTTTCTGTTAGAGCCAAGCCTGGGTAGCCATTTATTTGCGGTGCTTTAGTTGTGGACAGCCTCCATTGGTGGGGGTTTAGTGACCTTGTAGGTCCCTTCCAACTCTCTGATTCTATAATTTAAAAACTTCCCTAACTTCTTGGAAATAATCTCTTGAGCGGAGCTGGTTTAGACATTCCCTACCACCACCACCAGCACTCCCCACGTGAATGCTACTGTAAAATAACATTTATTTCAGCCTTTCATGAAGCAGAGTATATTATCTATCTTACGCTGACTGTGAGAGTCAGCCCAATTATACAACAGCTACCATCAATGCATCACCATAGCCTTGATGTGGAAACGCTCTATGCCTGCGGTTTTCAAACTCCCAGGGAGCTTGAAAGCAGTAAGTCCTGGGGAGGCAGCGGAGGCAGAGGGAAGGCAGCAGCGTGATGCCCAGGATCTTGCCACTCAGGGGGGCTGCAATAATTTGGGTACACTTACCAGAGCCTCCTGCAGCCTCCCGGGGGGTACCGGGAGCCCTGTGCAGCTATCTGCAGGGCTCCCTGATGCTTCAAAAGTGTAAGTGGAGCGATCACGATCCGCTTCCAGTTTAGCGGAAGCAGAGCGCGATTGTTCCACTTTCACTTGTGAAGCTTTAGGGAACCCTGCAGACAGCCGCGCAGGACTCCCCGAACCACACCGCTGCCTCCTCCCTGCCACCTGGCTGCACCTGCCCCTTAAGGGGAAACAGGCCAGAGCCCACAGGCTGGGATGTCGCGATGCCCCAGTCTGAAAAGCCCTGCTCTTTTCAATAGGGCTGATGTGCAAGACCAAGCAACAAACTAGTGTGGACCTTAAAATATGCTTTAAAAAACCCCAGCAATACATATTTGTTGTAGCATTCTATAAAGTTTGTTTTACCTGGTGTGTTTCAAGTCTAATGTAACTTACCTCAGAGGCACTGTTTATTCCATGCTGTCTCCATGAGAATTTTTCTTCTTGAAGGAGTGGAGATACCTGGCACCACTTTGAAAGCAGTGCTTCCTGCTCTGATGGTGTTGTCATCATATTCGAGACATGCTCGCCAAATGGCTGGATGAAATAATTGAGTCCAGTCACCAAATAGTTACTGTTAAAAGAAAAAAAAATCTAGTGCTTTTCAGGAAAAATAGTGAACAGGTATGAAAAAGCAGCAGCAGGGTCTCCTAAAGACCCAATTTTGCACCAAAGCAATTTTCCTGCAGACATTTCCCTTAGCCCTGATATCCACACAGTCAAACCAGTTTGCAGGGTAAGTGAATAGCTTGGAACCTGAGCACCGAAGAACTTTCACTGAGTTCAGCAGAACTAACAAAAAGGCAATTCATTTCTGCCGATTTATCACTTGAGTTCCAATTTGAAGCTGATGAGATTCTGACTATTATGAAAATAACGAAGCGCAGGAATAACCTTTTTGCATTGGAAAATTCTGTGAAAATTGTTTGACACAGGTAGATTTTTGTTAGCGATAAAGGTCACTAACACAGTATTCATTATACTGTTTAAGCGGAGATATTTAGCAGGATTCAGATGCAGAATAACTTCCTATTAACAGAAGATTCTGAGTCTGTTTCAACAGGTCAGGAAAAAATCCATCTGGGTTAAAGCACCTTTTTTGTCCTTTGGATTGCTGGGCCCAGGCAATTCTTTTTTTTACAGCTGTTTTACCATCCAAAACTTTTAAAAAGTAGAAAAACCCTAAGTTACAATAGATTTTCTGTCTCTCTAAAATGGATTGTGGATACAGTTCTACCTGTGTTTCTTAGTACTGATCTTAGGACAAGAATATCTATAAATGCCAATAGCAGTCCTTGCTTCGCTTGGTGAAATTGAGAGTGCAGCATAAGGGTACTCTGATTTCTTTTAAAGCAAAATACAGCATCATGTTTATAGTTCTGTGGGTGCACCGTTCATTTGAGGTTAAGACATTTACCCTGCATGTGCCTGATCTCATCTGATCTTGGAAGCTAAGCAGGGTCAGACCTGGTTACTTGTACTTGTACAGGGTCAGACCTAGTACTTGGATGGGAGACCGCATGGGAATACCAGGTGCTGTAGGCTTATACATAGTCTTTCGAGACTAAAAGGTTGCCAACCATTATTGTGTTTGCTTTACTGTATCAGGTGCTGGGCTTAAAAAGGAGGATTGTGATAAATGGTATGATATTTTGTACATTGGGTCAAATGATTGACAGTGGCTCAGATCAGTTATTCAGTGGGGAAAGGAAGCAGCTCCCAGTGTCCTTCTCAGCCAGACTGGGGAGGCCACTATTGCTAATTTTTATTTTATTTATTTATTTATTTATTTATTTATTTATTTATTTATTTATTTAAACTTAAAGCTGTATGGGTGGTGCAGTTAACCAATAGAGGAATACAAGCACATCACTGGTGTGCAAACGGAGATTCTCATTCAGATTAAGATGCATGTAGCCTTTTTTATTCATAGTGATGATAATCAACGTATAAAACTGAGCTAGACCATTGATCAAACTAGTCAGCTTTTCTAATTAGGCACTATGTTGACAAATATATGTCTCAAGCACATATTTTCAGGTTAATGGTAATGTGTGTGCAGGAGGGCATTTACAGGGGAAAAAATTGCCAGTACAGCAAAACTTAACGTCCGACCATTTGACTTTCATTGCTTTGCTCCTTTGGCCGTTTTCCATTTCAACCACACTTCAAATTTTGTCTACGTCAGTGTTTTCCAAACTGTGGATCGGGACACCCCAATGGGTCGCAAGCCAATTTTTGGCGAGTTGCGAAATGTTTTTGAAATATTAAAAAATAAATCTTTGCAAGTACCCTTGCCTGGTTTGTAGAAGAAAATCATTAGCTGCTATGAGATCATCTTCATACCCCCCCCCCCCATATTAAAATGTCACATTTTCTGATTTTCTCTAGTAATTGGCATGCTGTAGATCACATCTGGACCCAGTTTCTGCCTTTTGTCTGATCTGGAAGTCCCTAACTGTGCATCATGCTCTCCAACTCAACTTTATGTACCTAGAATGACTATAAAGGGTTGGGGAAAAACAGTCTTTTTTTGGAGGCTTGGGGAACCCTACGGAAGTGTCTGCGGGACTCCCCGCACCCTACAGATGCAAATCCTCGCTTTGGTGAGTTAAAAAAACCCAAAAAAAACCTGTCCCTGGACACTGTGTGATCTGGGGGATAATGTCACTGCCATCCTCCTTCCCCACCCCTTAAGGGGCTAGGGGCAAGTTTTTCCCTGGCTGGTGGGTTGTGAACTGGACTGGACAGTGGATTAAATCAAACGCTAACAGGAAGCAGTAGAGGCAGCTTTTAATTTTCTCAGGGGTTACATTTCTGGAAAATCAAGTATGAGATTGAGAGTTGTTCTGGACCCTTCTGGGAGGATCCTTCCATGAATAAAATGCAATAAGTTTGGATAAAGCCAGTGTTGTTATGGATCTTTTGATGTCTATGGAACTGTCCTGGACTGCCCTGTTGATGGCATTCCTGAAAAAGCTTACGTGTTAATCTGTTGTTGCAAAAGGATCCCACAGCACTTTAAAGACTAACAAATTTCATTTGGCACAAGTTTTTCTTGGCTGGTGCATGCCTTGTCAGATGCATGACAAATCACATCAGTTCTGATATTAATTTAACAACCTGATTGAATTGGAAAAGGCTAGTGTGCTGACTTTAAAAAAAAATGCAGAAACACAACTGTAGTTTTAAGCATGACATGTATTTGGTTTTTTTTTTTTTTTATCTTAAAACAAATGTAATTTCATGCTTACAACCCAGCATCATTTAAATTTTTCATGCCGATCTAGAGCTTAAAAAAAAAGAGACAATTTAAAGGATTTAAATTTAAAATCCTTTTATTTTCCTGTTTTCTTTTCATTCCGTCTGTCTGCAGATCTCTCATTATCTGAAACCAGATATTTCCTTTGTCTCATTGAATTAAGCAGCAAGATAGGATTAACAGCTCCCTTTCAAAGATTGAATAGCACAGTTTATATTTTTAGACAGTCTTTAAATGGCTGCACAAAACGTTTGTAATAGAGCATTCGCTTATGAGAGACATTGCTGTATAAATTAAGTCATTCATGTAGTGTTCAGATTGCATTTTTTTTCAAGCCTCTTGTTACAAGAATTTCCACCACTCTAAAGTTTTAAGGCATGTTTTTGGCCACTATGATGCTCGGTTCTCATGCGTTTCTGTTTTTCAACTCCTGTTAAGTTTTAGGAATTGGGCGTCAAGGATCAAGTTTTTAGATTCTTTCCTGCAGGCTGTGGTTTCGGTACATATTAGCTATTTGGATGATAGATTTATTGTTGCAATGTTTGCTCTGAAGTGGGTGGCACATTGACTTGGAGCCCACCAGTTTCTATACTGGAAAGACAAGTGCTGATGATGAATCACAGAGCTTTGATGGTTGACTAACAGCAACAAAAACAAAGAGTTGTATCAAGAACCTCAATGAGAAAAGGCATTTCTTTTTGTGCACTTGTGTGTGCAATAGTTTTCTTCAGTCCTCGCTTTCCCTCTGCAGCTCTTGCACCCCTAGAAAGAGGCTGCTTAGGGGCCTCCAACCCTCAGAAGCAGATGGGGTGAAGAGAAATAAGCTGTGGAGGGAAGGAAGATTGGTGAAAATGCCCCCCCCCCACCACCATGAATGGATATTCATGGCAGAACTTAGAATGTAGCCCCAAAATACAATGAACTATTCACCCTGTAAGTTAGAAATTGGTGGTGATCAAAGCACAGCAATTAAAACCCAATCGTTTGATTATTTGTCTCCCTTTACAGCAGAAACTTAGGTCACAATCCTGTACACACTTGCCTGGGAATAAGCCCCATAGAACACCATGGAACCTATTTCTGAGTAGACATTCATAGGACTAGTGCAGTTAGGCTGCAGTCGTAATGATGACTAGAGCTGGTGCAGGCCCCCTGTGCCAGTTCCTATGTGGCACAAACGTGCCATAAAGCATGTTTGCACCAATGTGACAGTTGGCTGCGCCAGTGCAAAGGTCCAGGAAGGTCAGATCCGAACCCTGCACCAGCCTGAAGGGATAAGTTTGAGCCTGGCTGCGAAGGTGCAGAAGAGAGCAACCGAAACGATTACTGGGCTGGGGCACCTTCCTTATGAGGAAAGGCTACAGTGTTTGGACCTCTTCAGCCTAGAAAAGAGACGCCTGAGGGGGGACATGATTGAGACATACAAAATTATGCAGGGGATAGATAGAGTGGATGGAGAGATGCTCTTTTCCCTCTCACATAACACCAGAACCAGAGAACATCCACTAAAGTTGAGTGGTGGGAGAGTTAGGACAGACAAAAGAAAATATTTCTTTACCTGGCATGTAGTTTGTCTGTGGAACTCTGTGGAACTCCTTGCCACAGGAAGTAGTGATGGTATCTTGCCTAGATGCCTTTAAGATTGGACAAATTTCTGAAGGAAAAGTTCGTTATGGGTTACAAGCCATGGTAGGTATGTACAAGCTCCTGGTTTTAGAGGTAGGCTGCCTCTGATTGCCAGATGCAAGGGAGGGCACTAGGATGCAGGTTGTGTCTGTTGTCTTTTGTGTTCCCTGAAGCATTTGGTGGGCCACTGTGAGATACAGGAAGCTGGACTATACGGGTCTTTGACCTGATCCAGCTGGGCTCTTCTTATGTTCTTATGGAATGGGAGAGGGTGGTGAGAGAGAGGAATGGAGGCAGGGAGGGGTGTTTTTGGGAGGGGGGTTGGCAGATATGGATGCAGATCAGGCCTGGGAGGGGGCAGGATCGACTGTGGTGGTGCAGGCCGAGTCCTAATCCCCATTCCCAGGCCTTGCAACCTTACACGGGCTGCTCGGATTTGCGCCAGCTAAATAGCTGGTGCAGATGAGAGTGTTTGTTTGCTTAAAAGTTTTATATCCTACACATGCTCAATGCAGCTTACCATTCCCAACTATAATATACAATATATAAAAACAATTAATATAACCATAATTGAAAAAAAACAGCAACAGTAGAACCATTGGAGGAGGGCAAGCTATTTATAACCAAGGCACAGCTACATTAGCACAGAGGGCAGATAACATATCACTTAAATGTAAGACAGAAGGAAAACGTGGAGTGGCCCATAGGGGTGATTGGGGCTCAACATGGGGTAAGGGGAAAAATATTGAGATGGCCTCCAGCCTGCACTTAACCTGTTCTGGATACTGCGCAGGCCACTGTCGTCTGCCTGTTCCAGTGCAGGTTAGGATTGGACTGCCTGTCTTTAAGTGTCCCAGCCATTAGAGATGACAATGGTAAGAGAGACAGGAATTTATTTTAGCAATAGTGTTATAAAGCTAATTCTAGATTCTGAGAAAGAATAGAGGTCGACACGATCAATTGCATTAGTTAAGATGTTATGTCAAACATGTTATGTTACAAATCTGTTACGTTTGGCTAAGTGGGAGCTACACTTGTGTTGGTTCACTCCCCTTGCAATCTCCAATTCCTTCTTTGTTATTTCTGAACTGACCTGGATACTAAGGTCATATCCTTGTGAAGCCAATAGCTTAACTAAACTCTCCACAATCCCTTTGCCTTTAGTAGCATTTATAGCACACTGTAGGAAAAATGCTAAATATTCCTTGCAGACAAGAACTGGCAGGAATCTGATGTCTTGTTGACAGATTTTTTCCCCCCAAAAAAGACCCATGAATGATCCATTCCAACACAACACATCACTTTCATATGCATATCTTCACATGAATTATTGTGGAAGCAATTTCATGGATGCAAAAATTATGTGGGAATCCACTCTGAACTCTTTTTGTTTTTGTTTCAAGTATTGCTTCAACTTCTGTCAAGTATATCCAGACTTCATAGCTATAGGTTCAAACATGAAAATGTGAGGAGAGTTGTGTTGAATGCTTAAAAGTGTAGAGGAGTTGTATGGGATTCTAATGAGTACCACATAAGTGAGCCCAGATTGACCGCATACCTGCTTCTAAATAGTACATTTCCTCAGTGTCTGTTGAGTCCCAATCAGCTTTCTTCTTTTCTCATGTGTGTTATCACCATAACTCTGTGAGAGTGGTTAGGCTAATATTTGTATGATTGGCCCATAGTCACCCAGTGAAGGTCGTGTTTTAGCAGAGATTATGAACCCAGGTCTCTTTGGTCCAAGGCCTTTACAGTACACTAACTTCTCTTTATTTGTGTCAGTTTTACAATACAGATCAGATTATTTTCTCAGTGGCTCCACAGACATTGACAATGGTGTGGAGAAAACCTCCTGGTCTATCTGGTGAATCACAACACACTGTTAAATCATTTATTAAATCGGTTCTCACTGCAGACTGTAATGATTAAATCATGTATTAAATCAGCCCTCGATATGCCTGAGGTCAGGATTAAATGAAATTTTATATTTTTACAAGATGACCGATGAACTTGTATAATTGGTAATTTATAGAGCTTTCATATGTAACTGTTTAAAGGTACAATCTAGGTCAAATTAAGCATTTTTAGTCCCCATGTTTCAATGTGGGAATTAAACATGCACTTAAGTGTCTTCCACTGAAATTGAGGCAACTTTAAAGTGCTTCACTTTGGCTGGATCATACCCAAACTGTGTGGTGCAAAGGAGGATTTTTTTTTTTAAGGAATATATTTAGTCAATATAGTCTCTGAAGAAATACTGCCATCTGTGCATTGGGCTGTGCATTGAGATTATATCCAGCTGTTGACCCTTGAAATTAAATCATTGCTTTGTATTTTTTGACATTTGTTTCTCAAATGTCAATGTCATTGTCTACTTTACATATTCTAGGCCTGCATGCTTTATTCATCAAATAATACTGCTGGTGGTTTATTCCTATACCGTCTCTTTAAATGCTAGAGGATAGAAAGGAAACAATTTTATTCGATATTGCTATCTGATATCACCAAACTTACTTTGTTTAATATAAAGGCCATGGAAAGTAATACATTTAAACTGCATTTAAGCAGAAAAGAGCAAAGTATCAACAGCTAAAAAGCAATAAGCATTAATTTATTTTGACTGTGTTTTTCTTTGTGCTTTATGTTCTTTCCATGGTATGCAATTTAGTGATAGTGCTTGCTGTTTAAAATGAAAACATTGCTTAGTTGTCAAGTTACTTGGGTATTTTAAACTTCCACTATTGAAGGTGAACTTTCTCGGCATTCCTGCAAGTCTTCCTGTTTTCTTTTTGCCCATTCTTTGGAGACAGAGGTAGCATGAGACAAGACATGATTGCAGCTCAGGGACATTATCAGTAGAGACAGATACTTAGACAGTACAGAGGCAGCCAAGATGCTGGAGGAGATAGAACAAAATGTTGGATTGGCCCCAACTCACCTAGGGTTATATATGTTTGTAGGTTTTCAAGGCCAGCAATAATCCAATCATTGAATATATCTTTATTCAGGTGAGAAGATCATGGATGTGTCAAAGAATTAGAATCCATGTTGTTTAAAAAGCCCAATGTTTTAATGTCTCCAATGTCTCACAATGAAGAGAGGTGAAAAGCGATGTGCTCCAAGGATCTGTCCTGGGACTGGTGCTTTTCAACCTCTTCATAAATGACCTGGAGACAGGAGTGAGCAGTGACGTGGCAAAGTTTGCAGACGACACCAAACTTTTCAGAGTGGTGAAGACCAGAAGTGATTGTGAGGAGCTCCAGAAGGATCTCTCCAGAATGGCAGAATGGGCAGCAAAATGGCAGATGCGTTTCAATGTAAGTATGTGTAAAGTCATGCACATTGGGGCAAAAAATCAAAACTTCACATATAGGCTGATGGGTTCTGAGCTGTCTGTGACAGATCAGGAGAGAGATCTTGGGGTGGTGGTGGACAGGTCGATGAAAGTGTCGACCCAGTGTGCAGCGGCGGTAAAGAAGGCCAAGTCTATGCTTGGGATCATTAGAAAAGGTACTGAGAACAAAACGGCTATTATTATAATGCCGTTGTACAAATCGATGGTAAGGCCACAGCTGGAGTACTGTGTCCAGTTCTGGTCGCCACATCTGAAAAAAATACATATTGGAAATGGAAAAGGTGCAAAAGAGAGCGACTAAGATGATTACTGGGCTGGGGCACCTTCCTTATGAGGAAAGGCTACGGCGTTTGGGCCTCTTCAGCCTGGAAAAGAGACGCCTGAGGGGGGACATGATTGAGACTTACAAAATTATGCAGGGGATGGACAAAGTGGATAGAGAGATGCTCTTTACACTCTCACATAACACCAGAACCAGGGGACATCCACTAAAATTGAGTGTTGGGAGAGTTAGGACAGTCAAAAGAAAATATTTCTTTACTCAGCATGTGGTTGGTCTGTGGAACTCCTTGCCACAGGATGTGGTGATGTCATCTGGCCTGGATGACTTTAAAAGGGGATTGGACAAGTTTCTGGAGGAAAAATCCACTATGGGTTACAAGCCATGATGTGGATGTGAAACCTCCTGATTTTAGAAATGTGCTATGTCAGAATGCCAGATGCAGGGGAGGGCATCAGGATGAGGTCTCTTGTTATCTAGTGTGCTCCCTAGGGCATTTAGTGGGCCGCTGTGAGATACAGGAAGCTGGAATAGATGGGCCTATGGCCTGATCCAGTGGGGCTGTTCTTATGTAATGTTTAATGTAACGTTTTCAGAACTTCATCGGGGAAATTTGCCTAGACAGAACACATTGCTAGAGAGCAAGCCAGAAACAGCAGTTAAAAAACCATTGCTTAGAGTTCCATTTTATGGCTGCATTCTTAAAGCAAGCTCTGCCTCATCACTGAATCCCATCTCTACTGGAAAACTCTTCCTTATAAAGCTCACCCACAGTTGTTGCAAGCAAGTAGTAGATGGTGAAACAAAGCCTTGCAACCGAATCCTAACTATCTTTCTGGGGCAGATGTAGCTATGACAGTGGGCTGCAGTGGGGAGGGGGACAGTCATGGAGTCCTCTATAAGGCAGGGGAATGTTTGTTCCTCTATCTTGAGACTGCATTTGCGCTGGAAAGTTAGACTGGTTTGTTGGTGGATTCCGAGCTCTAACTTAGTAGGAATATGCTTTCCCTTGGCTTCTGTCATTTCTAAACTCTGGAAAAAGTGTTCTAGACAGGCTGGTTGTAATGCCAGTAGTATCAGTATTAAAGTAGAATTATGTCACTTCCTTGATTATTGCACAGTTGTATATTAATGCTATTGAGAAAAAAAATGCTTCTGTGGCATGAGAAAGGGTTGAAATGAAGATGTCTTTCAATAGTAAACAAGCAAAGCATGTACATCTGTTGTCTGTTCTTATAAAAATAAATACCCGTTTTAAAAGGGTCTAAGTGCAGAGTTGTAAAATCAACATAGCACACTCTCTTAGATGGGTTTCCATATTGGGTACTCCATCTACTGGATGTTATGTGTTATGTTCTTTATGATAAGTTAATAACTTCTATTTGATCATTGAAAACACCTAGGAGCCCATGCTTATGCGTTCAAATCAGAGACTACAAACTGCACAATCAATGTTTGTTTTTTTCCATGTACCCAACATCCTAAACTACTGGACCCATACACAAAACATGCGTGCTCTTTTCAGTACCTGCTTATGTCTTTCATATTTCTCATATGGCCTCCCTGCTATATTGTCTAGACCAGTGGTTCCCAAACGTTTGTCCGCCATGACCCACCTTCTCCTCCATGATGGGTCATGACCCTATGCTCAGTACTCCACCATAATACCTTTCTGGGAGCCCCTAGAAGCCACTTCTGGGTTGCACCGGATCCGTGGCCCACTTCATTGGTCTCTGCGAGCCCCAGAATGCCTTGCAGAAGTGACTGGAAGCTACTTCCAGTTAATGAAAGTGACTTCTGGTTTACTTCCATGTTGCTTCCGGTCACTTCCATGAGGCATTCTGGGGCCTGTGGAGATAAATGGGGTGGATCTCAGGCCCAGCATGACTTGGAAGCAGCTTCCAGGGGCTTCCAGAAAGGCTTTGCAGTGGAGTACTGAGCACAGAGTCGCGATCCACTGCACATCAGATCATGACCCACCCGTCAGTCACAACCCACAGTTTGGGAAACGATGGTCTAGTCCATCATAGCATTCTTATTGCAGTCCTTGCCTAAACCAGTTGTGTATCTGCCATTGTTCCCTGCAGGTGTTTACACTTTATTGATTCTTTCCTCCTATCAATTCTTGATGTCTTCTGGATCTGATCCATTCACTCTCTACTCATAGCCTTTCTTGCAGTACCAGAAAGTCATTTTCCTTTGGAAATTTGGGCAGCATGATTTTCTCTTTACTCCAGAACCTCACAACTTTGACAGCAGATCAATTTCTTGACTATTCCATTTTTCTACATAAGAGAATTTGAGGAAAAAGTACTTAAAGCACAAATTAGAGCCATGTTTTCTGGATTTTTCTGCATTTCCTGAAAAGGTACACATTTTTTGTACGCTTGTTCAGAAAAATGGTTGATGTTCTCTATCTTTTCCATGATATTCTGGCTGCCAAGATTAAACTCCGCCTTAAACCACAGTGATCAAACAGGACATTTGTATGCATGGTAGCAAACTATGTGCACATACAAAAATGGTGTAGTTGGAATGATGAGCAATAAGAAATCTTAAAATAGGAAGAAAACCTTTATCATAGCGTTTGTAGTTGCTACTCATTCCTGATTAAAGGATCTGGAAGTTGTTCTCTCTCTCCTTTTCAGAACTGAATTTAGTCTGTGTTCCATTTCAGTTCCCTTAGGGGAATAATTTTATTTTCAGGTAGAGGCAATACATTCTGGCTGCTGAGATGAGTGACTACAGAGGTTCATCATTGGAATTTGAGGCAATAAGGCCAGTAGAAAGATGGATGATGACAGGGGAAGTGAAAGTTGTTATCCTAGCATTTGTCATGATCTGGAACATTGAGATAGATGGCCAAGCCTCCTTAAGGTGTGTAGAAGTTCCTTTCTCCAGCTCTCTCTTGCCTTGTAATCAATTTATCTTCTTGAATGAGACAGAGACTGTATGCTTTCGTAAAGCTAATTTTATTTGCATTGTTAGATGTGCAATCACTAAAGACCAGTTCACACTAATGGCAGTCCTTTGGGAGCATGCTTTCAGTTGAAGCTTTTAAAAAGAGCATGCAGGGACATGTGTGATTGGGAATGATCATGTTGAGGATTAAGTTCCCCTCACGCTAAAGCTCCCCTAACATTAACTGTGGTTTCACTTCATTTCATCTGCCACCAACTGTGCTACTTTTAAATAAAGAAGGGCACAATCCTAACCAGGTCTACTTCACAGTAAGTTCTATTTTGTTCAGTGGGGCTTACTCTCAGAATAGTGTGGTTAGGATTGCAGCCGAAATTAGAAGGGAGGCCATGCATAAGCTTGTTGTTTGCAGACTCACTTTTCCAAGAACTAAACCAACTATATTCAATTTATGTGATTAACTGTGAATATGTAAATACTTTCATTGAGCTTATTGAAACAATTCAAATACTTAAGCATATAGGAAACCCTTGGTGAGATTGTAGGGTAAATTAAAACTGTTGCTTATGTTACCACTGCAGAGAATACATGTAATTAAATGAATAATTTTAAGTTTAGAGTCCATAAGGGATGCACACTGTAAAGTAATGCACATTGGGGAATAAATCAAAACTTCCCATATAAGCTAATGGGTTCTGAGCTGTCTGTGACAGATCAGGAAAGAGATCTTGGGGTGCTGGTGGACAACTTGATGAAAGTGTCAACCCAGTGTGTGGCGGCAGTGAAGAAGGCCAATTCTATGCTTGGGATCATTAGGAAAGGTACTGAGAACAAAACAGCTACTATTATAATGCCTTTGTACAAATTGATGGTAAGGCCACACCTGGAGTGTTATGTCCAGTTCTGGTCACCACATCTCAAAAAGAACATAGCAGAAATGGAAAAGGTGCAAAAGAGAGCGACTAAAATGTTTACTGGGCTGGGGCACCTTCCTTATGAAGAAAGGCTACAGCGTTTGGGCCTCTTCAGCCTAGAAAAGAGGCGCCTGAGGGGGGACATGATTGAGACATACAAAATGATGCATGGGAAGGCTAAAGTGAATAGAGAGATGCTCTTTACACTCACATAACACCAGAACCAGGGGACATCCACTAAAATTGAGTGTTGGGAGAGTTAGGACAGACAAAAGAAAATATTTCTTTACTCAGTGTGTGGCTGGTCTGTGGAACCCCTTGCCACAGGATGTGGTGGTAACATCAGGCCTAGTTGCCTTTAAAAGGGCATTGTACAAATTACTGGACGAAAAATCCATCACGGTTTACAAGCCATGATGTGTATGTGCAACCTCCTGATTTTAGAAATGGGCTATGTCAGAATGCCAGATGCAAGGGAGGGCACCAGGATGAGGTCTCTTGTTATCTGGTGTGCTCCCTGGGGCATTTGGTGGGCCGCTGTGAGATACAGGAAGCTGGACTAGATGGGCCTATGGCCTGATTGTGCAGGGCTCTTCTTATGCTCTTAATGCCCCTAGGCTCAGGGCTTCTGTATTAATGTAGAAATACTGTGTGTGTGTGTGTGTGTGTGTGTGTGTGTGTGTGTGTGTGTGTGTGTGTGTGTGTGTGTGTGTTTGATGGGGCAATTAGCATATGGGACTGCAGTGATTTGCACAATTGCAGGCACTCTTTTTAGAACCATCATGATTGTGCAAATAGTGGCCACTGTGTGCATGAATGTGTTCTTAAAAACATCGCCTCCAGGCTGACCTAACAATTCCCACATATTTCTGAGGTTTTTGTGGTGAGTGAGAAGTGACTCCTAGTGTCATGACTTTGAGGGCTGAAAATGAATGGAGTTTCTGAATGCACTCTTTTGTCTTGTTGCCATAAAATGATGTTAGTGTGAGCTGATGCTTGTGACACTACATTTCAAGTGGCAGTGTGGTGTCACAGTGGAATTTTGGCTAGTCCAGAGGTGATCAGACTCTAGTTCAGTTCATACTGAGGAACTTTACAGAAAGGATCTCGGTCACTTCCTCCTCATCCATCTACCAGTACAGAGTTCTCTCTTCTTCAGCACCTTTCAGTAACCTTTCAATTGGCATACTTTGACCCAGCATATCCTTATTGCATCCTTCCCTCATTCTTATACAAATATATTGGCACCATGATGCTATGGCACTAATAATGTTTTGTGGTTGATTGATGTTTTCTGATCCCTTTGGAGGTTTTTCCTGAGGGGCAAAAGGGGTATCTGACTTCAGGCCTCAATCTTGTTTGCAACTACCAGACCCAACAGTCATATTCTTTGGAGCGCATGCACCAAATATAAGACCTTGACTCAAGCACTTCCATTTCAGTTCACATTTCAGAACCAAATTTCTGAATGTGACACGTTCACATTTGACACGTGAATGTCACGTTCACATTTCAGAACCAAATTTCTTACTCACATATTCCTCTTTTTGCTTATAGCCTCTAAAAAGATTTCTTAGTCTCCTTCCTACACAGAGACTCAAATCACTTTCTTATTTTACCATAATTTGAAGGATGTCCATTTGCCATCCAGATGTGCATTAGGGCCATTTCTATGGGCATCTTTTCACATGGAAACTGGTGCATTGTGTAATTGATTTCACAACATAATGCTTCCCGTTACTTTTCTGTTTCACAAATATTTCGAGCACATAGCTAATTTTTTGCAGCAAACTTATAGTTAGGCTGTGGAACGGATTTTCCTGACCTTCCCTTGTGGCACTAGATTCCTTAGTGGCATCTGGTATGTTTGACCGATTTGCTGGGCTAGTTTCTTTTCATGCTTTGAAAATTCATTTTTCCTTGGCCAGTTTACCATTCCCATGCCAGAGGGGTAGCACATATCTATTTTCAGGCTCCCTACCTCTCCCCCCCCTTTATAAGGGATTTTGTTTTAAACCCTTTGTGTATAAAACAAAATAGTACTTATATGCTCTTGAATGCTCCAGTGCACTGTTCACATGAGCTGCCGTAAGACTAAAATATCTTAAACCAAATTAATGGGGAGGTGATGATGCGACATTGAAACAAGTGATGGCTGGATCAATACATGAAGGCTGTGTGCCTTTGCTTGTGGAAGGATATAATGCTGATTAATAGCTGGTCTGGCCTCTGTCTGTTTTCCTGTATAGTCAACCTTTTTTTTTGTTTTTTTTTGTTAACTTCTCTTAACAGGTGCTGTTTCCCACCCACTTTGCACTCTGTGACAGGGAGTTCTTAAAATTGCACTCCTAATCATTGCTGCGCTATCTGTGCACCCTTATTATTGGATGAGTTAAAGCAGTTTTAGCAAAAATACACATGTATAGATGATGTAACATTTTCTCACATCTGTAAAAGGGCATGAAATGATTTTCATGTGAACATTTTTTGTTTAAGGGCAATTTTGCTTACAGCTCTTAACTCATGCGCTGATCCAGGAGGCTGTCATGACGAGACTGAGTGCTAGAGAAAGTATTGGCTAGGCTTCTGGCCCCAGTAACCCATGCTGATTAAGGGCTTGTCTACAGTGTTGCTCACTGTAATTCAGTTGTACACAGTTTTGGATTCCTGTACTTGCCCTGCATTGGCACCTGAGCTGTTGCTGAATTAAATGTGAAACTTAGCTTTACACAGAAATGCAACTACACCATGTCAACACTGGCCGCTTAAGTCCCACTGAAGTCAGTGGAATTGAAATGGCCCCAGGGCTGTGCATGACTGCAGCCAAGACTTTTGCTGCTGTGGTTTTCTTACATGAACCCACAGGTGGGGATTGTGCTTTTCTGCCACCCTCAGACATTGTCTTTATATATTTATATATATAATATATATATTTTTGATCTTAATGTAAAGAGCAAGGTAAAGTTTCACAAAACTCACCCTGCAGATTTGCGCAAGTCATCACTACAAATAATATTCTGCAAATTTAGACAGAAAGTCCCATGGGCACAAAGTCACATTTTTGTGCTATGGGGTAGCTAAGGGGGAGATTCGAGGAAAGGCCAACTCAGTTCCTGCATGGTGACTACAAAGTAGGGTTTAAGCTGAACTCGGGATTGCTATGCCCTGTTTCGCATTGTGCTGAGTTTTAGTGGGAAATGCCAAAACAGGAGCCTGATGGTTGTCAACACTTACACCAACATGTTCTGACAATGGCTGCACAAATGCCCTGTTCTTTTTATGCACGGGTTAATCTCTGGATGAATTAAACCAAACTCAATATTACTAGTTTAGGGCTGCAGTTCTTTAGGGTACTTAATCCTGAGTACGCATGCCTAGGGTTGGGCTCTAAGAAAGTAATGAGTAAGCAGAGAAGACTTCAGGCAAGTGTGGCTACTGTACCTACCCTTGAAGGTCCCAGAAGGTCTTCCCTGTCTCCACTACTGGTGACTTTGGAATACCTAATGTAGCATCTCTTGGGCCAGGGTAAGAGTATATAAAAATGGGAGATGGGAAGAAGCTTGCTGTTTATTTTTTGACAGAGAATTGACCTCCTGAATTTGAGACTGGCATCTTTTTCATCTTCATGTCTGTATCAGGTGCTGAGCAAATTCTGCTGTCATATGTCTCTTTTGAAGATCTGTTTACACAGCCAAAAGTCACAGAATGGAGCCAATAGTTTCAAACCTGCAGTATTCTGACCTTCATTTTCTCTTCTCCTTCCACCTTCACATTGTCTGACTTTTATACAACATACATGAATACAATGTAAAGCTGGTTCAAAGCAAAATGAAAGGGGATGTTGGTGCAACGTTCCGTGTAATCATCTGATTAATTTAATCCCTTCAGTAAGCCTCAAATAAAGGTGAGCTGCAGATAAAAGCCTGCCCACAAGAGCTAGTGTTCCACAGTATGTCTTAAATTACATATTCCAACCTAGCTGAAAATCTTTACTAAGTAAGGATTTATTTTCAGTTCATAGAGAAGGAGTTTTCATTACAATCTCAACCCAGCAAGAAAGTTTTCCACTCTGTATTTTTGAAGCTTAACCACACCCACTGCTGGTTCTATAGATGTTACTGATTTGGGGTAGCAGATTACTCTTCTTTAACCTCCAGGTTTGTTGCCCCAGTTCAGCAGGGTTTGTTGCATGCCCTAAACCAAGTTTCTGAACTTCATCATCTGAACTTCAATGGAAAATGGCAAACATCTCTTCCTCTTCCTCAAGATCCAGCTACTAAGGATCTGTGTGCAGAGCCCAGATAGAAAATGAATCATAGCGTTGATAATCTATTTCTCTTCAGGAGGCAGAGGGGGATGCAGAGAGGGCTTAGCTGCTGCCACATATGCAACATATATTTTAGCTCCCTAGGGGTGTGATCGATGGTCCTATGCAACCTCTTCCCATGTATGATGCTGCTGTAGGAGGAAGACAAGAACTCCACAGATCTGCTTCTTTCAGTGTAGTCTCATTCTGATATAGAGTGCTATCTGGCATGTGCCATAAGCACATGTTTTGGAGGGGAAGCTGTTTGCTCACTCCTTCCATTCAGACAAATCAGTTCTAGTATTCTTTTGGGAACTGGAGCTCTGCCTTGCCATAGAGGGGTCTGGTCACGTTTCAAAGGAAACGTTGGAACAGAGATTAACCTTAGGACTAGAGCTCGCCCTCCCCTTTCTTTTCTTTTCCCCAGGTAAAAGTTATGCAAACCAAACTCTTCTATCTCCTGAGGAGAAAAGCAGTTTGAGGGAGGCTGTTTTGAGCAGATGAATGAATGGGAAGAGTTACCCCTGCCTGGCACATACGTGCCACTTCTCCATGCCATAGGTCCTCCACTCAGCCTAAGCAGCAAACAACTGCTATATCTGATTTTTAAAAAGACTTTGGTGTTCTGTCCTTAAATCAGCGCTCTCCTGGAGCTACTAGTCCTGAGTATAATTGGAAAAACCAAATTTTCAAAAGCAAATAGTTGCCACATTCTTTGCCTTGTACAGTTAAATGATACAATTTGCATGTATAAGCTGAAGTGCTTCTTTCCCCACTCCCAAAGTGTTACTGAGGAGTGGCAGTTCTCTTGACCTCCATATTAATGAATTTGAAACTAATGTGCCAAGTGACATTCAGAAGGAAAAAAAAGGTTCTATCTGTACTACACCTGCAGTTCAGTACTATATTTATGGTTGCAATGGTACATTTATGGTTGGATTTATTAACTTTGTGCCGCTATGGTGTAGTCCAGACATTTTAAATATTCTTCCAGGCCTGAGAGCGGGGGGGGGGGGGGGAATCCCTGGGGCTTCTAGAGGAACCAGGCCATGGCAAAACAAACTGTTCATTACAGAACAAATTTAGGAAGGGGGGGCAATCAGGTATCTTGCCCTGGGCCCAGACCCTGTAAAAGGAATGATGACCATACCGTGAAGGGTTCCATCTGGAAATGAAGGGTTCTGTGAGTTGCTTGCGGAACAGTTATTGTAAAACTCATTTGTAAAAAAATGAGTTTAGTATAACCTGCCTATATGAATTGCCTTGAGTCTGTAAGACTCTCACACATTGTGAGAGTCAGTGAGAAAGGCAGTATATAATTGCCATTATTTTTTATTACTATTTTCACTACGCACATACACATGGGCTTCATTCTGTATATAGTGGCATTGTTCCAGGAAAGGGTTAAAGAATGTCAGCAATCATAAGGTTCTGTAATAATTGGTCTGTTTTATTCAGACAAGCCAGCTCATCAATAAAAGTATAGTTTTTCCCCCCCTACTTATAATTATCTAATCCAGTGGTTCTCAACCTTTTAGAACTGGGACCCATTTTTTAGAATGAGAATCTGTCAGAACCCACCAGAAGTGATGTCATGACCAGAAGTGACATAATCAAGCAGGAACATTTTTAACAATCCTAGGTTGCAATTCTACCCACACTTGCTCAGGAGTAAGCCCCATTGACTATCATTGTTAAGAGCGTACACAAAGTAGCCTGTTGAAAGTACAGATCTGTAACATTTCCCCAAATGCAGTCACATATCATGGCAGCATCAAATCTAATATATTAAAAATAAAATATTGAAACGAATGGTGACCCACCTGAAAATGGCTTGCAACCCACCTGGTGGGTCCCAACCCACAGTTTGAGTAACACTGATCTAATGTCATATAGCATCCTAATCCCCATCCTAATCCAATAGCATCCCAATCCTAATCCTAATTTGGTTGAGGTACCAAAATCTATATGACTGTACAGAGCTGAACATATTTTCTTATTAATTACAGGCACTTTTCGTTTTACATAACATTTTGGAACAGCAGCACTTATCTCAAAAACTCTTAAATTTTGTTTACTGCATTTTACTGTGTTATTCCAAAACTTTGCCAATGTAAATAAGGTTTTGGTATTAATTTAAATAAGCATTTTAAGGAGGAAGAGCATTTAATTTAATTTAATTTAATTTAATTTAAATAAGCATTTTAAGGGCAGGAGGTCTGGTCTAGAGGGTAGAGCCTCCGTTTGCCTGAAGATAACATCCGAAGGCCACCAGTTCGAGGCCACCGGCACCGTGAAACCTTGGAGCAGCTGATAAGCCTAGCCGAGTTATGCTGAGTTATTCCACCTGCTCTTTGGCCACTGTCAGCCTGTGTGGGAGGAAATGGAGACCAGAATGCGATACCAGATCATTAAAGATCCATCTGAAATGCTGTGGTTCTTGAAAGACAGAACCTTCTTCAATTGTAAAAATCCCTTGGGATTTAGTATCGCCTGCCTATGTAAACCGCCTTAAAGTCTGAGGAGAAATCTGACGACCAAGAAAGGCGGTATATAAATACCTGTATTATTATTATTATTATTATTATTATTATTATTATTATTATTATTATTATTATTATTATGTTCCAAAAATATCTAAATTAAATACTTATAAAACAAGAGATCCCTGTACATATCTCATATGTTCTCCAAGGAATTCAAGGTACAGACATCCTCCCATATCTGCGGGTCCCATAACTGTGGTTTCACTTTCTGCAGTTCTCAGATTCCTTCATCATGCTCAGGACTCACCTCTCTTCATTTGCAAATGCTTTGTATCCCTTTGTGTGCAGTGGAGATTGAGCTACCCTCTCAAAGCTTGTGTGGTCAATCCTCCCAGCTTTGGATGGAGTCAAGGCTGGTATTTTTTTCCTTCAAGAAATACACAAAAACATATCCTTGTAACATACCCTATAACTGAGTTAGTTTTTCCCAAAAAATTTTTGTCAAGTCAGTTTTTAAGAATGCATGAAGACAGCAAGATTCTATTTGCTGTGTGAGGGCTTCAATAATTTATAGAATTAGTAAAAGCTTTATTATATTTTTGTGCCTGCATGCTCTCAATTCACTCAGCTATGCTACATAAAAGTTCAAAGGTAGTATTTTATTGTCATGCATGAGAGGAGTGAAGTAAATTGGAGACAGTAATGTAATCATGCTCATAGATGTGCTTGGAATTTTGAACACCCTCTATTAGGAGGTTTGTCACCAAATACTTAGCTTGGGAAATATTTATTAATACTGAAGATTTTAATATTTTTTTCATGCCTATGTTCCTATTTCTTGAACATGCAAGTGGGGAATATATCCTGCAGACAACAGCTGCCGGCAAATAACAGTTCTCTGTTTTAATAACTGAATAAGCAGAAGTGACTTTTCCTTTCACCAAATTATAGAAAGATTATTACTTTTTTCATTTGTGAAATATTAGTGGATATGTGAGAAAGAACATGGAACTTTACAGGGATGGGCAAGTCAGGCGCAACTTGACTCAAGTTGAGTCATGAGTCCCTGGCCCTGCAACTCAACTCAAAAACAAGTCATCGCAGAGCACTTTCCGAGTTGCCCAGAACATTTTTGCAATTCAAAAAGACTTGAGTCTCAAGTCCTTTCCTTTAAAAAGCCAGCCATGAAAAAACAAGGTGTGTGTGATAGAGAGAGACTTATCTTTAAACACTCCCCTGCTGTCCCCATCCCATATGTAAACAAGGCAGGAGGGAGTGGGACAGACTGTGAGAGAGGGGACAGAAGCGAAAGAGGGAGGAGGATCACTTACAGCTGCTGTGAGGCTTACTAGGATGACCCTTGTGAAAAAATTAGTATGTACAAGTAATAGCTTCATGTTATATATCATTGGAAAGGTAATTTAATTAGGAATGCAGTGCAATAAACCCTATTGAAATATCTGTATTCTATCAAATGTTATGGCCAATTAACAAGAAAATGAAAACACAACTGCCTTATGGAACAAAAAGTGGATTTTTGTAACTCAAAACTGATCTATGAGACTGATTTTGCTGAGAGCCAAAGCTATTCTAACACCTTTCTTGGGTGTTATTATGGTACAGCATCGAACAATTAAGGTGTTAATATGAGTCAGCTCTCATTTCCATGTATCATAATACAGTTATCCCTGCTAACTGAGTAGAGACACTTTTTCAAGTGGGGCTTCTCTTATATTTAGCAGTGGGAGAGTTATAGTCCCTCTTCATCCCAGCACAGTGTCTCTAACCGAAAGCAGCACACTTTCTATTTATTTGCTTATTTAAATTTGATTTTGTTTTTTGTTTTTTTTGGGGGGGGCTACAAAATCTTTGACCCCAGGTAGCAGATAGATGCCTTAGCTATACTACTGACTAGGGGGAAGCAGCAGAGCAAGTGGGTGGCAAGCTTGTGAGGGAGGAGGCATGTTTTCCCTCGATTTTCATTTTTTAAAAACCCGGATGTGATATCACTTCCGGGTGTGACATCACCTCCGGGGCATCATTTTGAGCTTGGCACCGGGCTACACGATCATTAGCTGCACCACTGACCCAATCCTTTGAAGCTGTACTCAGAAGTATGTAGTCCCATTTGCACGAGTCATTCAATGAGATTTCTCCTCCCAAGTAACAATGGAGCCCACCAGCAGCATAGCTAGGGCAGATGAAAAGCACCACATTTTGCAGGGAGCCTCACCTCGGCTTGCAAACTACTACATGTTACACAGAGCCTCACTGCAGGCATGCAAGCGGCCCCCTCCCCTTCAGAGCAGGGATGTGCAGTGCTGGGGCGGCAGGTAAGGCAGAACTGCTCAGTCATTGTCCTTGGAAAAACAGTGCAGCCAGCTGCCCTGTCTGCTTACACCTGAGGAAGGCTCTCCTTACATCAGAGGCAGCTCTCCTTATACCTACTTTCTTGGGTGTAAGGAGAGCCTCCTTGGATGTAAGCAGGCCGGGCAATTGTGGTACTTCTCCATGGACTATAATAGGGCAGTTCTGCCTCACCCGCTGCCCCCACATTGCTTCAGAGCCATTCCGGTCGGCTAACGGTGAGGCTCCATGCAACATGTAGTGCTTTGCAAGCTGAGGTGAAGCTCCCTGCAAAACTTAGTGCTTCGCACCCCTCTAGCTATGCTACTGGAGTCCACAAGAGCCAGCCATGTGGTTGGAAAGCGTGGTCACTACAAGCCGCCCCCTGCCCCCCCTGCCCCCCCCCCCGTGCTTCTCCAAGCAATACCTCATCCAAATAAAAAACCAGACTGCCCATTCTTTGTCCAATGACCATCAGTTGCTTTAGAGAAGGGCTCCATCTTCCCCCCTCCCATCCAGTGCAAAAGCAAAACATTAACCCTTCCCGGCCTCCTGGCTGAAACTTCCCTGCTGCTTGCCTGGTCTGAATGATGTATCCATGAGGTCTTTCATTGTGTGAAAAAAGTAAGCAAGCACACCCAGACGCAGACAGACTCCAGTGTGCATGCATGGCAAATCATTGCTGAGTCAAGTGGCCTCAGACTCAAGTCACTGCCCAAATCATCAGTGCAGATGGCTCGAGTCTCCACAAGTCAGTGAAAATGCTGATTTTAACAACTCAGACTCAAATCACCCGACTGAGTTCCCATCCCTACAACTTTAAGGCATCCTGAAGTTTTCACAGTTTGGCATATGGACTCAGGTTCTTCCTGCAGCAAATTGGGAGAAGTTTGGCTTTTTTTTGCATGTGAGTTTTGTGTGTGAGTTTTATTAAAGTATTTATAGTATAACACAAAAAAACAGGAGACAGACCAAACTCCCCACTCACCTCCTTGGTTGCTCAGTCATAATTGATTAATACAAGACCACTGGTACAAATCTGTTGGCTTTATGTTTTTGATCAACAGACTGCAGAACTCCACTGAAAATTCTTGGTAGCCTTATCAAACTCCTTACCTTTTCTTGAAATTCTGCTTGCTGCATTCCAACAGGGATGTTTTAATCTGCCTTGAAACTTTGCTGTAGGCAATAATTGGCTTGAATTTAAGGATTTGGAGAAGCCTGCTAAGAAACTTTCACAATTATGTTTATTTCCTTTGAAATGCTTTGGATGTTTTGCCCAGGCAGCAACCCGCACATTTGCCTGGAAATCTTGCTTTAGGCAAAAATCCAGTGGCAGTTCTAGTATTTATAGCATGCTTTAAATGCTCACAGTGCTCTGTATATATTATCTCCCTAATTTCCACACTGGTGTGTGAAGTCAGTAGTGTGTGAAGTTATCCTTATTTGTATGTTACATATAAGGAACTGAAAGAGAAGCAGGGGCTTGCCTACGGCTACCTCATGAATTTGTGGCTGAGTCAAGATTTAAGCTTCTCATAGCATTGGTGGCTTAGAGGATGAGCTATCATGTTGTGTTACCAGGTGTGCATTTAAACCAGGTGTGCTATGAGTGCTCATGGGGCAAATTATTTCGTGAGCAGGTTTCCTATGTGGTGGCCAATAATGCAGCTCAGTGGGGGAAGAAATTGAGAGAGAAGGTGAGGGTGAAAGTGCAACAAAACTAACTATTGTGAGAATAATTCATAATAGGGAAGCAGAATCAATATACACCAATGCAATATATCTCCTGGATTGAGTGCAAACCATTGTAAAAGTTGCTGGACAAGGATGCCAAGACTGGTTGAATCTCCTGAGTTAAAATTGAATTTAAGGGCAGAAAGAGGACTTTAGAGCAAGCCCCCCAAACTAGGCAGTAGCCTGGATTCGTTTAAGGGAGAGAGGGAGGGAAGGCAAGATAGCTAGAGCTACTTTCCCAGAAGGAAGGCCCACAAATGTTGGCTGTCTAGCCCTTGTTTGCACAGCAGCTTTGTTGTGCTCAGGGAAGCTAAGGGAAAGTCTAGAAAAGGGAGGGGAGGTTATTGATCCTGGGGGCAGCTTGGCATGGTGGTCCTTGGATAGTGAGTGGAAGGGATCATGCAACACCAGCAGGTCAACAAATAGCAGTCTAGCAGGAAGAAGGCAAGGACTGGAGACTCAAGGGTCTAATGACCTAGGTTTTTATATGTTTTTCTCCCATAGAATCCTATGGGATCCTTGTGGGGTGAACTCATCAAGGGACTTTGTTACTTGATGGTCCTTGATGGATTCTGCCTTTGTCTTTACCCCTGTATGAGGGTGCATAGCTAGCTCAGAAGGGAGACAAGATGATTGCCCACAAATGGAGTCCTGACCCTGACATCTTTCATTCTACAGTTCATCACTGGGATTGTGCTGAAGTTGACCTGTTTGCAATCAGTCTCAAAGGAACAGGTGCCACAGGTTTTGTTGCCAATCTGTATGTAATTCCTGCTTTGTAGGGAACAAGTTTCTAGCTCTGTGAGAAAAGACCCTGGTCTGTGTGTTTCCCCCCTTCCAATGGATCAACAACCAAGGTCATCAACGGGTTACATAAGTTCAACACTGACTGCATCTTGAAAACTCCATGGTGGCTCAGGCAAATCTGGTTGGTCCTTCTGCTCAAACTGCACCTATCCATCTGCTTGAATCTCCGCTCTCAGAATCAAAGACAAATATTGCACTACAACCTTGAGACTCTGAGACTTTATGCATGGAGGATTCAGCCTTAGTCAGCATCAAGGTGGAGTTAAAAAACACCCTAACCTGTTCAGAGAAACTATTGACACTCAAGACTTATTCAGCAAGGTGGCAACACTTCTGTGCATAGGCCTCGTGTAATAACTTTCAACCATGAAAGTATGACTACTTTCATTCAGTAGTCTCATCTCATAACATAGCATTTATCTCAAGTCTGTGGGTCTGGCATTCACCGATATTTCATTTAGCAAGGAGTTCTCTGCCTTGCATCCCACACACATATACAAGGTACTTGTTCTTTCAACCTATTGACTAAAAGGTTCTTTAAAGCCATATCTAGCTCATACTCATCAATTTACCATCCAGTTCTAGCTTGGAATTTGTCTTTGGTTTTGTCCCAACTTGTGGAGAAGTTGTCTGAACAGCGGGCCTAGGTGTACTCACTACAGTGGGCTGCTGTGGGCCTATGCCTGTGTATAGGCTACAGTGGACCTGTGCATACTCACATTCAAAACTATGTTTCTGTTAACTGTTACCTCAGCACAAAGGGCTAGTGAACTCCATCAGATTTTATCCAAACAATGTGGTCTTGAGATTATAGATATATTTTTGCCACTGGTGATCTCAATGTTCCACATCTATCAGGATTTGCTGTTGCCTGTTTTCTTTCAGAGTGCAACTTCAGAAAGGAAATGGGCCCTCCACATTCTGGTCTTCAAGTGACCCTTTTTCTTCTGTATGTGCTAACAAAATTACATAATTGTGATCAGACAATGGGCTATTTCCCATCAGAAGTCATGTGAAGGCAAGAAAGATTTTACCCAGTATCTACGTCACTGGGTGACTTGAATTATCTCCCTCATTTATCTCTCCTCCTTGCCAGTTAGTCAAGAAAGACCATCAGCCTGATCATGACAGGTATTCTGCTGTCAGAGCAGCAACCTGGTCTATGCCATCAGCCTTTATCAAGCACTGATGCCTCAACTGGGCAGACCGTTCAGCAGAATGTCTTTCCCTGAGTGACCAGCACTCACCACTGATGAAAAGGGTGAAACCAGCTATTCATCTACTTGTGTCTGCACAGAAGCCGCAAAAGGAGAACAGACTTCTTACCTGTGATTACAGTTCTTTGAGTGGTCATATGCAAACCCCTGAACTATCGGAACTCTGTTCAAATGCAATAATTTATACACTGGGGTGATCTTGAAAGGAACTGTGGGGCAGAATTTTCTAACTGTGCTTGAGGCATGAATCTGTGCATGGAATTTCCCCACTTGGGTGCAGGAACAGAGTCAAAGCTTTGCACATGCAAGCTTTGCACATGCACAGAACACTACATGTGTCTGCACAAACTGTCCTTTGCAGTCTTCTGATGTGGTGTGTGTTGCTTCACTGCAGGGATCTGGACAAGATTAAGATTAAGGGATCTGGTTGCAACAAACCAGTTTTATTTTTTCATTTATTTATTTAAGATGCACCAGGTACAAATTACAGGTTTGAATGGTTTTGGAAACCCTTTACCTTCTTCAGCTTGCAAAAGAAGAAAAATCCAGGTGAACTGTTTCCTTTTTTATAGTATCATAAATGATCACTCCCTATGACTGCTTTTATAGATGCCATCATAAATGAGTTGTGCGTAGGATTAGATGGCTGTTATAATATAACCAGTAGACCGGTTATAGGAGATGAAGCTGCTTTGATGTTTAATACTCCTTAAATGCCTCCTTAGGAATCATGCAGTGTGGGCTATAAATGATGGCATAATTATTAATGATGTAATTAAAATTCCAGGCTCAGAAGCAAAACAGAAGCACACCAGAAAGATAACATTTATGTTATGGGATAGTTCTTTGTTTTACATTTGATATATATGTAACACTGCTAACTGGGCAAAGAGGCACTTTTTCAGGTGATGATCATCTTATATTTAGCTGGAGGAAAGTAACTGTCCCTCTTTGCCCCAGCACAGTATCTTTTCTAGTGACCTTTTGCTGGTGTATCTTGCATCTTTTTTATTTTATATATATATACAGAGAGAGAGAGAGTATAGATATTCTTAATTTTTTATTATTATTACCTATTTGATTGAAACTAGCACTTCCATTTCTCTAAGAAAGGGAACCTGTCTAGAGTGAGAAAGTAGGGAAAAAGTTAGTTGAGGCTTGTTTGCAGTCTTTAATTAAAATCTTTTTGGCCAATCCTATAAATAATCCTATAAATAAACGTTGAGACTGGAATACCACACAGTAAATACAGCAAAGCATGCATGTATCAGTACGCACATGTTTTGCAGGCAGATGTTCAAATGGAATTGCAAACGCTTAGCACTGTAGTGGGGTACACCTGCTCTCTTTGTGGTTCATGTTATTGAACTTAATGGTAAAGTCACAAGTTGCTCTGCATACTGGTATTCATTTACCTGTGCACCCACCAATAAATACACAAGACAGGGCATGGATTAACTGGACCATTTTATTGAAAATATAACAAAACACCTGCAGCAGGGAACCTCTGTTCCCCGTGCACACGGCTCACTAAAGGTGAAATGTTAGTGAATACCTACTTTTCCCAGAAATCAAGAACAGCACCCCAAAGGGGTTGAGGCAGCTGGACTGTGTTGCTCCCTACAGGCTGGAAATCCTAGTGGTTGTCTTTGCATCCAGCCACAGGGCTTGCCAGTCAGCCCCACTGAGCCGGAAGACATCATCTGAATGGCCCTGGCTCACCCACTGATCTTACTGACCTCAGTATGGGCATAAACCATCAACTCCTGCCTCCCTGGCCTGCATGACATCTGTCTAAAGTGATTGAAAGACCGAAGAAAAAGGGGGTTAGCCTAATACAAAAAGTCAAGCCAACCCAACACCAGTTTGGGGCAGGGGGATAAAAACTGCAAGCGCAGGACCAACCAGGCTATCAGCAAAAAATTCCAGCTGCTCTGTAAGGAATAAACAGCTCATCTCAGACTGGAGGGTGGGATGCGGTTGACTAGTGACCCACAACCGTCAGTTTCCATGCAGGACACTTGCTTACTTGACTGCTTTTGTCCAGACACCCCTTCAATGGATCAGCCTCCACACTACAACCTATCATTTGTTTAAATAGGGCAGGTATCCCATTTCTCTCTATGACTGCAATCCTAACCACACTTCCCTCGGAGTAGGTCCCATTGAATTCAATAGGACTTACTTCTGAGTTGACCTGCATAGGATTGTGCCCTATGTAACTGACTTTTAATAAACATGGTCCATTTACCCACATCTTTGTCTTATGTGTTTATTGGGGAGTGCAGATTCAGATTTTGCCTTTATCCATGACTCATGAACCATGAGCATGTACTGAAAACTCATTTTTATCACCCTGTTTCACAGATAAATAGGTGGTTACAAGGTGTGACAATTCACTGATACTTAGTAAACACCACTTTTTTCTTCTTTTAAAGAAGCTCCTAATGACTTCCACTTTGGGGCCTAATTGTGAAGACCAAATATGCCAATTCTGACAGTTGATTTCTTACAAATGAGCTTTCGTTTTGGAGACTTCATAAATCTAATTTTAATATATTGTTATAATCTTTTTCCATTGATCCTTTAAGGTTTGGAGATTTACTCACAGGTGTGTTTGAAAGGGATTTCCCCCCCTCCCTGTAAAGTCCAGGTGGTGTTTATAATTATCGCTAGCATTCAGAGTTTCTGAAAATAGAAACTCTGCCAGCACAAACCATTTGTGCAGTCATTTGGGTTTCTTTCCTCCTTGTAAGTGATTCAGTTTTTTTAAATGTAAACTAAAGACACTTTCTGGAGGCAAATGGTTGTTGGCAGAATAAGATGTTGAAAGCAGGGAGGAGATGCTGTTCCCCTTTTGAAAGTTGAGAATATTAATTGTATCCCTGAAGCCAGCCTTCAATCTCTCATGTTTGTCCAAAATTTTAGACTCATGTAGTCTGGATCTGATTGCATTCTGCTAAAACATAGTAATTTGCATCAAGTCATCCCATGTTTGGCAACAGAATCTAGCATATTTCTATGTATAAATAGGCTTGGTACAGATCTGCTTCACCTGGTCTGGTTCACATGGTATAGAATTCAGTGGCATAATGGACTGTACCAATGCAGATGGCAGGTGAGGAATTGTATCTTTGAATGCTTTATTAAAAAGTAAAACAAGAAAATCTCCCTGGAAGTAGAAAATGAGCAGAGCAGGAAGGCACATTATGGTTTTTTTTGTTTTTGTGCGTACATCACAGGCAGTGGCGAACCTCCCCTTGAGGTGCCCTGGGGCAAAGTTTCATGAAGCTGCCCCCTTGCATGAGCCCCCCCCCCACTCACCTGGACTGACACAGAGCCTTGTGCGACTCTGTGGGACCAACAGGAAAAGCCGTCTGAGGCTTCCCCACAGTCTTAAACTGTGCTTCCGGAAAACTGGAAGCACAGTTTCTGTCTGCAGTGGGAGCCTCATTAAGGCTTCCTGCGTGGTCCTGGAGTTGTGCGAGTTCTGCATGTGGGGCATTTGCCCCAGTCATCTAATAGGAAGGGCAAGAATCTTGCCCTTGCATCACAGGGAAGCCTGCTGTAACCATGATAATGCCCCTGCTGTAACCTGAAGCGGTACAATCCACTCTAGGCAGATGAACAGCCACCAGTTGTGTGGAAATTGTGCAGGTGAAAAATCCTTCCTCTTGGACTGCTGGAACTTCTGTCATGATTTCAGCTTATGATTTAGCTATGGAGTGAATTTGAAGAGCGGAAGACAGAGAACTCAAATTTACACCCAGGTTACGTGCCTGAGCAGAAGGATGGATTATAAAATTGTCAAGGTTCAGAAGGACTGGGAGTGAAAGAGATTTATGCAGAGAAATTACATGAAATTCAGCTTTATCAAGGTTAATTTAAGAAAATGAGCAGACACCCATGAAGTAATTATAGTCGAAAGGCAATTAGCAGCAGTAGAAAGTGCCAATGGGTAAAGGGAAGGAGCTGAGAGAGAGCTGCAGATCATCTGCTTAAAAAATGATAGCCCAAACGATATCGAGGGGAGGAAATAGAGCGAGAAAGGAATGAGACAAAGGGCAGATACTTTGGTAATGCCAACTGACAGAGAGTTAGCTGTTAGAATAAGTGAGGGAGACCTGAAAGCAAAAATGAGTGAAATAGAAGAATTAGATTAAGCAAGGGCCAATCCCCCAAAACACCAAGCAGGAAGATAGGAGGTGATGACAGTATGAAAGATAAAACACAAAATGTAGAAAAGAAGCCCAGTGATTTGGCCATTTGTGTTTTGCTTTCAGTGAAATGGACGCTTGGAGAGGGATGCCTTTTTTGAAGGAAAGGGTGTATATTCAAGTTTTCACTCCCTCCCATAGATAGTGGGTCTTTGGAAACTGTATCTTTCCTTCCTGGTCATCTTAAGATGAATGGTTTATACCATATCATCCTACCTCATGACACTTGCCGAACCAGATTATGAAGATTTTGAGATTCCTGGACTTGCTCTCAGAATGTTGCTCTGGTTTGCATGTGGTTGCTATAAATCATTATCACAGGAATCTCTCTCAGGTCTCTTTGCAAATGGGGTGGTGAAGATGAATAATACGTTTGGGGTAGGAGTGTGGTGAATAACGCTGTGGGTCAGATGCTATTAAGTAAAATCCAGATGGCTCTTTTCTTCATGGAATTGTCCTTTTATGTATGGTGTTGTACTTTCAGTTGTAATGCATACTTGCTTAATTGTGAAGAATGTTAAGTTGACCCCTGCAGGATCAAACCAAAGGTCCATCTAGTTCAGCTTTGATTTTCCACAGGGGTGAAGGCTGCAAGCAGAGGGGTGAAGGTAAGAATGCTGTTGCCCTGCCAACAAATTGCAGTAAAAAGCCGTGTAAAAGACAGAAAAGTCATTTAACCGGCATCCCTGAGGTGGGCTACTCAACAAAAAGTTAGTTATGCACTTCCCCCACTTCCTCTGAGCTCCTTCCCACACTTACTACCTTACAGCACTTCTTTTGCACTGCCACCCTGCCCTCCAACAGAGTGCTTTGGGAATGGGGAATGCCCTGGTGTAGGATGGAGCAGCAGCACAGAGGGAGCCCTGTAGGGTAGGTGAGTGTGGTGAGGAGCTCCGGGGGGGTGGTGTGTGTGTGTGTGAAAGCTTTGTTATATGGTACCTACAATTAACTGGTGACCCCGTTCCATGTGTGTGCTGGATAACGCATATGCATTGTCTTTCCATATTTCTTTTTCTATTTTCCTTTTTCTCTTTGACATTTCCTTCCCTGGTTGTTCTTTGGGCTGTTCTTTTTCATCTCCCTTTCTGTTGCTGACATAGGGGTGGGCCAGAGCAATTAGATTATTCCTCACCCTGCTGATTACACTGACAAACTGACAATAGTTCTCAATGAAGACTTTAAGTATGGATTGATGTTGGCAAAAGTTAGCACCCAGGTCAGAATTTCTGTGAAACGTGACCTTTCCAATTGGCAAAGTCAGATGAAAATTTGTACTGGGATTTGCTGCTTTTTGATTTGGCGTTGCAACGTGGGAAAAACCAGTCAATGGCCCCACTTCCAGAACTGAATGCATCATAAATGGGTCTCACAGATCCCAAGTTCTGCTATTACTTTTGTAAAATGTTTAAGTGCAACAGTTCCATTAGCTAATTAGATGTCTAGTGAATTATTTTTGCCTTTGAGACTATCCATCCTGAAAGATTTAAATTTGTTATTCGTAAGAGGGAAAATTACATGTTTTTCCCCTCCCCACTCCTAAATTTACTACTATCTACTGGCATCTTTGTTATAGACAGGCAGTTACTCAAGGTTTATTGGCATTGTTTCCCAAGATTTAAATGAGATATAAAATTTTATAGCATGCTAGTCTTTTAATGACTGATTCATTATTTTACATAGAGAACATGGACAGATACAAGGAGTAATATTGATGGACAGTATGTCATTAAAAGATGCAAAAATGTTGTACGAGTCTTTTATGTGCAAATTAGGATCTTTTCAGTCTCGGCTTGGTTTCAGAGTTATATATAGCTCAGTCACACTTAGATTTTCTTTTGTCCTGTTCCACCATGTGCTATGTATACAATTTGGAGAAGATTCATTCTGAGGCATTCATTGTGACATCTGTTTGTTACATAAGTTGAATCATCTTCTAGATTAGCAAGTACATCACCTATCTTTTATTAGAGATGACCTCCATATCTATACTGTACTATTCCATTGTCAGCTGCCTGGAGGTTTCTTGCTCATATATGAAACATACTCAGACTATTCATCGTCCTGGCTCAGTATTTATTTATTTTGCGATGTTAACTGCTTTGGGAACTTCTTTATTGACAAGAAATACGGTGGACCCTTGTTATTCACGAGGGTTCCGTTCCTGGAACCCACGTGAATACTGAATTTTGCATAAAACCAAGTCACACAAAATTTGGGGTCCACTGAGCTCCAAACACGACCAGAGCCTTCCTCCGGTCACATCTGGAGCTGTTCTGAGTCCCGTGCACACAGCCTCCATGGGTCTCACTTCTCTGGAGGTCTGAGAAGCCACTTCTTTCAGAGGCCACTTCTCAGAGGCCTCTTCTCCAAAAGCGACTGGAGCTGTGCTCCAGTCACCTCCTGAAGCTCTTCTGAGGCCCGTAGAAAACCAGAAGTGCCTTTCTAGGACCTTTGGAGGTCTTTCTGAGTCCCATAGAGGCTGTGTGCGGCCTCTGTGGGCCTCAGAAAGGCCCCCGAAAGCCTCAGAGGCCACTTCTCTGGAAGCGACTGGAGCATAGCTCTGGAGGCTCTTCTGAGGCCCATGGAGGCCATGTGCAGCTTCCACAGGCCTCAGAATGGCCTTCAGAGGTCCTACAGAGGCACTTCCAGTTTTTGTCCCCAAAACCAGAAGTTTGTCTCTAGGACCTCTGAAGGTCATTCTGAGGCTCGTGAAGGCTGCACGTGGCCTCAGAAGAGCCTCCAGAAACATCTGGAGCATAGCTCCAGTCACCACTGGAGGGGTCAGGTGGAGCCAAGTCTGGCTCCACACAGGTCCTGGGAACCTTTGTGGAACCAGATCCGTGGATAGAAATTCCGCAAATAAATAGGCTGCACTTGTATGTATAAGTATTATCAATATTGTCTACTCTGACTGCTAACCACTTTCCAGGTGGAAGTCTTTACAACTCTACCTGATGCTCAGGATTGAACCTGGAATCTTCCACATGTAGAAGAGCAGGTGCCTCTACCATTAAACTGCAGTTCCCTCCCTAACCTTCCTCTTTTCTCTTTCTTCCTAACTCTTTTGATACTCCCTTATCTCTTCTATGAAGTCATTGTCTCAATTCTTTAGTCTTCATTTCCAACTAAGTCTGTGTGTGTAATTATAGTCATGTGTCTCCTTTTCCTGTTGCTGTTGCCTCTTCTGCTGTGGAAATTTATACCGTAAGCTCATTAACAGCCCAATTGGCGCCCAAATGGCTCTTGCAGGCTCCTGAGTCCGCCGGCAGCTCATCGGGGGAAGGGGATGTTTGTCCTCTTCCCCTGGTAAGGGAAGTAGCCCCACATTGGGGCTACTCAATTCCAAGCCCTTTTTGGAATTTGAGATCAGATCTTGTTTAGGTGCCTTTGGAGGAGAGTTTCTACCTTGTGGACAAGAATTTTAGTTTTTTGCTGTTGCTTTTAAATTGAAGAAAAGCACAAAAAGAATTTCAAGAATGACACATTTTTAGTCAAAACTTTTTGATTGTGTTAAAAAAAATGTTTTCTTCAAGGCCGAGTCAAGGTTTTGCACTTCTATCTATCAGCTGTTCAATAGGCGCCACCCACCTGGATCATGACAAGTATTAAATCTGTATAACTCTCACCAATCTGATTTTTAAAAAAGCAGAAAGTGAAATCAGTCTTCTCTGTCTGCAGATGACCATAAAGCCAAACAGGAAGTGTCTCTTTGTACACTTCCTATGAGTAGAAATGGTGAAACAGGACAATTTTTTAAATTTAAAAAAATCTTTTTGGCTCATTCGACATAGTGAAATTTCCTGGTGTCACCTTTCCTTTGAATTGCTCCTCGCAAACTTTGCCATGACGCCCAGTTCCTCAAAGCAACAGCAGGCAGGTTGTCCAATCTCTTGTGAGGTTTGTAGTCGCAGATTGACTTCTGGAGACAAGCACGTAATTGGTGCTTGGTTGAAGATTTTCCTCTTCTCCCTTCCCTCGCGCACTTTTGCTCGGCTGTCAGTTTGATGTCAGCACCCAGACTGCTACTGCTGAATAGCCCATTCTGAGAGAATGATTAAACACAGGGAGTAGGCACCGTGAGCAAGTCTTGCCAGGTGCCTCACAGAAAGCAACTGATATTCGTCCACGATATGATGCTACCTTGTAGAAGAGGAATTTTCAAATTTATTTCATCATTTGGCAAGCAAGAATAATAATACAGTGATCAGGCAAGTTGAGCTTTGTCTGCTTGGCAGAGGCAAGTTGTGGAGAGAGGGATTAGAAAATTTCCCCCCCACCCCCGAAAACATATCTTGTAGCTTGATTGCCTGCTCGATTCTCTCTATTACTCCCCATAATATGCTTGAAAAGTTTTATTTGTACCTCGGGGACTATGAGGCTGTCCTCATTTCAGGATATAAATGCAGAAATTACTGCTGCACAATTGACAGCTTTAAGCGCCTCCACTGGCAGGCTGTCTGTCTTATTTGCAAACTGGTACGTACATGTCGCTTTGCAAAAGTAATAGAGATCTTTAGCCTCTATGTTATAATTATATGCCAGGCTGCCTCGTGATAGACTCAACTTTGGTTGCCAGAGAAGGGACGATTTTCTCTTCAGGCTGCAATTCTCGGTTTTATTGCTTCCCCACCCCCTGTTTAAATGCCTGGCTATTCCTCCCCTCTTCCTCAGGTTCATTAAAGGTAACAAAAGCTTTGCAAGTATCCTAAGGGGGAAAAGCATTTGCGGTGAGCCTGTTATTCATAAATGGATATAGATTTGAGCTTTAAAGAGTGCCAGTATGAGAATCAGTCAAGGTATTGTTACCTATAATCAGTCTGTCCCTCTGATTCTTGCATAGGTATTCATATGAACTGTTGTACGAAGAATAAGATTCATCAATCCCTTTTACAATTTTCAAGTAAGCATATGCAGCTGGACCTCGATATCTGTGGGGGGGCCCATTCCTGGACCCACCCATCACCACTGATACTGAAACCAGCGAATAATTGAATTCGCCAATGGGGTCCATCCCCTGTGTCCAGGACATTTTCTGGGGTGTGGCCTCCCCAAACCTCAGAAGGCCTTCTGGAGGCCTTGGAAAGACACTTATGCAAAAAACCTCAGAAAGTGTCCCAGACGTGACTGGAAGGCACTTTCAGTCGCGTCCAGGAAGGCCCTCCAGTGTGGGTTCGGAACTCACGCCAAGCCAAATCTGTGTATTCGAATCAGTGTTGTACTGCGATTCAGAATTTAGGATTGAGTAATACATTTATGCTTACAGTTCACAGGTGATGATGATGACAAAATTTCCTCAACGTTTTATATTATTAACAGTATTTATATACTGCTTTTCAACTAAAAGCTCACAAAGCGGTTTACAGAGAAAAATCAAATAACTAAATGGCTCCCTGTCCCAAAAGGGCTCACAAACTAAAAAGATGCAAAGGAATACCAGCAGACAGCCACTAGAACAGACAGTGCTGGGGTGAGGTGGGCCAGTTACTCTCCCCCTGCTAAAAAAGGAGCACCCACTTGAAAAAGTGCCTCTTACCCAATTAGCAGGGGTTATCACCTTCATCATTATAGAGGTGTGCATCACTTAATGACAGGGATATGGTCTCCAAACCCTGTTATGTGTTTAGGTCAGTAAGTGAACATTCAGCCCAATCTAGTGCCTTTGTTGTGTAAACAGACACTCCCTGCCAGAAACTAGCTGGCTGCATAGGCTACTAGAGATAGATTGCCTCTTCATTGCATTAAAAGCCTCTGTTGTGTAAACAGACACTCTGCTGCAGGCTATGGGAGACCTGACTGCCTCATTAAGAGCCTCTTTGTTGTGCTTTAACCACTGTCCTATATGCGGTCTGTCATCAAGCTGCACAGTCCTCATTTTCGGCCCAATGTATGCAGAAGCTCTTGGTGTTTTTGTTTTTGTAAAGAAGGTTATGATTACATTCTTCATGTTATTCAAAGGCCAGCATGCAAAGGAAAGTTAGTAGACCATCCTCCTGTGTATTGGAGAGCTGTGAAGAAAACACAGCTTATTATTTTAATTTATATTTATATACCCCTTTTCAACAGAAAAGTTCCCAAAGCAGTTTACAGAGAAAATCAAATAAATTGTTTCGTGTTAGAAAAGGACTCACAATTTTTTTAAAAGATACAGAAGAAACAATAGCAGGCAGCCACTAGAAAAGACCCTGCGCTGGCTGAATAGGTGAATACCCTTCGCCCTGCTAAATATACGATAAGACCAAATTACTGGTTCATGCCAAACTAAAGTGCCAGGGAATGCAGGTAGACATTCAGAGAAACAGGAGGGAAGTTTGCTTACAGCTATTGCAGTGCTGAGAGGTTGTGAATGAGAGGGTCTTCAAGGTGGAACTAAACATAAGAAACACAAAGCGGCCCTGCATTGTGTTTCTCTCTCTAGCTTTTCAAAGTCTAGAACAACTTATCTCATCTTTAATTTAATATGCCGTGGATTTTCCTGTCCCTGCCTATAACATCCTGTTATGTGCAGTGGCAACAAGGCAATACACAGCATAATGACATCAAGACCAGTGTTCCAATTTTCCCCAGAGTGCCTAGAGTCTTATGGTGGCTATCTGGGGGTGGCTGTGGAGCAGATCAGATCTTTATACTGATGTCACTGTGTCATGTTAAAAGTGGTTTTTAATGTTAGCCTGTTTCTTTCCCTGTCTATCTTATGCTTGTAGGTGAGGATGTATCAGATGATCTTTGTTCAGAGTTGTCTCCACCTTCCAAAACAGCAACTTGTGAAGTACCTTGTGGAATGGACTGTGTTGTAACCGAGTGGTCACCATGGTCATCCTGTTCCCATTCCTGCTCAAGTAAAAATGTAGAAGGGAGACAAAGCAGAACTAGATCTATACTTGCACTGCCAGGAGAAGGTGAATAGCAGATTTTCTATGGCTGTAATTTGCTTCTGTACAGGTTTCCTGTGGCTAAGAATTGGACTTACCAGAAGCACAAATCCCAGGACATGATTCTACATCAGATCAGATGAACCACCCACAAGCAGCTGAACAGAGGCCAGTGGTGCCATAATAATGCTTTAAGAAAATCTTTAAATTGGGAACGTGCAGTCATGAATGCATGTATCTAGGCTTACCCAGTGAAATTTCTTTTAAATAAAATGTAGTGTACACATACTTCTATAGGGAAGGAGCATGAGTAACACTGGTAAGAAAATAGTCTGGGCAGTGTTTCTGTGGTCAGGTTTTCTAAGGCTCTGTGCCATCACACATCTCCTTGGATAACTATTTGGCTTAACCCCAGTCCCCTGTAATAATAGTAATTAATAATCCTTATCACATGAAAATGCACCTACAAAGCTCTACAAATATCCATTAATCTACAATGTTGCCAAACTGTATCTGATAATACTGAAGTAATAGCTTAATGAAGCTTCTAATATATCAGAATATTGGATTTTTTTAAAGATAAATTTACCTTGAGAAATTAATTAAATGATTATGTATGTCTCCAGTAGTTTAGTAAGTTACTGTAGATCCCTAAATCCAGAAATGGGGTAAATAATTTATTCATGCTATTACTATTAATTAATTAATTTGAGCATTTTGTTAAAATACGTGTTAAATATTGAATGGTGAATTAAATATTTCATAAGAACATAAGCCCTACTGGATCAGGCCAAAGGCCCATCTAGTCCATCTTCCTGTATCTCACAGTGGCCCACCAGATGCCTCACAGAGCACTGAAGACAACAAGATAATTGCATCCTGCAGCCATTCTCTTGGATCTGGCATTCAGATATAGCCTACTTCTAAAATCAGGACATTTCACATATGCATCATGGCTTATGACCTATGGTGGACTTTTCCTCCATAAACCTGTCCAATCCCCTTTTAAAGGCATCGAGGCCAGATGCCATCACCACATTCATTTGGCTGCTGTGTAACAAAGGGGAAGGACAAGGTATTCATGTTTAAAATTAAATATAACAGCAGTTCCCGAACTGGTGGGTCGCAATACACCAGGAGAATCAGAAATGGGTCATTCCACCTTAAGGGGAGTGACTCAAGAATAGGTCCCCAATGGTACTGCAGCAACCGTGTTGCTGCAGGGACCCAGGGACATTTTAGCATACCCAAGGGGCTCCTGAAGTCTCCTTAAGGATTCTGGAGGCTCACAGCCCCCTCTGCAAGCCTCTGTGTAGCTGCCCTGAGCTCCAATAAAATGATCACAAACCAAAAGTGAGGCCATGAGCCAGAGAGGGTCACAAGCCTCAAGGACCCTTCAGGAAGCCCCCAGGTACATTAAAATTTCCCTGGGTCCCATGGTGCCTCGATTGCTGTGGCTCCATTGGGGCCAATGACCCCCCACTCCCACCCAACCTCCGCCATTACTTAATGAGGTTCCTAACGCCCTCAGGGGAGTTTGGGAGCCTCCAAAATATAGCCCAAAGTAACTGTTCTGTGTCATTTCAAAAATATTCTTTTTCACTAAATATGTGTGATATCAGCTGTATTGACCTGTTTATTCCAATTTACCAGGCTTTTGTAATTTAGCCATAGCCAATTAAGGTGCTACTGTTATTGGCTCAGTATCTATCCATCTGATAAATAATAGCTTTTGAGATTAACCAGAGGTTAATTAAAAGCAGGAGCAGCAACACTGTCAATGAAATCAATCCAACAGGAGACTGTTGTATAAAATATAAATTTTTAAAAAGAGTCAGTTTTTGATGTGAAGGAACATAGATGTAGATCTATGTCTCCAAAAATATGAAGTATGAAAATATAATTGTTTATATTAACTTGACTTATCCATGCAGTCCTTCAAGGTAAGCAAAAAGGACCTCAAATCAAAATAAGAGTAGAACCCTGAATCATTTGAACTTCAGAGAAAAAAATAAAATAATACTAGTCAAAAGACACATAAGAACATAAGAAGAGCCCTGCTGGATCAGACCAAAGGCCCATCTAGTCCAGCTTCCTGCATCTCACAGTGGCCCACAAGATACCTCAAGGAGCCCCAAAACAACAAGAGACCTTCATCCTGGTGCCCTCCCTTGCATCTGGCATTCTGAGGTAGCCTACTAAAGCCAGTCTCCCTTCAGTCATACAGCTATTTCTCATAGCTTCATATGTATGCTTTATGTCTTTTCCCACCCTCTCCTCCCCCGCCCCATCATGCACCAGACATAAGCCTTCCTGAACACTGAATCCAACCATTTCCTAGACTACATCAGAATAGACTCAAAACTCTTCAATGTTTGTAGTTGTGTATGTTTTATAAAAGGAGAGGTTTCACAGTACAGTGACTTCTTTAACTCAGAGCCAGTCCTGTGCCTGCTTCCTCAGAAGTAAGTCCCATTAGAGTTAATGGAGTTTACTCCTAGGAAAGTGTGGCTAGGATTACAGCCGAAGTCTCTTTTTTTCTTTAGGAAATGAATTCTTGTCTCTCATTAGTTTGGATTGTGGCATTTCAGATCCATATGTATTTATCTGAAGGATGCTGAGAGTTAAAACAAATTCTTAGAGCCATTCTGTGCCTTCAGTTTCCATTTAGTTTATAAAGTACCTTCATGTCTACAAGATATCATTTTACACATTCTTAGTGTGAAGCAGCTGGTCAGCTTTGGAATGAATGGCAGGGTTTCATTTTAACAATTTTTGACTCTTTTTCTTTCTCTGTCCAAGTCGAAATCAGTTAAGGAAAACACTGCAGTTTTCCTGCATGGATTTCATGACTAGATTATTATATGGGAATAAAATATAATTGAGTACATCAGCTATTGTGTTCACTTTTCTGTTGGTCACTGCCCTCACCTTTACCTGCACCCCTGCAACACATAAATCAATGTAATTTTACAAAACATTTATACAATCATTTGTACACTTGTAGCCCCAGGAAAATCTTGACAATAAATTTAAGCTTGTGGTTCTGTAATTTCCTCCTGGTTCGTAATATGTTTAGGTCTTTAGATAGAGAGAGAATTAATCATTAGGTAAGGAATTCAATTTTAGGAACTTGTATTGCCATCAAAGTGAGCCCTGTGTGGTTCCCTTTTTTTCCCCTACATCACGATGTTTTTGGTTTTTGCCTAAACCTTGAAAAGACAGATCCTATGAGCATTGCACATAGGCTATGACTCGTAGCACCCTGTATTCTGGAGCTGGTGTTAGAGAATAGCTTTATTCTCTATTTGTTCTCTATTCTAGCTTTATTCTCTATTCTCTATTGCACTGAATGCCAAGATCAGTCCTCAGTTCAGGGTGGCAGCTGTCTTTGTCACCCAGTGCTGCCTTATATTCTCCTCAATTGCTGCACAACACAACTGGGCTCTGTAGTCATTTTTTGTTGATTTCCTCCATGCAAGAAGCAAGAGTGTCATTCTCTTGTGTCTGTGCATGTTTAACTGGTCCATAGAGCTGGTTGCAGCCCAAATGAGAAAATTCATTTGATTGATGCTCAAAGTGCAGTCTCTGTAGCATGTTAACATGGAAGTGTTTTCCTTTTTCATGTGTTTGAAACAATCTTGTGCAAAACTGATTTTTGACCAGCCAATTACCGCTGCAGAAACCCCCACCCAGGTAACTTTTTATTAATGTATTTCTTTATTAAAGATGCTTGCTGACCAATATGGTTGAAACAGCCTAGTTCTTACTTTTGTAACCCAATGAATACTCCTCCCCTACAGGTGGAAAGTCTTGTCCTCCTAGTCGTGCACTCCAAGAATTTCGCCTCTGCAATGAGCACTCTTGCAACCAGCTTTACTGGGAAACATCTGCATGGAGTCCCTGTTCAGAAAACATCTTGATAACCACTTTGAATGCTACAATTAACTGGAATGGTGAGGCTACCTGCGGAGTGGGCATACAGACCAGGAAGGTGTCCTGTGTGAAGAATAATTACGGCCAGGTTCCAGCCAAAAGGTATTGTTCAGAAATGCATGGTCCTGGAAAACATGGCCATGGTTATAATATTTGATTTATATTCTTCTGGTGTAAACTGAAGCCAATGATTTCCGTTCTCTGAAAATCTACAAAGGTCAGTGTAAGAGTCTGTTTGCAAGAAAGTAGGCAGATCAGCACCACCCTTCTTCTCCTATTTCCCCACAGGAACAGCTTGTTTGAACATCTGGGGGCTCGTGAACAAGACGGTACTTGTCAGTGCTGCAGGAAGAGAAATGGGCAGGCATTCTTTCATGATGAAGCAGTATGTTTTGATTGTATCTGGAAAGAGTACCTGCTGTCAAGAGGCACATGCAAATGCCATTCATGCTCCCTGTTTCACGGCTGCTGCACACATGATACCCATAAGGAGGTTTACTTCTTACCTCCATCTATTTTCAAATACGTGAAGCAGCAGAGTCTGTTCTATAAGGCAACCACGGCAGCTGGGTTGGCTAAAGGGATTATCGGACTACTGTGCTATACCATTTGTTTTTTTGCCCTGCATTTTCTTCATGATGCACTGTGAACACTCAAAACTCCTGTCCAGCCCTGAACCTGGTGAGCCTTGCCACAAACTCTAGGCCTTGAAGCAACTGCTCTCTCTGCTGACCAATGCGCAACCCAATCAAAACCTGTGCTTGAGCTGGCTCAGCCCCCCATGCCAGCTCCCGAGTGTCACAAACACGCCATTAAGCAAGTTTGGGGCGGCACAGAGCCCTACGTTGGATCACCCGGGCCACATCCAGTCCCTGCGCCGGCCAAGGATGGCAGGTTTGCAGCAAGCATTGCAAGGGAGAGAGGTTGACAGGAGGGCGTTGGGGGTGGGGAAGGAGCATTTCTGGACAGGAGAGGGTGCAACGGGGCAGGATCAGGCCAGGGACAGAATCAGTAGTGGCAACATATTGCCATATCCTAATCCCCACTCCCGGGCCTGGCAGCCTTACAAAGACTGCTTGGATTTGTGCCAGGTAAACAGCTGCTGCACATCCGAGTAGCTCCATAGGGCAAGCTGGGCTATTACATAGGATAATAGGATAAGTATCCCCTTATCCTGAGGTGACCTCCAACAGCTTTCCAACCTAAGTTGGATACAGCATACGCCATGCAGCCTGGCTGTACTGGTGCAGGTTAGGATTGCTCTGTGAGTAGTGTAATGCACCTTTTTAAGCCACCTTTCAGGAACTGTTCCTGATGACAACAAAGCTGCTTCATTTCCTTTCAGGGTCTGCAGGGCAAGTGAAGGTTGTTCAGACTTGCAAATTTCTTCAGGCCTAGCCCTCCTTGTATGGCTTCCAAAATAGACATAGGATTCAGATACTCTTCAGGTCAGTGGCATAGCTAATTATTATGCAGCCTGGTGCCAAACTCAGAATGATGCCCCTGGAAGTGATTCACAACCAGAAGTGACAGCATCCCCAGTCTTTTAAAAAAGTGAAAATCCCCTGAGCAGTTTGCCACCCCCTTCCTCTGTCACCTCCCCCCAGTGGCATAGCTAAGGCATCTATAATCTACTTGGGGTCAAAGAAAATTTTGCAGCCCCCCCATGACAAATTCAAATTTCATTAATTAAGTAAATAAACAAAAAGTGTGCCCCTTATTGCTTAGAGACACTGTGCTGGGATGAAGAGGGACAGTTTTTGTTCCCCTGCTAAATATAAGAGGAGCACCATTTGAAAAATTGCCTCATTACCCAGTTAGCAGGGGTACCTGTATTATGATACATAGAAATTGATACCTTATTGGTTCTATTCTGTTTCATAATAACATCTCATTGGCTCTCAGAACAATCAGTCTTATTGGTCAGTTTTGAGGTAACAAAATCCACTTTTTATCCCATAAGGCCAGTGTGTTTTCATTTGCTGGTTTAATTGACCATAACTTTTGATATAATACAGATATTCCAATGCAGTTTGTTCCATTGCATTATGCATTAAATTACCTTTCCAACGATATATAACATGATGGTATTATTCGTATATAGCAAAGTTTTCACAATTTTGGTCTAGTGCAGGGGTGCTCACACTTTTTTGGCTCGAGAGCTACTTTGAAACCCAGCAAGGCCCGGAGATCTACCAGGGGGGAAGGAAGCGTCTGACAGACACCCCCTTTAATGTATGGAGCCCCTGCTGGAGTTTAGTCAGTTTCGTCAGTTTTGTTGCTGCATGCCTGAAGAGCAGCTAAAGTGTCAGTTTCAGTGTCAGTTTAGTGTCAGCTAAATATGTCAGTTTCGTCTAGTCACTAGATGAAACTGACATATTAACAGTTTGGAGAGACAGGGCTCCGCGATCTACTCATTTTGCCTCGCGATCCACCTATTGAGCACCCCTGGTCTAGTGTCAAGCTCAGCTTATTTCCCCCCCTAAAACTTGTTGCCCAGTGCAGGTGCTACCCCCTGCACCCTCTTAGCTATACCACTGCTTCAGATGAGGGTGCATACATAACACACAAGCTATCATGAGTTGCCTAAGAAACATACTCAAATTCTGTTTAATCCCCTCCTCCAAAAGAAGGTTAGGTTTGGGTGAGAACTAAAAGGAACTTGCTTCCAGCACATCTAAGCAATTCCTCCTCTTCCCCTGCTCCACTTGCCCATTCAGGAATTTAGTACCAAACCTCCAAATACAGTTTTATTTGACAGGCTTTCTGGAGTCATCTGTTCAGAGGGAAATTTAAACATTTCTGTGAGTTTGTGAATGTGTGCCCAGACCTTTAGATTGAGGCCAGAATCTGAAAAGCCAGCATTGCTTGTGTGAAGTAGCATAGAGACTAATTTAGCATATGTTGACTCTTTGTAGAAGGAAAGGTGCAAGTGCAATAAGCCTCATGCTGTGGATTTATATTGGGGTTATCCTATTTAAAAAAAAAAGAAAAAAAGCCTGATTACATACATATTTTGCCTTATGTGTGACTTAACCTTCTGCTGTGCTTTAGTCGCTCAGGAAAGTGAGAAGCACAGATGTTGCTCAAAATATATATTTCTTTTTTTTTTTTAGATCAAGACATTGCTAATTACTTCTTGCACTGTTAATGAGTCTAGAGAATTAGAACCTAGTTTCAATTCTGATTGTGTATCAAAGAACAATCCTGTTAAAAATGAGCAGGCTGTGTTGACTTCAGTAAAGTTAATTAAAATTCTTTAGGTTAATGAGATTAATTGAGCGAAGAAAAGAATGTCTAGTGTCCATTGATAAAGCAGGAAATTTATCAGTATTCGCTTATGCCTTTTGTTGTGTCATGCAGTGTTTGAAGCTGATTTTGTCCTTTGTCCATTATGAAGAAGTCTTAAGAAACGGAATGCTGAGCTTAAGCGATATAAGTAAAGCATTCGGATTGGATGTCAGAATAGTTTGGGATCAGAAGGAGAGAGGCTTGAATGGAATGCAAATCTGGAATGTAGTGCGGCTGTATTGCAAAATGACTGCACCCCTTGAGATTTCTGATATTCGGACTTACATCTTTTACAGCCTCAGTGAAAAAATACTTTAATTTGGATGCACTAAATGTCTTGGATTTGCAGTGTTAGGTGTGGATCTGAAAGTTATGCTGAGAGGAGGTTAATGTCTAGTTGTAGAAGAGGTATGATGGAATTGGGAACCCTTCTGAAAGTGTCCTGGCACCCACAGGGGATTACTGAAAAACTAGATTAGAATTGGGTCAGTCCGTCCAGTGTTAACTCCATTAGTAAACCCACCATTAAATAGGTAAGTGCTCCCATCTACAGAATGTCAAAACAGTGGTTCTCTGAAGATAACCATTGGGATTAAGCACTCTAGAGCATTGAACTGGTTGAATCCAAGCTCGTCTGGGGCAGCTGAATCCTGAGCTGCCCAGCATGCAGGGCTATAGCGATGCTGGAAATGGCTGCCGCTGCATCCAGCATGCCCCAGGCAGCCGCCACCTCCTCAGGAGAAGGGAACTTTTGTCCCCTTCCCCCAGGTAAAGCAAGTAGCCCCTCAATGGGGCTACTCAATTCTACAACAACCCGAAGGTCAGTGTAGAATGAAAAGCTTCCATGTCAGGTGGCCAGTCTGACACAGAGGATCAGGATCTGATGAAGAAAAGGTCCACCGGTCTCGCCTCCCTCCCGTCCCACTCCTGCCCCCAGCACACCTCCTTCCCGCCCTCCCTCCGCCTCCATCCCATCCTGGAATGCCTCCTCCCTGCCTCCTCCCACACCCCCACCTACCTCTCTTCTATGCGGCCTACGATGGGACTGCCGAGCTGCAGAGATCCAGTGCTCCACCAACACTAGCCAGCGCTGGCCAGCGCTGGTCTAGCGCAGATGCTCAGGCCCGCAAATGTGCCTTACAGAATGTTTGCAATAGTGCAACTCTTTAGGATTGGGCCCCAAGTATCTAATTGCAGTTCTTCTGGTGGTTTGCCGTGTGTTTTCTTAGTAGACTTAACAGATGGAAAGACATTGAAGGGAGGTAAACCTCTTAAAATTCAACTGGAGTGGAACACACAGATTCCCTTAACAAGTAGGGTAGGATTATCACAGAGGACATAGTAGACACAGGATTGTAGTTCTTTTATAATTAAATGCAGGGTAATATTGTCTAGCATGGTACTGTGGAATTTGTTGTATCCCATTATGCTGGAAGGTGCATGGCCAGGCTGACTGAAATCTTACTGCCCAATCCTATCCCCTGCCATGTTGAAACATGCAGCCACATCATGGAGGAGCACATTGCATGCCGTGGTGGGGCTTATTAAGAGCCCTGTGAGAGGTGAAGGAAAATACTTTTCCCTTACCTCTGTGCAGTCCCCCGATGGCCTGTGGCTCTCTTTGTACCTACGCCAACTATACAGCTGGTATAAGTCCAAGGACAGCCATAGACTGGGGCAAGCAGAAAAATGGGGAATAAGATTCAGTGAGCACGATTGTCACCGGATCCATTCCCTTCCCCAATATACCCCTGTTTCCTCCCCCAAATGTCCCATTACTCCCCCTCCCTGTCAACTGCCCACCCACTCCCTACCAACGTACCTTTGCTCGTGGTATCTGGGTGCTGCAGTGGCATGTGGTTGCCCTGACATTAGCAGCTGTGTTGGACGTGTTGGCGCTGCATCTGCAGCTTTAGCAGGGCCGCCTTCCGCTGACTTAACACTAGTTCTGTCAGTGGAAGACATCCATAGCATTGGGGCCAAAGGCTCCTTTCTTTCCTTAGCAAAGGTTCCTCACACATCAGCATAACACTCTCAAACTTAAGACCTCTTGCCAGATACTTGGCTTTGTCCATACAGAAAACTTATCTGGCAGTTCTGAAGTTTAAGAGCCAAACTAGGTATCACACTAAACACATAAAGCAACCAGTATGTGTGCATTGTTTTTCCTTTAAATAGTGTGCCAGAGGGCAGTGAAACTTGGTAAAACTGTGGTGGGGGTATAGAGGCCTTATCAATTTCTCCCTGCCATGGGTTCTATCCCAGTTGTGCCCTCCCCATGCTATTTTCAGTAGAAAGAAAGCTCCCTTTGGCTTTCAATAGGAACTTTTTTCCCTATTTAAAAAATGTGGATCTCTTCCCCATATGAGGAGGTGATACAAGAGATCAGAAGAGCGATGGGGGCAAAGTACTAAGGCCCCTGTACACTCTTGCAATGATTTTGCCCAGGTTTATTGTGCTTCAGTGTCCTATTTAAAGAAGAAGAAGAAGAAGGAAAAAAAGAAAAGAAACAGTCCCCCTTCCCCCAGGCCACATTGTGCATTCACATAATGTGTAATTTGAGCCTGAGCTGATGCAGAAAATGGAACAATATTCTGTGGGAAGGAACCAAATTTGCTGTGTGGGAAGCACCTTCTGTGAGTTGTCATAGAAGAAACTACCTCCCTTAAAGCTAAGTAACGCTCAAAAAGATTGTTTTGTCACTTCAGTGTAGCACTTAGGGAGAGAGATGCCCAGGCTTGTTCCAGGAGAAAGATGCAAGTTTGGGCTGACTCGCAAGAATCAGCCCAAGATAGCAGAGGGAAAGTTAATTGTTTTTCAGTTTTAGGTTTCTGTGGTAGAAAATCACAGTTAAGGACAAAAGGCAGCTCCGTAGCACCTGTTGTCAGCACTTCGCATTCACACATACACGTGTCACGCACACACATAACTCCAATTGGCCAAATTAGCAATACTTGTCGAGCAAGAGGTGAAATTTAGCAGTGTCTGACATTTTTGGAATCACTGACATGGGTGAGCAATGCAAACAGCCTCAAAGTGCCTCTCATTAGGCTACCGGTAACCACGAGACTGAACTTTTCAAAGAAGATAGAGTGTATTCAGAATTATAGAGAACAAAGGAAAACGCACATTTATTTTGAGGTGTTTTGCTTGGGAGATCAGTTACAGACCTTAAATGGTTGCAACTGAGAGAAATATTTGCAAATGGCTGCATCTGGACAAACAGGAGTTAATTGGAAAGAGTAAGGAGAGAAAGCAACTGAATGAGGCTGTGCTGTACTGAGTTTCCTCCCCAGACAGTCAGCTGAAGAAGACAGCAGGATAGTGGCTTATCCAGGGTATGGCAAGCCAGGGCACGAGTTCTGGGCGCCATTTGAAGACCTGGTCAGCACTGTCCCTGTGAGTGCGATTGTGCTCCTGTCACTTCCTGAGTTGGAAAGCCCAGCTGCTGCTGTGAGCGTGCGTACTTCTGGTGCTTCCCAGAAGTGACATCATGTGATTTTATTATGTTGCATGATGTCACATGATGTCACACCATTGCTGCCTGGGATGCTACAACCCCCAGATACACCACTGTACGAGGGGAGTGTAAGAAGGGAGGAGTGAAATTACCAATCCTAATTTCCGGGCACGTTTTGAGTATGAGGTGCAGCAAGGGCTGGGCTGCAAGATTCCAGGTTCCAAAGGGGAGAAGATTGCAGCAAAGAGGCTGCTCCTTAAGCCAGAGAAGGTAGCTCCTCTGAGAGTGAGGGAGGACTAAGCCAAGGGGTCTCAGCAAGAGGTTTCCTGACCTCAACTGCATTGACAAGCAGAGACTCTCTGCCTGCAGGACAGTCCAGCTAAGCAGATAGCATGAAGCAAGGGACTTCTTGACCATTGGATAGCCCAGCAAAGCAAGGAGCATAGAGGGAATCTCTATAGAGGGAGACAATATGGACACCTTCAGACTTCTGGCTCCTTCCCATGAGGCAATTGCAGTCCTTACTGTTTGGGGTGAGTTTTCCCAAGTGTGGGTTAATATCTTGGGATACTTTGGTCTCCCTGCTAGGTTAACTTGTTGGCATGGCAGAAGCTGTTTATGTCAGCAGTGTCTCCAGTTTAATATTCCTGCCAAGGATCCACATGGAATCCAAGGGGGAAAGTTAGCTCAACATCTCATCTCTGGACAAGGATAGCTACAGTGGGACAATGCACAGAGCATGTGTGTTTACCTGAATGAATGGAAATCTGATAGGAGAACATGTCAAGATTATGTCTGCAGAAACACGAATAATCATTTAATTTGTACATTGTTGGTGACTATGTATACTGAAGATTTATAGCTTTGCAGGCAAAAACCCTTGGTCCTTGATCCCTCAATAAGCATTCAATCCTTGTTTCTTTTTAACCCATGGAAAGCTTATGCTTCTAGAGATTTATGGTGTCCAAGTTTGGATTCTCTAGAATTTAATTACAATAATGAGCAGCAAAAATGTTTATGACTGGACCTGCTTATTATATTGCTTTTGACTAGTAATGAAAATTTAAACATCCAGCGCTTCTCTAAGAGCTGCTATGGCAATGCTTAACCGCAGGGTAACTTCAAGAAGAAGATTTATGTATCTGCATAAATATTCAATTTACGTTACTATGCTGAATTTATGAAATGAGGATTTTCCTTCCTATTACTTTGAAATAGGTGGGAGCTAAATTCATTTTCCATTTTACAAACTTCCAAGTGGGTAGAAAAATGAACATTACCTAGAAATAAATTTCAAGGAGATAATGGAAACAAACAAAAAAAAGACATTATACCTTGAGAAGTTTTCTAAGAACATACACACTTATTAAAATGATGCATTTCTCTTGTTCCCTTGTAGTAATTTTAAAGTGCTTTTGTCTGATAAGGTCTAATGTTGCGCAAGAGTAGCTATGTTGAAGACCTGTGGTATATGATTCGTGTTAATGTTCCTACCATGCTATAATGGCCATCGGTGATTAAGATACTGTATGGCTGGATGTTTTCTTTCTGTCGTTGGTGTTTCTCCAGCAATCTATCTGCATGGAAATTGAGACTTTGAAAAGCTAATTCTTTCCTGCTGCCCCATTTAGAACAGGTGATTTTCCTCATTTTAGAGAACTGCCCCCTTTCCCTCCCTCTTATCATTCAGATGAGGAACTACTGCAGCCATATGAATTTTATTCAGATTTTATATTGCAGATTGAAAGTCTGAAAGAAATATATTTTCTGGGCCCAGCAGTCAGAGATTATTAGGTTACAGGGATTTGCAGGGGAAATGAATTGGAAATTGGGAGAAAGAATGTATCAAAAAGAGTCATTAGTGGAAGCACCTCTGTACCAAACACCAAATAGAGGTTGTAAAAGCAAGCCCTATCTTCCAACCAATGCACATTGTGTTTGAGCCCTGTTGCTGGTGCTCTCTCTCTCTCTCTCTCTCTCTCTCTCTCTCTCTCAGTGTGTGTGTGAAAGCTTGTTAATAAAGGTCAGTTTCTGAGTTTTGGTGTGTTTATACCATCCCATACAAATTTATATATCTAGTTCTTGGATTCTGTTGATGGGATTTCACGACAAATCATGGAGTACAAAAACAAGTGGAAACCAGTAAGAAATGATAACAATGATAACACTGTAATGAACAGTGATGCAAGGTGGAGATTTTATAGAAGTGCAGATGTATTGTCAGTCATTGAGTTTGGACAGCAGAACATAGATGATGGCATTGCTTAATGCTTAATGGGTTTCACTTGTGCTATGTAAATAATGAAATGAACAAAACTAACCAACCTCTACTGTAATTTGAGTTAGAATGATAGCTCATGGAATCATGAGAAGCTGCCAATATTATAATTGATCCACAAATGGAATTTGCTAGCAAATGGCTTACCAGCTCCCTTTCCCTTAGATATTAATCGATTTGTGGCACACTAGCTGCCTGGTTGCCTTGAAGCAATTCTTACTCATCAAAGGAGAGTCCGCAGGTGCTATTTAAAAGCCATGTATTTACTGGCATTTAATACATGCAAGATTTGCTCTTGTAATTTTTTTAATGTTTACATCAGTTAAAGTGAAGTGCTGACTTCTTTCATAGGAATTTTAATTTTATTGCTTTGTGGAACGTTTCCTAAATTTCCTAAATTTTTAAGTTTTTTGAGGTTTTCACATGTTACTTTCCTAATTATTTTGATAGGTGCCCAGAATCCATCAGACCTGAAACAGTCCATCCATGTTTGCTACCATGCAAAAAAGATTGCCTGGTTACTCCTTTCAGTGAATGGACCCCCTGCCCTACTACTTGCCAACACGGTAAGCTTCTATAAAAGGAAATTCATAAGTTCTGAAAAAATCCTGTTCTTTTTCTAATCTTAAGGAGAATCCTGCTCAGCCAGCTCTAATATAATTTCAAGACAAATAATTAACAGAACCCTTCCCTTTTTTTTGTTTACATAAATCTCTGTGAAATTATGATACTTTTTAAAAACCTTCTGCTGCAATAGAATTGAACTACTGAAGCTTAAAAGATGGCAGGCTGGGAAGAGTTGGCTGGACCTGCATTGCCTGATCCTATTACCTGTTAATATTACATAATCATCACCAGAAATTAGTCTTTGCTTAAAATTTAAAGCATACTTCATGAAATTAGTTAGGAACACATGGCTTTGGCAGCATATTTTCAAGTGAGAGTAAGGCACAACACAAAGGCAAACATTTGTGCCTAACCTAAGCTGAATTGGGCTGTTGTTGAGATGGCAATTCCAAGATTCTCACTGTTGCCCAACTTTCTACTTTTCCAGTAACACAAATCCTAAATATGTATGTTTAACATAACTAGCAACTCATTGCCCTAAGTTTTGAAATGGCCTTGTCCATGAATACAACGACAAACTTTACAGTGGCACCAAAGCAAGTGTTATGATGTTGCAGAAAAAGGGTTCTTGAAAAGATATCCAGTTCTAGTTGAGGACCTGCTCTGATACTTCCATGTGTTTATAGTCAAAACACAGTGACACATTTTGCTACCTTTATTGTGACTTTATAAGGCACCTGTGTTTTGCCCTTCCAGGTAGAATCATGATTTTTTATCTCTGAATGTTTGGCTTCCACCTGTGAGTGGTTCACACTAGCTAGAGCATTGCACACAAGTGCCTCAAGTGCATATGGAGCTGATACTGGGGTCACAATTAAGGGGCACTCTCACAGAGGCACTGGTGAACCAGTCTCCACAGGACTGATATATAGGGTTTCTTCAGTTTATGTAATTGTGGCAACTTGAAAAATTGCTGCTGTGATCAAACTGTTATAGCAGCTGCAGAGCCTCTGTCTGAAAATGACACTTCACACAAATGAACACTGCCCATCTGTAAGTCAAGATGCTATCATGCAGACCAGCAGATAATGTGTGAACCAGCATTTGGTTTCATACTCAATGACAGCCTCCAGGCAGCTCAGCTGTATGGAAACTTTTATGTTTACTGTAGACCAATTTAATACCAATAGAAGTAGCTACTAATTTTGAATAAACCATTTTTAATATGTTGAAAATTAAACCAATTTGGGTTTGGGATTGTCAGGCAGCCCAATCCTAAGGTTCCCAGTGCTGCAGGTTACAGTGACACCAAAAAGGTCACTGTTGTATCCTGCAGGACCAGGAAGCTGCCAGAGGTCTCCTCGGGGGAAGTGGCTATTTGAGTCTACGCCAGCTAAACCCTGAATTTTTTCCAGTAAGTTCTGGACTGTGGGAAAAGGCAGAATATTATGGAAATGTGGTTTTATGTTGAGGTTTCAGACTAAACCGCCCAAGATCTGTTTTTCCCCTTTTGAGATTTCACAATGAGATTATCATAGGAAATGCAATTTGCAGTGAGTGCTACTGAAACCGTAACAAAGCTCTGAATGCAGAAAAGAGTTGCTGTTGTATTTTCTTCAGTTATGCAAAAATAAGTGTGCATTTCATTTTTTTTAAAATGCTTAGTTCGGGATTAAAAATATGGTACAAGATTTATGTGTGGAGGCACATGCATGCAGCCCAATCCTGTCCAGCACTTACACTGAGGGATCACGCAGTCCGTCAGTGTAAGTTTTGGAACAATAGCACAGAAGTCGCTCTGTTGTTCCATGGGCTGTGATCTCTAGAGCAAATGGATGGATGTGGGCAACAGCTGCCTGCTGTACGTCCACCATCCCACACTGCTGCTGGTAAGCCAGCAGGAGAGTAGAGAGAATCGTGGGCCATTTGGGGTTGGGAGAGTGCTAGTCCAAGGGTGGGAGTGGGAGGATCTCAGTGGCAGCAGCACATGCCAAGATCCTATCCCCTTTTTCTTAGCCAGACATTGCCCCTTAGACTTATGCTAGCTAAGTAACTTGTAGGTCTGAGGAGACCCTTTGGGGACCAGGTGGCCTAAGGGGAAGCATTTAAAAAAGGTTTTCACTTAACTGTTCTAAGCTGTTTGGGCACTTCCACAACATAGTATTCATTGCACACTCTGTCAACGTGCTGCATACTATGGACTGGCTGGGTATAGGATTGCACCATCAATCTTTAATTAAAGTTCAGTTTCTCTGTAGCTGATATTTTTTCCCATTTTTTCCCAGTGTGGATTTTATGTAGTAGACAGCAAAGTTTGATATGATGGCAAATTTTATATCTAATTAATATCTCCATGAATGTTCTGTTTGTTTTCATTATCTTTGCTCTCTCAATTCCTGCCTCTTCAACAGTGAACTGCAGTGCACACCATTCTTAACAGATTTTCTAGATGTATTTCATAGGTGCTTTACAAAACAGTGAATACTGTTCTAATTAGTTGTTTGGGTTTTGTATGATTTCAATGAAATGTATATGAATAAGGAGAATAAATTAACTAGGATATTGCTTTGTTTATTAATTAATCCTATACAGTTAAAAACCCCTATGAAAAATTAATTATTTAGGCTCCTTTGCAGAGTTATCATTTTAATATGATTCCAAATTAAAACTGAGTCGTGGGAATTTTGTTGCTCACTGGATTTGCTATTGATATGGTTTTACTGTAGTTTCTTTAATTTGTGCTGCACAATTAAAAGCACAGCGTGACTGGAAGTTTAGCAACCACTCCATGATGTATGCAGCCGAATTAAATGGAAGAGATTATTTAACAAACACAATAAACAGCCGAATGCCTAAACGGCGGACAACACAAGAGAAAGTATTATAAGCTAGATATGAAATTAAATATGTGGCAGCATGAGAGCTTAGGCAAATGGGCATTAAAGAAAAAATAAATCAAATGTTGGCAATGGAACAAATGCATTTCATCAGATAAAATACTATTTTCCCACCTATTGCTTGCCCTTCAGTTAAATGTCAGTAGACAGTTTCCTGCCAAACAAATGATCAAACACCTTGTGAATGTGCATACTGAGGTTAAGGAAATAATAAAGACAGCAGAACGTAAATGCAAAATAGAAATTTGAAATGAAATGTAGATGTTGCTCCATGTATAAGGAATCAGTTCACTTTCATTTCACATAGTCTCTTTATGTATACAGTAATTGGCATCATGTACCTTTAGTGAAAGTTACTGTTATTATGAAAATACACACATTTTGTTTACTCTGAATGATGGTAGCTCTTCAGGAGAAAATGTGCCCTACCTGGACTGAGCCCAGGGCTGGGTTTGACTGAAGCATTAGTCCCAGGCAGGTGATTGGCAGGAGGTGACCGCTTCTTTATGCTCTGCACCTCTTCCTATTCCCTGCACTGGAGAAGGAGAAAGTGCAGAGGAGAGGAGAGTGATGGTTCAAACTTCAGAGATACTCTAGTTCACCAGTCTCCTCTCCTCCATACTTTCTCTTGTGGTCCATTCCCCTTGTCCCAAACCAGGGATTGAGTAGAGCAGTGGCTGCCGCATTGCCAAGTCAGGAGCGGCAGCTTTTGACAGGCGCCAGGAGTTCTCGGACTGGCTCCGATTGAACCTGGAGTCTTCTGCATGCACACTACCAACAAGCCACACCTCCTCCTGTAAGTGGTAGTGATATGTGAGGAAATGTTCCCAACTCTAGGTCACTTATAGCCCAATCCTGAGCTTCCTTGTGCCCTCTGGAGCAGTGATGCCAAAGTGACTACTGCTGTATCCAGCAAGCACTGGGAAACAGCCGGTGGTCTCCTCCGGAGAAGGGGACTTTTGTCCCCTTCCCCCAGGGAAAGCCCCAAGTCCTGCAATGGGACTTCTCAAGTCTGTGCTGGCTACTTTGTCTTCTGGCCTAGCATGGAGTTTGGGATATGGTGGTCCCACCTCCCTCATGCCCCTGTTCCTCCCCCACCCTGCACTTCCCCCTGTCCACCAGAGGCCACACCACCACCCAGCAGTCACACTCCTGGCAGAGGTGAGTCTTTCTTTCGCTGGCACTAGGTCCAGCGCCTGCTAGAGCTCAGCGCTGGCACTGGGCCAGTTTAGGATTGGGACCTTATTCCATTGGCATAGCTTCCCTTACAGAAGACTTTGTGCACACACTTTTCAAGACCCTTTCATGGTCCATTAGAGTTTATGTGCTTTAACTTTCTTCTGCACCATATTTCTTATACTGTTGCATTGGAGTTTCAGTAATTCCGGCGCAAGAGTTTATGGAACAGCACAAATGCATTTCTCTTTCTGCTCACAGTTCTTTGGCTCCAAGCCAGTATAAACTATGATCACTTGGGATGATATGGTTGACAGACATGTGTGCCGTTCCTAAATTATTATTCTTGTTTCAAATGTTGACATTAGGTATAAATAATAGTTTGCAAATATGGCAGAAGATGCCTCAGCCCAAGTGGGGAAAGACAGATAATTAAATTGAAGATTTTAGAAGCCAAAACAAGGAGGAAGATTAAACTTCTTGAGTCTAGAACGTTGCCAGATATTTACTATGTTAGAGGGGATAAAGTGCAGGATGAGAAATTACCCTGGTTTCAGCCATGAAGAGGAGAGCATTTTTATTTAAATTTATCTGGAGGTAAAATAAACAAAAGAAGAGGATTCAAAGCTGTGTCTGTCTCTACCTGGCCTCATCATGTTGCATAATTCCCATTTGTTACAGCTTTAAGAGTTCTAGACAGTGCATTCAAAGTCTGGATCTGGATTAGAGGTTTCTCAGCTCAAAGTCAAGATCACTAATGCATGAAATTAGCCAGTCCTGGTAGAAAAAACATTTTGGTACATTAAAAAAAAAATCTTCCAGGTAATACTACTGCAAGGAAACAGTCCCGCTACAGGATTGTCATTCAAGATACTGCCAATGGAGGAAAGGAATGCCCAGACACCTTGTTTGAAGAAAGAGAATGCGAAGATGTCCCTCAGTGTCCTACGTACAGGTAACCTGGGTTTGTTTGGGATTTTTTCCTAGATTCAAAGAGAAAAAATACCTAAGTGTGTAACTTGCAATGTTACGTTCTTTATGTATATATGTTACAGACATTGTGTGAACCTCAGGCATTCTGTGGAATGCCTAGTTCTGTACAATCCCTTGGTAAAGTATGTAAAATAAATGAACCATATTAGAACGTTAAAAGGTCTTCATTGGAAATATACTCTAGTAGCTTGGTTTGGCTTACATTATTATTATTATTATTATTATTATTATTATTATTATTATTATTATTATTATTATTAAAATACAGACATGTCCCCGCATCATGCGGTTAAGTGAAACCACGGATATGGGTGAATACCTCCCCACCATTCTCCGGAGCCGATTAGGTCGTTATGTGAACATTTAGCCCAATCTAGTGCCTTTGTTTTGTAAACAGTGAACGTTTGTCCCCTTTCCCCGGCGTAAGCCCCAACAGCCACTATGGGGCTACGTCAGCTCATGCCAGCAAAACTTCTGGCAGAAGTCTGATCAGGCCTTGGAAAGGGGACAGGATACGGCGGCAGCCACTGATACTATTCCCAACCGTCTCAGATTTGAACTGCCTCTCCCTGCCCTGTTACACCCCCTCCCCACTTCCGTTCTTCCCTTCCCCTGCCACCAGCCCACAGGGCGACTACCTGCTCTGGTGGACACTGGCTTCCAACTGGTGCCTGCAGACTTTTCTGGTGTGGGCTTTTCTGTGGGCGCCAGGATTCTCCGCATTGCCGCAATGTGCCTTATGGCAAATTTGCAACAGTATATGTGCGTGTCCCACCGGTGGTAGCTGGCTTAGGACTGAGCTGCTGTTTCAGAAGATTGGGTCAGTGACTTAGGGCTGCAATAGGCCTCCCACATAATAAAGATATAGAAAATCTAGAGAATGTAAACTGCTACCACACAAACAACTCTTTGGAATGCACTAGTTGAATAGTATACTCAGGATCAGGCTGCCACTCGTTAATTGAAATTATCAATCAGATTTTTTCCTCAATACTGTGTGTAATTAAGAACAAGAGATGTGTATAGTATTTTGAAATGTGTTTGATTCATTGGTAGAGCCACTGAGGTAATAAAATTGTTATTTTAAAAAAACACACACGCACACTTCATGTTTGAGATGAGCACTCCAAACATATGTTTAACTAAGTGATTAACAACAACTGTTTGAAGTGTGATTGTTTTCATGTTACCCTTATGTTACACTTAGGGATGTCAGGACATGTGGCAAAGCCTTGAAAACCAAAACTGCAATCGTGCATTGAATTATCCATGCTAAGAAAATGAGCATTTGTAGCACTTAAGGGTTTTGACCTAGGATTGAAGCTTACATAAATGGCATTGAGCCAATATATGTGACCTATCTGTGACTCTTTAGCTAAGTAAATCAAATGAATCACTAGCTAAGCTACCTCTGTAGTGCTAGGAGGGTTTGAGAAACAGTAATTCACAATCATATAAATACACAGCCCAATTAGGACATCAGACTTGCCTTTAGGATCACTCAGTATCAGCTACTAGACTTGTCTCCTCTTGTATACTGCTGAAGCTCTCTTATGTTCATTGGTGATGCTTTGATATTTCAAAGCAATAATGTTTACAACTGATCTGCATTGCAACAAATAATTTTCGGTAACAAGGAGCCTTGGCCTGCAGAGATTATCATAAATGCAAGCACACGTGTTGAACCTGTCAAAGCAGTGCTAGGAAGGGATGTCATGACAAAGGCTAGCATAGTTCCAAGACCACGATGTGTAGCTCTGATAGGAGCAAATACAAATGTTTGTTGCAGCTAGAAGAGTTGTTTAATGCATGATTCAGGCCCATGTCTCTCTTTTCCCCTCTGTAAATGCCAGGTAAAGCACCCAGTCCAGAGCAGGACCACAGTAGCTGGTAATGGAGGCTTAAACCCTTTGTCCCTCCATAGTCCTCCATGAAGTCTCCTGCCAATTGCATTCTTCCACGGCTGGTATTTAGAAGAAAAAAAGAGACATGCGGTTCAAAAGTACACATGAAATGTTTGGCTTTGAGAAATAAAGAATTAAATTGGATACACAGTACAGTCTCTGATATAATTTAATGGATTAGATTCTTATTTAATTGGACCATCTTATCATGCTTTTTCTTCTGTTGCTGTTCCAGCTGGAAGATCCATAAGTGGAGTCAATGTGTATTGGTGCCAGATTCTGTAAGACAAGGTATTTTAGGAGTCAATGAGGCTTGTGGTCGTGGTTTGCAAACAAGAGGTAAGAATGCACCAATGAACTTCAGTTTTGAACTGGTGATTTTCTGAATCTTGCAAAGTGGTTTTGTTTTGTGCCTTCCATCTAGCCTTTTGCTTATGTCATTGTTCTTCAACCTTGGCGTCGGGACCCCAATGGGGTCGTAAAGCTTCAGTTGTGGGGTTGCAGCCTCTTACAGGAATGAAAAAGGTTGAAGTCACTGGACTATTGCACTTCCAGGTAAAGAAGGAGGCATCTGGTGAACCCTTCAGGTACCAAGAGATTGGGTCCCAGTCCTGCTCAGCTTCTTAGCAACTGTGCTAAAATAGTGCCAGGCTTCATGGTAACTTTTTCTGTTCCCTCTAATAAGGATATTTTGTTACAGTGGATAGTGCTGGGAGGGCGTAACAGTGGCAAGGAGTGCGCCGTGACAGGGAGTGGGTGGATAGAGGAGGGGACTGTGGGCTGCCAGTTCCATGATTGAGTGATTGATTGATTGATTGGAGTCGTGGCATGACAAAGGTTGAAGACCACAGGTTTAGGTGTACCCTAGTTTGCATGAGCTGTGCCTTTACCCTCCAGGGTGAATTCCTGACTGAGTCCCAAGAATGATGAGGATCCAAGATGGAGTTAGGCGAGACTGTGCATTTTTTTTGAATGTGAGGTCATTGACAAAAAATCTGAGGCATTGGGTCACAAGGAACTTTGCTGCAGCAGCCAGATATTATATCTCCTCCCCTCTCCCTCTCCCAGTAATTGGATTTAAAACAAAAATAACTGCATTGTGTTTCCTAAGTTGAAAAGAACAATTCATCTTAACACTGGTGATCACCGTTAATAATTTCAATGGCATCTTAAATGCAGAAACTGGATCCATATTGTAATTATGCTATCATTTAGTGGGAGGAAAAGATACTGTGGCATTGCTGCATGTGATGAAAGGAAAATGTAAGCAATGAAAGTTCTAACAAAGGCACTTTCTAAAACCACTCCATGCCCACTCACAGAAAGGGACAAAGGAAGTAGAGATAGTTACCACTGGGGCTTTTAAGGGATGACAAAGCTGAACGAGGATATTCACTGCCAATTTGGTCGCTTATTTTTCTGTATGAGTATTAGTGCCTGGACCTTGATAAATCAAATGTTCATGCAGTGTACCTTTCCAAGTAAAAATACAAAAAGCCAAGATATCAAGAGGTCAACACAGCTCTTGGCAGTAATTTTAGCATGGTAGCTGTCTGGTTGTTAGTCATTCCTCTTAGAAACCCAAACAAAATACTTTTAACAGAAGATTATTCCAGAAGATGATGATTGCATTTGCAGCCATATGTTTGAAAGGTTAGAGGTTCCGTTTTTAATGATGGTCTGCAACAGTTGCATAATCTGGAGGCAATGAAACAGAAAAGAATGTGCGTCTGTGCTGGGACTGGAAGTAAGTCAGTGTTTTAGAATGATGCTGAAAAGAGAGATTACATTTACCTGGGAGGTGTGGCTGTATGACTTTTCATTCCCATAAAGGCACTACTGTGTATTGCCTCACCATTCCTAAACTTCTTTCTTTTTAGGGCTGTTGTAACATTATTAGATGCAGAATAAAGTACACATTTCAATGTGAATGACTGTACCTGGGTTCATTTTACAGATCAACATTCCATTTACACTGTACACTGATTGTACCTGAATAGAACGGCTTGTGTGAATAACTGTAATTGGGTATAAACTAACAGTGATTGGTTAACCCTGCTAACTGGTTAAGAGGTGCTTTTTCAAGTGGGTGCTCCTCTTTTATTTAGCAGGGGGAGAGTAACTGGTCCTCCTCACCCCAGCAGTGTCTTTTCTAGTGGCTGTCTGCTGGTGTTCTTTTTGCATCTTTTTAGATTGTGAGCCCTTTTGGGACAGGGAGCCATTAGATATTTGATTTTCTCTGTAAACCACTTTGTGAATTTTTTGTTGAAAAGCGGTATATAAATACTGTTGTTGTTGTTGTTGTTGTTGTTGTTGTGATTATATGCAGGTACAGTTAATGTGTCAGCGACCGTAGAGTGATCCAATTCTTTGTTTCTATTTGTTTCTTGCACCAGGAGAAGTGTGAGCTATCCAAGTTCATTTAAAAACTTCGCTAATAAGAATATCGAAGGATTATGTTTTCAGCCCTCCCGTCCTGCCCCCCAAAACCCCATTGACTACACTTTCCCATAGATGTTTACCCACCTCCCCCTTGTCTACACTTACCTATGGACGTTTCTTGGAAACGTCCCAGAAAATTAATTCAAGTTGTGTCTTGGCATCCACACGGGTTCCATTTTCAGAAACCCCTGCGGATGTAGAAAATTGCTTTAAATGAAATCAATTTTTAAAAATGTCCCTTTACTCAGCGGTTTAAAAAATAGCTTCACTTACCATTGTAACGCAGGAGAGCAGCAGCAAAAAGGCAATCAATCAATCAATCAACAGCTTAGTTTTGGTTCACTCCAAGGCAAGCGACCCCTACCTTCCCCCAGAGCATATGACAGAATGCAAAGCAGAGATGATAATCACTTCTGCCTTGCTTTTCATGTACATTCCAGGGGAAAGGAGGTGTCACTTGTCTCAAATGAACTGAAACTAAGCCGTTTTAAGCCCCTTATTGCAAACTTTTAATTTAACTCTCCTAACCTTCCCAAGCAGTTGCTGTTCTGTTTAAACAAAATTCCCCAAATATCCCAAAAGCTGCAATCCTATCCACATTACCTGGGAGTAAGCCCCATTGACTATCATTGTGAAAAGCAAATACATAGTAGCCTGTTAAATGTATAGATCTGCAACATTTCCCCAAATGCATTCACATACCATTGTAGCATCAAGTCTAATATGTTAAAAATATTGAATGTTGAAATGAATGGGATTCCACCTGGAATTGGCTTGCGACTCACTTAGTGGGTCCCAACCCAGAGTCTGAGAAACACTGCAGTATAGGGTTATTATCATTATGCCTGTTATAGCCATGGTGAATGATGCAATGCCTGTTGTATGTTAAAGTTGAGTTTAAGTCACCACATATACACTCTCCACAAAAAGGGAAGGTCTGAAAGAGCTATATTGATGCTTTAATTTTTTTATGTAGATTCATCCATCATAATGCATGGACAACCAAAAGCTCTCAAGCCTCAAAACAATAAACTAGGCAATGATCAAATAAGAACTATCAAATTAGAATATAATAATGATAATATACTTGCCTATTGTTTTCACTGGAATTATTTTGTGATTATTCAGTTGAACTGTGCCATCACTATATCAGAGCTTTATCATTTTTCTTTTAAAACACCAATTACTCAATAGCTAAATGCTTAGTAGTTACGTGAGCAGACTTACTAACTGTGATTCATTTTCAGCTATTGGCAAGCAATATAATAATTTTAGATTTCAATATAGCAATGGTTTAGGATTGGGAAGGATTACATTGTGGCATGTTTGAATAGATGCAGGAAAAGTCATGGATAAGTACCATCCGCACCCCAATACACTACTCTTAAATGTAGTTATTCAAATAATGAGGAAGTTGTGTAGCCACTTTTTAGATTAAGCATTTAGATCAAACTATTTGGCCAATCTTGATGGCATATGGTGTAACCTGCAGATTTACCATAGGTTACAGCATCATCAAGACATATACTCTTCCCATAGCACCTGTGGAGGTCAAATATAATGAGATCATCACAGCAGTTACTGCCAGTTCATGCTGGTACAGTGTCATGGACCTGACCAATGCTTTCCTGATGGTTCTCTTAAATTCTAAATGCTAACTGTTGGCACTGTACTTTACTAGAGCATCACTACAGAATCTGTTGTCATCTTTACAGTGATATGATCTTTTTGGGTAGAAGGTATTCAACATATTAAGTCTGTATTACAGCAAACTTTGTTTATTTGTTGATTCTTATGTCTTTTTGAACTATCTGCCTATTTCATGGAGATAACTGCAAGTCAGGGGAAATGGACTCTACAGTAAGGACTCTTTGTGCCATTACTGTAGCTAAAAGACTCATGTTCCAACAATGGAAGGACAAGTGCCCCCCTACTATTACTCAGTGAACTTTGGACCTTTAGAGCCTATCAGCATTTGAACATATGACACAGAGGCAACAACTACAGACAGATGTATTTCTGGTCTGTTGGAGACCTTTTTAAAGAGATTTCTGTATCTCTAAATTCTTATGTGTTCCATTTATATTACATATTTTTCCTTTTTTTCCTTTTTCTCCTTTTTGCGTGTGTGGTCCTTTGTGGATTTTTTTTTGTTTTGCTTATTTATTTACTAATAAAGAAAGAGGAGGAAAAGAATATCTAATGCTGGTGCAAGTTTGGTTTCTCTTACCAAGGTCAGCAACACATGTCCACCCTCATTTCTCAGGTGTTCCGCTCAAGCCCCAGCATTTGTCATTCATGTCACCAGAATGTGGGACAAACTTAGTGCCCAATATTCACTCCACGTGCTTGTGTATGTAGATGGAAAGATAATCCATGTGCTCACAGGGGAACTTGCAAGGAAGGTTACCATTGAAGTACTTACAGTCATCCAAGACCCAGGATTTAAAGTCATAAGAACATAAGAACAGCCCCACTGGATCAGGCCATAGGCCCATCTAGTCCAGCTCCCTGTATCTCACAGCGGCCCACCAAATGCCCCAGGGAGCACACCAGATAACAAGAGACCTCGTCCTGGTGCTCTCCCCTACATCTGGCATTCTGACTTAACCCATTCCTAAAATCAGGAGGTTGCGCATACACATCATGGCTTGTACCCCATAATGGATTTTTCCTCCAGAAACTCGTCCAATCCCCTTTTAAAGGCGTCTAGGCTAGACGCCAGCACCACATCCTGTGGCAAGGAGTTCCACAGACCGACCACACGCTGAGTAAAGAAATATTTTCTTTTGTCTGTCCTAACCCGCCCAACACTCAATTTTAGTGGATGTCCCCTGGTTCTGGTATTATGTGAGAGTGTAAAGAGCATCTCCCTATCCACTCTGTCCATCCCCTGCATAATTTTGTATGTCTCAATCATGTCCCCCCTCAAGCGTCTCTTTTCTAGGCTGAAGAGGCCCAAACGCCGTAGCCTTTCCTCATAAGGAAGGTGCCCCAGCCCCGTAATCAGCTTAGTCGCTCTCTTTTGCACCTTTTCCATTTCCACTATGTCTTTTTTGAGATGCGGCGACCAGAACTGGACACAATACTCCAGGTGTGGCCTTACCATCGATTTGTACAACGGCATTATAATATTAGCCGTTTTGTTCTCAATACCCTTCCTAATGATCCCAAGCATAGAATTGGCCTTCTTCACTGCCGCCGCACATTGGGTCGACACTTTCATCGACCTGTCCACCACCACCCCAAGATCTCTCTCCTGATCTGTCACAGACAGCTCAGAACCCATCAGCCTATATCTAAAGTTTTGATTTTTTGCCCCAATGTGCATGACTTTACACTTACTGACATTGAAGCGCATCTGCCATTTTGCTGCCCATTCTGCCAGTCTGGAGAGATCCTTCTGGAGCTCCTCACAATCACTTCTGGTCTTTACCACTCGGAAAAGTTTGGTGTCGTCTGCAAACTTAGCCACTTCACTGCTCAACCCTGTCTCCAGGTCATTTATGAAGAGGTTGAAAAGCACCGGTCCCAGGACAGATCCTTGGGGCACACCGCTTTTCACCTCTCTCCATTGTGAAAATTGCCCATTGACACCCACTCTCTGCTTCCTGGCCTCCAACCAGTTCTCAATCCACGAGAGGACCTGTCCTCTAATTCCCTGACTGTGGAGTTTTTTCAGTAGCCTTTGGTGAGGGACCGTGTCAAATGCCTTCTGAAAGTCCAGATATATAATGTCCACGGGTTCTCCCGCATCCACATGCCTGTTGACCTTTTCAAAGAATTCTATAAGGTTCGTGAGGCAAGACTTACCCTTACAGAAGCCATGCTGACTCTCCCTCAGCAAGGCCTGTTCGTCTATGTGTTTTGAGATCCTATCTTTGATGAGGCATTCCACCATCTTACCCGGTATGGATGTTAGGCTGACCGGCCTATAGTTTCCCGGGTCCCCCCTCTTTCCCTTTTTAAAAATAGGCGTGACATTTGCTATCCTCCAATCTTCTGGTACCGTGGCCGTTTTGAGGGACAAGTTGCATACCTTAGTCAAGAGATCTGCAACTTCATTCTTCAATTCCTTAATAACTCTTGGGTGTATGCCATCAGGCCCCGGTGACTTATTGATCTTTAATTTATCAATGAGGTCTGAAACATCTTCTCTTTTAACCTCTATCTGACTTAACTCCTCGGTCAGGAGGGGCCGTTCGGGCAGCGGTATCTGCCCGAGGTCTTCTGCCGTGAAGACAGATGCAAAGAACTCATTTAATTTCTCTGCCATCTCTAAGTCTCCTTTTATCTCCCCTTTCCCTCCCTCACCATCCAGAGGGCCAACCGCTTCTCTGGCGGGTTTCCTGCTTCTAACATATTTGAAGAAGCTTTTATTATTCCCCTTAATGTTGCTGGCCATGCGTTCCTCATAGTCTCGCTTGGCCTCCCCTATCACCTTCTTACATTTCTTTTGCCACAGTTTATGTTCCTTTTTATTCTCTTCATTAGGGCAAGACTTCCATTTACGGAAGGAAGCTTCCTTGCCCTTCACAGCCTCTCTAACTTGGCTGGTTAGCCATGCGGGCACTCTCCTGGATTTAGTGGAACCCTTCTTTCTTTGCGGTATACACCTCTGCTGGGCCTCTATTACTGTTGTTTTAAGCAGCCTCCATGCACTCTGGAGAGACTGGACTCTTTTTACCCTCCCTTTCAACCTCCTCCTAACCAGCCTCCTCATTTGAGGGAAGTCCGCCCGTCGGAAGTCAAGGGTTTTTGTTAGAGATTTGCCTGGTATTCTTCCCCCAACGTGCACGTCAAAACGGATCGCAGCATGATCACTGTTCCCCAATGGCTCAGTAACGTTTACATCTCTAACCAGGTCCTGCGTACCGCACAAAATTAAATCCAGAGTCACCTGTCCTCTGGTGGGCTCCTTGACTAGCTGATCTAAGCCACAGTCATTTAGCACGTCAAGAAATCCGGTTTCCTTATCGTGACCAGAACACAAATTGACCCAGTCAATATGAGGATAATTGAAGTCCCCCATGATTACAACCCTGTCCTTCCTTGTCACCTCCCTGATCTGTTTCCTCATTTCAAGGTCCCCATCAGATTTCTGGTCTGGAGGACGATAGCACGCCCCCAGTATTACATTGCTGCACAAGCCTGGTAATTTAACCCACAGAGATTCTACAGTGGAGTCGGACCCACCTTCAATCTCTACTTTGCTGGATTCTATCCCTTCCTTAACATAAAGGGCCACCCCACCTCCAACACGCCCCTGCCTGTCCCTCCTGTAGAGTTTATAGCCCGGGATTGCGGTATCCCACTGATTCTCCGCATTCCACCAGGTTTCCGTTATGCCCACTATGTCAATATTTTCCCTTGTCACCAGACATTCCAGTTCTCCCACCTTTGCTCGTAGACTTCGGGCATTCGCATAAAAGCATTTATACACGGAATGCCCCAGGATGGGCTGCTTATTCGCTCCTTTGTCCCCGCATCCTCTCATTGTGCCAAACCGTCTATCACATCCCATCACCCTACCTTTCCCAATTTCTTCTCCTACCCTGCCTTTGTCTTGTTGTTCTCTAACCTCCCCATCCTCATCCCATAGGGATGAGGAGTCCCGAACCGGATGCCCCTCGGCTCCTGTCGGCCTTCCCCCAGGGATCAGTTTAAAAGCTGCTCTGCCACCTTTTTAATGTTATGCGCCAGCAGTCTGGTTCCATTCTGGTTCAAATGGAGCCCGTCCCTCTTGTACAGGCCCCGCTTGTCCCAAAACGTTCCCCAGTGCCTAACGAATCTAAACCCCTCCTCCCTACACCACCGTCTCATCCACGCATTGAGACCCCTGATCTCCGCCTGCCTAGCTGGCCCTGCGCGTGGAACAGGTAGCACTTCAGAGAACGCTACCTTTGAGGTCCTGGCTTTCAGCTTCCTGCCTAAAAGCCTAAAAGCCTAAATCCTAAAGTCCATAGGAACAAAACCCAGTTCATTGAGAAAACTGTATTACACCTAAGTATTCATTTAAGAGAGAAAGGGCAAGCTTTCACCCTTCACTCAAAGGGTGAAAGTCCTAAACAAACTACCCACTCCTACACTGGGGAAGAAACATGGAACTTCTCACAGGATTGTAGTATTCTTCATTGAAAAGGCTAAGCCATATGTATGCCCTGTGAAGAAAGGAAATCCAAGTACTAAAAAGGCCTGACTCTGCTTAGCTGACAAGATCAGACAAGATAGGGTGCTTTCAGAGTAGTATGGCCATTGACAAGAAAGGAAATCTATTAAGATTGGACCCTGAGCAACAGTTAGAAGCACTTCCTTGCAAGAATGACACCATGGTCATTACCACAAAGTTGTTTTGCAGCACATTTTCCCTCTGGAAACTACTCTGGGACCTAGATTCAGATTTGGGGGGTCATTTTGTAGGAGAAGTAATGCAAGAACTTTGCAAGGCCCTAGATCAGTGTTTCTCAAACTGTGGGTCGCAAGACAATTTCAGGTGGGACCCCATTCATTTCAATATTTAATTTTTAATATGTTAGACTTGATGCTACCATGGTACATGAATGCATTTGGGGAAATGTTTCAGATCTGTACTTGTAACAGGCACTTATAGATATGCTTTTAACAATGATAGTCCGTGGGACTTGCTCCAGGGTAAGTGTGGGAAGGATTGCAGCCTAGGATTGCTAAAAATTTTCCTGCTTGATGATGTCACTTCCGGCCATGACATCACTTCTGGTGGGCTCCGACAGATTCACATTCTAAAATGTGGATCCCGGTGCTAAAAGTGTGAGAACCACTGTCCTAGATCATATCCAACTTGGGACTCTAACTTGAAAGTAATTTAGTGGCTATTGGAGTAAAAAGTTCTTTAGATAAAATTGATGGATAGTTTCCTACTTAAGATAAATAATTGTGCTTCTGGTCCTGATGTTTAAAGAAGATACTTCCAGTCCCTGGTACTCAGAGTCCTTTTTGTCCTTCACATCAGAACTCTGTGCAAATTATCAATATTTCTGTGCCCCAAAAAATGGAGATTGTACTTCTTGCCCCACCCCTTCAGTGCCTATACCCCATTTGGTATTCATTTGCTTAAAGCTCATATTTGCACATATAGAACCACATATAGAACCTCCACATATAGAACCTAATGCATGTATAGGCCCCATTCATATAATCTCTACATTTTCTTATGGGGTTCAGATCATATGAACGCAGGCTATGCATTTTGGGTTCTGCACATGAAGCATGCACAACATACAAAATGACCAATATAACTGAGGACAGAGTGCCTATACCTTTAACCATTGTATAGAAGAGGGAGTTTTGGCAGGTGCAGCTCAATATGGAAGGATTTAAAAAGCTTCACCTGCCAAAATTCCTTCATGGATAAGGTATAGGCACTCTGTCTTCCATAGTATCCTGTCACCCTGACAACATGTGAACAGGCAGATGGTGACAGAGGAAACTGGGCAAGAACATTTGCAGTCCTTTCACCACCCACTGTTTGTACCCTAATGCAGGCTTAAACCTTTCATTGTTACCCTCCTAAAGGATGGCTGCTTCTTTTTTGTTAGCATCTCAAAGTGGTAGCTCTGTAACAGAAGGCAGAGCCACCATCCTAACTTCAGCTGCAGCCTGAAATTTTGCTTCAGGGTGAGGTTGAGCTACAGGATGCTTTGGAGCTCTTTCTTACAGTGTTCCATAGGAGACAAAGTGTGATTTAGGATACATACAATAGATTTCACACTTCGAGGGGGAAAAAACAACTCTCTTTTGCCATGTTCTGATCTGAGAGCCTCCTGAAGAGATAAATAATTGGCTATGCCCAATAGGCTAGAAATTAATCACCTAATTTAATGTCTGCATAATAAGGTACCATTGATGAACTGATTGTTTTTGTAAAAATTTTGTAGAATTTTGTACAAATTCACTTTGGGGAGGCATGTAAAGGACAATAGTTGGTGTAATATGTGTTGGCTGAACACTCACTTTGCAAACCTGTTTTGTTTTTTTTTTACTTGTAAATTCAGGGTTTGCATGAGTCTTATGTCATTCTTTTTTCATCTAGGGGTTTTTATAAGCAGAAATTCATTTGCAATCTTAGAGAGTACCCTTATTATTATGTTTAGGATAGTTCCTTAAATAATTGGAATGACTATAAGAACTAGAGAAGTAAAAATGGAATTGATCCATCCATCTTGTTTCATTACATTCAGTTTTCATTACATATAGATCAATTAAGCATGTATTGAATCTCATTAAACTGTCCTCTAATTCAATAATGCTTCTTTTTTTTAGTGACTTATTTTGTGGTTGTCTAAATGTGAACACAGAATCATGCTGAATGGGTTTTTCTTTTAATTTTCTGCCAAGTACCTTTTTTAATAAAATAGCCCTAAGTATGTTTGAGCCCAGTTCTATGCTGTGTCTGTAATCCAAAAATATAAAAGAAGTTTTCCAAAGCAGTCTCATTGTCTGATCTTAAACAACACATATACTTGAAGGAAAGCCTCACTAAGTTTAATTATAGTTATTTCATACTTCTGTCAAAGCAGGTGAAAATAATGAAAAACAAAACTTCAATGGCATCTTTGTTCTGAAAGGCCTAGGCTCTGGATCGGCCAGGTCAGGTTGGCAGAATAGCATCTTTGGACAAATAACTCTCTCTAAGATCTAGCAGGCAATCTGTCCATTTTCTCATGTTCCTACATGAGATGCTGTCAGTGCTCCTGCTGACGGTACCGTAGAAAGGAAGGGCTGTAGGAAAGAGTCCAAGAGTTCATGCAAGTAACCAGTATCTGTCAATCAGCCTCAGACCAGACTGAAGACTAAGGGTCTAATGCTATCCAATTTTCCACCTGCAGTGCAGGTGCAACCATGCCAATGAGGCGTGCGCTGCATCCTGTGGTGGGGAGGCAATCACAGAGGGTTTCTGAAGGTATGGGAACATTTGTTCCCTTACCTCAGGGCATCATTGTGGCTGCACTAGTGCTGGAAAGTTGGATGGGATTGGGCTGTTTCTCAGGTCCAGCAAGAAGGCCTTGCAAGGTCTACAAAAGACCCTCAGGTCCATCCTGAGGGGCAGTAGAGTGGCAGATCTTGACATGAGACTGATCTGAGGTCTTAAAGAGCTGAAATACTGACCATATTGAAGGAAAGAGCATGAGATCCAGCTTTTGATATAGGCTTTTAGCAGGGCACCTGCTTTTGAGATCCAGCTTTTGATCCAGCCTTTTAGCAAAGCTGCTGACATCCTGACTTGCACCACTCTATTCCTGGGCCTCCCCCCTGGGGGCTGGGGATAAGAATAGGCCCTCAGTTTGGCTGTACTTGTCGTAAGAGGCGACTGAACAGCCACCGGGTAAATGGGACTCATCAGCCTGGGAAGGCAGCTCATCTGAGAGAAGGAAAACTCTGATTCCAAACCTCCACTGCCTTGTGGCTACATCCAGTTATGGAAAAGGCTTCAGGAGTCAACCTTGAGGCAAAATCCGGAGCCGGAGTCCCTGAGGCAGTTCATGGCTGAACACAGTCACGTTCTGGCAACTCCTGCGACGCCGCTGGAACCAACCGTATTGGCTTCTGCCTTTCCATTGGACCATTTCAGCGACGTGGAGAGGGGGGATTTGCTGCATGGGTAACAGCCTATCCTCCATACCTACTTTACCCAGGCTTCGCGCACTGGAGAGGACACTCTGTTCCAGAGCCACCATTCAGAGCGTGACACAATGGTCTTCCAAGACTGAAGGATGCCAATTCCTGGGCCTGCTTTCCTGGTCTACAGCTTCATCCTGGGCAGCTACTGAAGAGAATACAGATGCTAGCTTGTAGCTAGCATAGCTGAGATCTCATCTTTTGAGATTCTATCTGGAAGGGAAATATACTGTACTGTTTATGTGCTCTTTTCTAACCTAAAGTTCTTAAAATCTTTTTTTCCCTAGTTAATAAATTTTTCCATCTGTGGTTAACCTTGCCTCAGTGCAGTTCTTTTCATTTTGCTTTTCTCACAAGCCCATCTATTCTGGGATAATCCAAAATAGATTATAGATTGCCCAACAGGGCCACACACAGAAGCTATAGAATCTATACTCTACATGTGAGAGATAGTCTAGTAAGACTTGTCCATAACTTGTAACTTTATTATACATTTTAAAGTTCTGTATAACCTAAACCAGAGCTATTCAAACTGGGCCGTCGCGAAGGGGGAAGGCAGCAACGCGATCCCCAGGATCTCGTCGTGAAGGGGGCGCTGCAGGGACTGGAATGTACTCACCAGTCCCTGCAGCAGCGTCCTGGGGATGCGGGGAGCCCTGCGTGAGCATCTGCAGGGCTCCACAGCCTTCTAAAAGTGAAAGTGGAGCGATTGCGCTCCACTTCTGCAAAACCGGAAGTGAAGCGCAATCGCTACGCTTTTACTTTTTAAGACCTGAGGAGCCCTGCAGAAGGTCGTGCAAGGCTCCCCGCACTCCCGACAGGCTGCTTCAGGGACTGAGGAGTACATCCCAGTCCCTGCAGCCCCCCTGAGTGATGCGATACTGGGAATCACGTCGCTGCCTTCCCCCCACCCCCGCTGCCTCTGGTCCCCTGCAAGGATTTACTGTAGTCTACAAACTCCCTGAGAGTTTGAAAACAGCAAACCTAAACCCTTATTTGATTTAAACAGACTTATTGAATATACAATGGTATTGTCTGTGGGAAGGAATTGATCTACCTAAATCCTGTCTTGTCCATAGTAGCCACATTACTGTCTTTGAGTATTTGACCAGGGCCTTGGGGGCAAGGAACTCTGTGTTTTGTGTTGCTCTGACCTTTAATGGACTGAGTTTGACTAGAGCAGGGGTGGGCAAACTCCGGTCTGGGAGCCATTTGCGAACCGCGGGGCTCCCCAATCTGACCTGCAGGCAGTCCTCAGTCTCTAATGAGCCTCTGGTCCATCAGAGACTGTTGGAGCCTGCACTGGCCCGCAACTGGTGATCGCAACCGCCAGGCGCGATCTGCGGTCTGAGTTAGACAAGGCCTTTTATAGTCTCCATGTGTTTTCTGCTTTTCCCTGGGCATTATTCCCCCCTCCCCCCGCAATTGTCTCTGAACAACTTATGTGTTGTTTCTGTGTTTCATGTGTTTCTGACTTGGTCTGTATGATTTCACTGTGCATGAAGTGTGTAGCAAACAGTTCCATGGTTCTCATGTGGTTCTACATGCCTGTTATTATAGTTCTCATGTGCATTTTAAATAAGTTCAGTAAAAATAACTCATTCATATAAGCTCTGTCTCTAATGTATTCATTTATGTAAATTTATTCAAATTTGAAATGTAAATTAATTCTCTTTTTTCCAGCCCCTGACACAGTGTCAGATAAATGATTTGGCCCTCCTGCCAAAATGTTTGCCCACCCTTGGGCTAGAGGACTGGCAAGTTAAAAAGGGGTGTGGCAGCCTATATTTGGGAATTATTGGGTCCAGGAGCAAACCAAACATGCACAGAACTGGGAGTAGATGTGCCTTAGAGACTGGATCCAGTGAGTGTTGGCCCTGGTGCAGTGTGACAAGGAGAGAGAGAGTCAGAAAGGAAAATCCATATTGGTCTGTAAGAAAAATGTCCTTTAAAAGGACTGATCATAGGCCCCAAAGTGTACATTATCCTTTCTTCCAGTGTGATGTGCCTGATATTGGCCCATTCATGCTGCATGAAGCATTCCCATCAGCTTTCCCCATATCATCTTCTCATCAGCTTCCCAGGTGTCTCCATGATATCCTGCATCCAGGACAGGAATCAGGCCTCTCGCTTTCCCTCCTGCCATCTCTTTCCTCCCTTCTTTCTTCCAAGTGTAACAACACTGACTCAGTCCCTGCTGAGTTGATTTTGAGAAATCCTCCTCTGGAAATGGATCTCAGCTCCTTTGCCTTGTTTCCCTCCCTGAAACAGCTTATCAAACCCTCTATTGCCATCATACTTTTGATCCCTTTTCAATAAACATGGAGAGTTCTGTATCTTGGCTAATTAGTCTTTGACTCCTATATCAACCAAAGCCTCAACAAAATCATCCCAACAGATACTCATAGATAGTTTTGGCTACTGGCACTACTGACCAGTGGCCCCCATGTTAACTGTCTTCTGTTATCTTGTGTGCGGTTAAATTGATGGCACAGTTTAGTGTTTATTTTCCTCCCCCTTTAAGAGTCTCTGTCCCTTTGCTGAAACTCTGTTTTCCTCGTGCATACTACTTTTCTGAGTGTGTATTTGTTAGTCAATTCTTCAGTAGGAGCAACCCTTTCTCCACTTGCTCCTTCATGTGCTCTTCTCTCCTTTTGAGGAAGCTGGGTCTTTCTCTGCACTATTTCACCCTAACTGATAATGCTTAGGTCATAGGTGTGTGTGTGTGTGTGTGTGTGTGTGAGAGAGAGAGAGAGAGAGAGAGAGAGAGAGTTAAAGAGCATTAGTTTATACCAGGGCTGTCCAAACTTTTTGGCAGGAGGGCCACAGCATCTCTCTGACACTGTGCCGGGGGCCGGGAAAGAAAAGAATTAATTTACACTTCAAATTTGAATAAATTTACATAAATGAATATATTAGAGATGGAACTTATATGAATGAATGAAGGTCTTGTAATAGCTCAAAGCCTATAAAATACCTTGCACAAAGCAAGGCCAGCCTTTCCTTCACTGCTGCTGCTGTATCACAGACATGAAACAACAAGCAGAGGAGGGAGCCCTCATCCCATAGCTCATGCAAGAGGTCAAACAGTTGGCCGTCACACTGAGAGCAATTGCATCAGGCCAGTGTGTGCTCCAGTATGTCTCCGGAGGGCCAGAGGCTCATTGGAGACTGGGTTCTCCCTGAGGGCTGGATTGGGAGTCCTCGAGGGCCACAAGTGGCCCCAGGGCCGGGGTTTGAGCACCCCTGGTTTATACAGTCACCCCTCATCTTTAGCCAAATTGACTTGTGTAAATTCAACCATATGTTCATAAAACTAAAAACAAACAAAAAGCCAGCAACTTAAATAGTGCACCCCACCATTCTATTTATTAAATACGTGTCCTGGAGGGAGCCTGAAATTGAAGGATGAAACTACTGTTCTGTCTCAGTTCAGTTTCCACCAGTGTATTGTCAGTATTAAAGAAATAGTGCATATTTTCCGGATGTCAGGGATTTTCAAAGCAGTTTTGAGTATATGTGATTTTAGCTTTATGCACTGACTCTGGAACATAACCCTCTTGTAAGATGAAGGGCAACAGTATAGCCTTGATTTCCCTTCCCTCTTATTATACATTTATCCCCTCAGTAAAACAGTACTGTTTGCTTCTGTCTCTGTCTCTTGTCCTTGTCAAGCCCCATAAGCTACTCGGTTGAACAGCTTATGAATAAGTTTGTTATTTTACATGTCATAAATCACACCTGGTAACACTGGATTCTTTAGGTCTTTCTCTAGGGTCTAGTGGAGGGATGACTCTGTGCCTGAAAGGGTATTTAACTACACGAGCTGTTGCTCCAGTCAGTTCCATGGTGGAACTAGGGCGTACTCATTTCTGTGCATCTGAAAGGCATTTCAGTTCAGGCAGCTGTGCTGGCATAATACTTGAAGATAATATTTGGCAGTCACAATTGTTGAGTTTGAAACAAAGGCACAACAGTGCAACAGGCTTGCCAAGCACATGATCTACTAATAGCTGCATTAAGCTCAAACCCCTTTCTAAACCCTCGCTGCTACATGCCATTTATAGATGTGTAGAGTATTAGCTAGTGGCCACTTAAAGGAAGTCTCCAAATGACTTCACACTCTTTAACTTCCTATCAGCACCCTGAAAATGGAGAGCAGTCTTTACAGCAATCTGTCCTGACATTAATCGGAGCAAGTGTTACATTTTAACCAAAGGCAATTTAGTAATCTGCAGAGTTTCAGTAAAATAAAGATGATAAAAGAGGTGTCAGATAAAATTATACACATGTGGTTTTATGCTAAAAACCCAGCAGTGTTTTTTACTGTGACAGCTTTTCATATGTTTCTTTCACAAGAATAGTAAGATAATGGAAGGCAAGGGCATAGATACAGATATTTGCTTACTTCGTTCATTCGTTCGTTTGCTTACTTCTGACTCTGTTCCCTGCCTTCTCCATATTGTTTTATAGATTGTAAATCCCTCAGGGCAGGAACTTTCCCTCTCATACTTTGTAAAGTACCATGCACATAAATGTCACAGCAAAAGTGGAAGCAGTAATGTTCATATCTGGGTATCATGTAGCACATTATCTTTTTATCTCCCAAAAGCCCCCCTCCTCGCCTGCATCATATTGTATGAAGCCAGAAGAGATTAACATAGAAGACTTTATTAAATGCAGAAGGTTTAGAAGATAAATACCTAAGCAAGCAAGTGGGCAGCATTAAAAGATCAAAAATAATGAGAACTGGAAAGTGAAGGAACATCAAAGCTTCTCATGATGTGACTTTCTAGATTAATAGGCGAAGAGGAGAGACTCACACCAGACCAATGTGAAATATGTCACAAGAAATATTACTATGCTTCACTAGTCAAATTCTAGTTGTTGCACAGGCTCAAAAGTATAGTCCATTTTATTTGAAGTAGCTCTTATTTTATGGGTGACGAGGTGGAGGGATCATTTTATCCCCTTGTTAAATTGGTCCTCCTCTTGTGGTCCTTAGGTTTCTTTCATCTACTGTTGCAATGCTTATGATTCAAACGACAGTCTTAGGCAATCTTTCTCTCTCTCTCTCTCTCTCTCTCTCTCTCTCTCTCTCTCTCTCTCTGTGCATGTGAGTGAGTGAATGAGTGAAATGACTAAATCAGAACTTAGCAAGAGTATAGAAATCATGTTTTGGAGATTGAAATAGTTCAGGGTTTTTCTCAAGAGGATAAAAGACATAATGAGTGAGAGAGGAAATGGAGAGCAATGTCGCATACTGAAGTGAGTTCTTCTAGTTTTTACTCATGTGATGCTGTTTCAGAGTGAAACTGCCTTTTATCTCTTTATGGGTCATGTAGTTCCAGTTGTGCAGTTCAGACTTTCCACAACAATTATTTGTCAAAACAGATAGCAAGATAGTTCAGTTCCAGTTGATATGGAACTCTTGTAGAACCTGGTAGAATTTGGGTATATAAAGTGTTTACATATTAGGCATGAAGAATCTATAATGTTCTACTCAGATAATATGCCACAGGCTATCTAATTCTTAATTTATTTGGGGGAAATGATGGCTCGATAGGGGCTAACAAACAATTCAGACTTAATCCAGTGATTTACAGTCCAATCCTATGGCATGTCTACTCAGAAGTAAGCCCCATTAATGTCAATGGGGCTTACTCCCAGGAAAGTGTGGATAGCATTGGGCTGTTAATCCAGATCAGATGTGCAATTAATTGTTACTGTTTTGAATTTTATTGTCATTATCTTCCTTAGTGGATCATGCACACCACTATTCTGATTAATGCTTTTTACATTATTCAGGATAGGGTAGGGTAGAATGCACTGAGGATGACTTTATGGAAGCAAGGGTGTGGTAGCCTGAAAATGTTTGGGAACCACTGGATTAGACAATTGCAATGTGCTATATTGGAGCTGACCTTGAAAAGCAATTAGGAACAGTGACTTGTGCAGCATGCTTGAGCCTTGTTAGTGTTGAGGGAGGCCTCTTACATAGGCTGCATCCAAATTCGTTCAAAGTTGTAATTAAAGTACAGGTCCAGCCTTGTTATGCACTGATTTTTTATACACGGATTTGTATCAACACGAATGGCCGCTGCATATGAGAAGGAATGTGCTGATCCCTGGAGAAGGGGAAAAATACATCCCTTTAAAATCAGTTTAAAAACCTGAACAGTCCTTTAACAATAGCCTTCTTAATGAGAGAGAGAGAGAGAGAGAGAGAGAGAGAGAGAGAGGGCAGCTGGCTGACAATCCATCAATCTTTCTCTCTCCAGGCGACCCCTCCCTTCCCCCTGAGCACTTGAAAGAAAGGTGATCACTTTGCATTGGTGAAGGGAGAGGCTGAGTGAAGCTCTAAGCTCTTGGAGGATGACTGATTGATGGATTGTCTTCTTAATGACTCTTATCTTACATCACAAGAGTCAGCAAGGCTGTTTTTAAATCACTGGAGCAAAGAAACTTTGTTTTTTAAATTGATTTGCTATAGTGCGTTTTTTGCCATCCACATGAGTGCATGGAATGGAACCCATCTGAATAATGAGTCTCAATCTGTATTGCATTTTTTGTCTCTATGGGTATCTGCTCCCCTATCATTCTGTCCACCCATCAAGATCTTCACAAGAGGCTTTCGGTAACTGCATGGGACATGGTCATCTCTGCAGCTGCAACTTGAGTCCTAGAGTTTCTGGGCAATCCCAGGAACAGGGCCTCTGAGAGGAATTTTATCAGGGGGTACAAAGTTTCTTTTGGGCCCCTTCCCAAAGAGGGAGAGTATGAAACAGACTGGGGGTGGTGGCAATGGAGGTGGGCAGAATGGAAGCAAAACAGGCAGGGGGAAAGTGGCTACAGCCAGAATAGTCTTTGAAGCCCAGGTATACCAGTCTTACCAATGCAGAGCTCATATCTGCCTGCCTGCCTGGCATTAGCAGCTAGATACAGTAATACAGAAAACGCACACCTAAGTCTCTCTAAAATCTTTCTGTTAAATAGTGGGTCCATGCGAATAAAAGAAGGCATAGAGATAACAGCTCAACACATTTATTTCATCTTCAGAACAGAACCTGGCAATGAAACCACAAAGCAAACACCCCTGGCTTGATACCCCTTAGCTCTGCTCAGATTCCCCATGATTGGTGCTGTTGAAACACTAAACCAGGGGGCCAATCGGACGGTAGGATTTCGATCCACTGGCCAGCCATAAGCCTGGGCCAATCGGTTATGCAGGATTTCGATCCTGCATAACTTACCATACATAACACTTTCAAATATAGAAAATCATTGCAGGAGATTAGTATCTTCATATTTAGGCTCACACTAGAATGGAAAGTGTCCTGTGTACACCAAAACCAACTTCTGCAGCAGCTGCAGTCCCGTAGCTGTGCCCCTGAGCTCCTGCACACTGTTGTACTCCTCTACACTCCTTCATGGGGAGTGAATCCGCAAGCCAAAGAGTGACTGTAACTGGTCACTTTCCTCCCGGATGTGACACTGCTAAGAAATGTATGCATTCCTGGACCTGGTGTGTATGGCTTGTGGCAGTAGTCACCACCATGTACTCATGGTAATGCCCCCACATCCCACATGGGCAGTGAGCCTGGGTGAGATTGAAAAATGGAAGATCCCAGGAAATTTCTGGGCCCCCTCCTTTAGCTCCTGGGCCCCCTTTCTCACCCTGGGCCTGAGTGCAAATTACCCCCTTTACCCCCCTCTCCTAGGCCCTGTCCAGGAACTTCAAGCATTACCATCCCTCTCAGTGTTAGGTGGGCATTAAGCACTTGTTTGTTTTCTCACATGTGTTTATTGACCAAGTGTGCATGTTAACCTCATTGACAAGGTGTGTGGGCAATCACTGAGACCTCTTTAAGGAAAGTGAAACATTTGTTTCCTTTACTCGTGGATGCATTGTAGCTGCATCAGTGCTGGAAAGTTGGTTAGAATTGGACTCCGTGTATGGTATGTGGGGGCATAAGCTATTCCTTAGTTTTTGCTGTCAATTTGTGGCTGCAGTATTGTTTTTAATATTCTTGCTTGATTGACTTTTTCATTTTTTTTTAAAAATGCTGATTGACCATTGAGGCTGAGGGTACTGAAAAACAGCATACAGATGTACTAATAAAGATATACAAACAATCTTGTAGAGTTCATATGATCATTCGTACCTCATAAAAAGCCATATCTGTGCCATGACTTCACCTTTATCCCTGTTCAAATAGTAATGGAATCATATTGCAATGTATTTTAGCTGCATTTTCTCTGTTTATGCATGGGGAGGGCTTTACATTTGAGAGAAAGATTTTGTAGCACAGGGCCCGATTCTATCCAGCTTCCCAGCACTGATGCAGCTATGCCATTGGGATGTGCATGACATCCTGCAGTGGGGGGGGGGGGGTCAGTCACAGAGGCTTCCTCGAGGTGAGGGAATGTTTGTTTCCTTACCCCTGAGTCTGCATTGTGGCTGCACTGGTGCTAGAAAGTTGGATAGGATTGAGCCCTCAGTTTCTCTGATATGTTAACTTTCCATGTGCAGGGGAAATTGGACATAAGAATGTTCTTCAGCAAATATTCCATCCTCTAATCTATGTTCTGAAGTACCCTTCTTCAACTTCTGCCCGGCTCAGAGTTTGTCCTACCTCCTCCCTATACTTGGAGATTCTGCCATCTGTCTTTCATACTAGGAGGGAATAGATGACACCTCCTGCTCTCTCTCAGAAATGAATATAAATATCCAATGTCAGTGAATATTCAGTTCATGGAAAATAAAAAGTTGATGTATTCTAATTATAAATTCTAGTCATAATTAACTTGTGTGGTAGGTGATTAGAAAAATGACACTGGCTTTATGGAACATTGAGTTTTATATTTATTTTTCGAATGATTAATTACCTCATGCACATAAAAACAGCTTTTAAAAACTCTCTTTTGTTGTCCATTCCGTCTCTTGCTTACAATGGTTGATAGCTTATTCAAAATGTAAATAGCTTCCTAGCCAGTACAAAAGAGTAGTTATACCCAGATTATATGCTTTGATGAGAAAAAACCTAACATCATATCTTACGGTAGCCAAAGCCTAGTTTAAATTGTTATCTTTTGCCTTGCAACCTTGTATACTTTTTTCTAGTTATAAAAATGTAACAGGGAAACATAAATACCAAAGGCGACAGGAGAAAATCCTATTGAATGTAAGATTAACATTTTTTTTAAAGACAAATATAATTAATCTGATACACATTATCTGCCAAAAGATGAATCTTTGGATTATAAGCTTTAAAGCTTAATATGCAAGTGATAGGTAGCTGGCAGGTGTCTTTCCAACTGTTAAATGCATTTCAATTTTCTTCCCTGGCATAGAGTAGTGAAATTCTAGTGCATTTTGAAAAAAAAATCTAGGTTTTGCGATACAGTTAGCAGGGCCTAGGAGAGGGGGGTAAAGGGGGTAATTTGTACCCAGGCCCAAGGTCAGAAAGGGGACCCAGGAGCTAAAGGAAGGGCCCCCGAAATTTCCTGGGATCTTACATTTTCCAATCTCACCTAGATTCACTGCCTATGCGGGATGCTGGGGGTATTACTGTGGACACATGGTGGTGACTACAGCCACATTTTGGTGCACCAAAAAGTCAATTTTGGTGCACATAGGACACTTTCCATTCTAGTGTGAGCCTAAATACGAAGATACTAATCTCCTGCAATGATTTTCTATATTAGAAAGATTTTAGAAAGACTTAGGAGTGCGTTTGGTTTTCTGTATTACTATATCTAGCTTCCAACGCCGGGCAGGCAGGTAGACCTGAGCTCTGCATTGGGAAGACTGCATTGGGAAGACCTGGGCTCCACAGACAATTCTGGCTGTTTGGCCCCCATTCTGCCTACCCCTATTGCTACTTCCCCCACTCTTGTTTCACTCCCTCCCTCTTTGAGAAGGGGCCCTGAAGAATCTTTGTACCCCCTGATAAAATTCCTCTCAGAGTCCCAGATGGTTAGAAAAGACGGTGTTTATTTTCATGCAGCTTGTCAGGCAGAGTAAAGTGAAATATTATTCCCTGGAGGAGTTGAATGACCTGTTGCACTCACTTGTATTATTGTCATCTTTGTCCAACATAGACAAACATATCAGTGTTGCGTTGTTTTTTTTTTGAAAAAAAAATTAAAATGGAACTATGTCCCGAACTTCCCTGTCTATCCCATTTTCTCTAGTTTCTTTGTATTATTTCACTTGTAAATGAGTCACCATACCATTTTTGCTGTGACTGGTAATAATTTGTCATCTGCAGAATTGAATATGAAAGTAATGGTTGGCAACCTTCAGTCTTGAAAGACTATGGTACAAGCCTACAGCACCCCGGTATTCCCAGGCGGTCTCCCATCCAAGTACTAACCAGGCCTGACCCTGCTTAGCTTCCAAGATCAGACAAGATCAGGCATGTGCAGGGTAACAGTTGCTGTGAAAGTAAAAAGTGGTGTTTATGTGCATAGGCTAACCCTCCCCCTCCCCAAAAAATGCATTTTGTTTTTAAGCACCATTTGTTTGGCTAGTGCTGCATACTCTACTGAGGAAGAGGGGCAAAAGAGTTGCATTCTGCAGTGGCATAGTTAAGGGGGAGCAGAGGGAATGCATTGCCTCAGGTATCACATCTTGAGGGGGTGTGAGCCACATCCCTGACAGAGGATCCTGAACCGTCCTGGAGATAGTCTGAAGCGTGGGTCTGGGGGGAGGCCTAATGTGAGGTTTTTTGCAAAAATCCAGAAGTACCTTTCTAAGTCCTCCCCTCTCCTCTGACCATGTACACCCCCAAGGGGCATTCTGGGCATGTGGTCCCCAGGAGGTGTTATAAATTTTTTGTGCCTCTGGGTGCCAGATCCCTAAGCTAAGCCACTGGCATTCCCACAGAATTCCCATTTGAAGACTTTGAGAGCAGGTTGAGAACAGTAGCCCACCTGGGGGTTGGTTTTCACTGAAAATATGCTTTTCCCTGTCTCTTTTTAAATGGCAGTTGGAAATTTTCTTTTGTTTTACTTGGCCTTTTAAACTCTTCAGTTTTAGTAGTGAAACTATAGGTAACCCCCCTTTTTGCCCCCTTTTACTAATTTGTTTATTGTAATAGGTTTGATGTGTCAGGAGAGATGGAATATAAATCTGTATAATAATAATGGGTTGTGTAGTAGCCCTACCATGCACACAAGGAAGGAAATTTGTGCATAGGAACTGTTCTGATCCTAGCCTCTGACATCAGACCCCTCTCCCCACAAGCCACCCACATCACTCCTGAAGATCAGGGGACCCTCTGGAGCAAGATGAGGTATGCCTTGGGGGGAGGGGGCTTCTGAGGTGCAGGGAATTAGTGAAAATTGCCACCCCTTTTCCACAGAATGAACTTAGCTTATGATAAACCTCAATAACAATGAAACTGTAAAATGCAATATATATTGTTGTTTCTGTGTCACTTAAGAACTGATTTGAAATTTGTCTGTTTTTGCAGCTCTTGGTCATTTTCAGAAATTCCCAAGTCTTGGAAATAGTTATGGTTAAATACTTACTCAGTGTGTAATTTACATGCTGACTGTCCACTTGCCCCTCACATTTAATCTCCTTTGTAGAAGGCAGTCATTGTCTTTGTGATACAGATCTATGCTTTATGAGATAAACAAATGAGTAATTCAAAATTTGTCATTGATGTGAACCTAGTCATAATTTTTGAATTGTCTGTTAACAAACACTAAATCAGTGTCTCTGTTTTGAAACAATAGTTGTATTTCACCAGGTATATTTGACAGTTCATTATCTTATCTGTGAGAACTCCCTTCTTCTCACATCTCTTCTCTGAAGCAATATCCCCACAGCTGAACTTGTGGTAAAAGTCAAGGTCACTACAGCTTGAGAATAAAGTTTTATACAGGAATTACATGCCTTGCTATGGCGAACACGAGTAAATCAAACGCACTGATATGGTATCTAAATCTACAGTAACTTGGCTTGTGTTCTATATGAATCAAGTTATAAGAGAATTTGTACCTACCCTTTTATAACTCTGTCCTCCTTGGCAAGTCTTTCTACATAAAGTTTTCTGCTAGAACTAAGCTTGCAGTTATGAAGGGGGGGGGGAATCTTCTGTTTGACTGAAAGATGTTTGCAGAATATTGTATTTCTTTGGCAACTTTCTGGTGGAAAGCACAAATACCTTCAAATAAAAATTAACTTGTTTTTTGCTTGGTGGCTGCTTTGGAGTGTTGAATTTAATCAGTTGTTATCCCAGGCCATCTTTCATTTTGTTATAGAACAAATATTCATGAAAATGGAAAAAAGCAAGATTGATTGCATTTTGTTTCATCTGCATGAAAGAAGCTTTCAATGAGATGTTTCTGTGTGTAGATATACCTAACACTTTTCCGGCAACTAAGTCCACTGTAATTAATGAAATATTTGATATGACTAGATAACTTTTTTCCGTACATTAAGAACAGAAATCTTTAATTCATAAGTTTTATAATTGCTTTCCAAAATATTGCCAGTAGGCAAAACTTGTGCATTCCGCTAATCTTTGCCTCAAGCTGTAATTTGCCAATGTGCTCATGTTGTTGGCATCTATCACATTAAAAAGAGTTTCTACTTTTACAACTGAACCATCTATTGATTGATTGATAGTAATAATCCAGTTTTTTATAGCATATGGAAACCATTTAAAATATTCTTAAAAATTCTAGATTCTAAAGTGATGTCAAATGCTTTAAGTGCTGTGGGCACAATCCAACAGAGTCAAATGCATTTAATCCCACTGTGTGTTTAATTCTCCCTTGGTTTGTGGATTAGGACTATAACCCAAATCCAGCAAAATCCCCATCAATTATAACTAATAACTTCAGATTTCTGTTTATAACTTTAGCACAAACTTGACACCAGATAGCTGTATAAATAGTCATTTTCAATATACCACAGGGCAATAGTGAGTTGTGGGATTTTAAAAATGTTGTTTCCTGTGTCAGCTTGCAGTACAAATTTTGCCACTTCATTACATTATCTATTCTGTTAAAGCTTTAGGATTCACATGGGTCCCTCGATTATCGTTTTCTTTGGGTACATTCCTAACCAACTTTCCAGCACCAAGGTAAGGGCAATGCAGCTTTGAGGTAAGGGAGCAAACATTCCTTGACCTTGAGAAGGCATCTGTGACTGCCACATAACTGCAGGATGCAGCACATGCCCCATTGGCACAGCTGTGTCACTGCGGGAAAGTTGGTTAGGATTTGAGCCTATTGCTCCTAAAGAGTCGGCATAGGTCCGAGATGACTCATTGATGGCTGTGTGGCCTACTTACCTCTCCTGGGCCATCTGCTTTGCCCCACCACCAAAGGATGCAGCACACACTCCACTGGCACCGCTGCATTGCATAAGCTGGTGGGGGATAGGACCGGGGCCTGATATCTCCTGCCTGTCCCACTTCCTGCCCTGATCTTCCTCCAGTCCTCCCCTGAACTGCCCATGACTCACTCCTGCTGCCACCTCCACCCCAGCCTGAGTGGGTTGTTGGTGAGCTTGCCGGGCCTCCAGCCATTTGTTTCTGCAGCTTTTGACTGTGGCATGCCTTTTGTAGCACAACACTGAAACTTACGGTGTTGGTTCAATAAGTGCCCAGTAGAATTGGGCTGTTAGATAACTTATTTACTGTGAAACAAAAACAGCGAATTATCTGATTATAAGACAGTTTGAAACATTGTGAGAAGAAGCACTGGCATTCTCAACTTCTTCAGCAATCAGTCTCAGCTTGTGGCCCCTTTTGTGCCATTATTTTTCTCTCTCTGTCCTCATGTTCTCCCAAATATCCAAACCACAGGGCTCTCAGGTGTTTGGGTTTAATTCCCTCATGGCATTTTCTGCAGGTTTTTATTAACAAAACTTGTTTTCCACCTTAATTATCTACCCAATTTTAACTTGCCCTCAATAATCGTCTAGTAAGCATGGCTCATAAATTTTGCTGCGAGTTCCTTAGAAAACATTTTACCTGCAGAATGCATTATCTTTTATTGAATCCCATAAATAGGCAATTCTTGTGTAGCATTTTGATGATTCAGTAGTTTCTTTTCTCCCTCTCCCTGCCTGTTGGTCCATCAACTACACTCAGTGGCTGCTTTTCCTGCCTGAAAAATCAAGAAGGCTAGGAAGAAAAGCTGCCCTGGCTTGACCTTTGTTACCTTGTTGCTATGCATTTCAATGTTCCCTATCTCAGCAAATGTTCAGAGACATTTTTCTTCTGTTATCTCCCTGAGTACCTCTACCAGAACAACTTTCTCTTTATTCTGGCTTTTCTTTCTCCTGAGTTGTTTGGTAAGCTATATCTTGTCTCTGATCACACAACCCTCTCTTCTTCTTTAATCCCACTGACCTCACACAGATTTTAAAGGCCACAGATCTCTCATATTCCCTTGGGAAGTGCAAACAAGCAGCACAGAGATTCTAATGACAGATAACTTTGTCGTTATTTGTGACTTTACATGGCTGGCTTGGAAATGACATTTATCCACCTTCTCCAAGGATTCACTTTTGCCTCTTTAAAATTCACAGCCTAATCCTAACTAGGACTGGGCTGTCCTTTATGAATGGCCATAGAGTGGCATGCAGAGTGCAGTCATAGTGACCATTTTGAGTTCACCAACACAAACGGTGGTGGTGCTGAGGGTCCACTGTTGCTTCTGGCTACATCCAACAGTGAAGGTAGGCTGGCAGCGTGGACAGAGAGCAGCTGGAGGTGGACATAATTGGGCAGGGAAGGGGAGGAATGGGCGGGTTGCTGGATGGGGAGGGGGCTGAATGGGAAGCAAAACGGAGATGGAGGGGTGGATCTCAGCAGCACCAGTGAGCCCCAGATCCTAACCTCATTTTCTATCACCTTTCCTCTCTTATTCTCCTTGGACTTGTGCCAGCAAGAGGAAAAAACAAAGATAAGGATGGGTAAAATTGGAAAGAAAGGTAGAGGGCACTTGATGTAAAACCAGATCTGTCCTATGCAGCCTGTTACTCCAGACAACTCTTCAAAGCAGAATATAAAGAGATTACATTAGTTAGAGAACTGCAACATTTTGTCACAGGCCCCACTTGTGCAAGTAAATATTGTAATCTACTAAATCAACCAATAAGAGCAAAAAATAACAATGCAACTTCCAAGAATAAAAACTGCTATGAGCTACACATACAGCAGCAAAATAAAACTATTTTGACTGAAAGATCAGAAGAAAAATAATAGTCCATCACCTTCATGGAGTTAGTGAGAGAAGAAGCCACGTGTCTGTCTTGGGGGAAGAGAGCTCTCTATAGCTGGGAGCAGCCACCAAGAAGACTCTGTTTCAAATACCCACTAACTTAGTTTTATACAGAACTGGGACCTAGAGCCAAGGCTCCTCCTCCCCATGTCATCAGTAGACTCATAACTGGTCACATGGCTCTTCTGTCCACTTTAGTGTTTTAATGGTCATAACCAGCACCTTGAATTGTGCCAAGTGATATAAAGAGCAAGCACAGATGGATCAAAACACTTTGAATGCCAGGTTCCTGATAGCAGTATGGTAGCAGTGTTCCACGTCACAAGGTTTCAAGGTGTTTTTTTTTTCTTTTAAACCTCTAATTATGGGTTAAGCAGCAAACCTGAACACTTTTAATATCACTGGGATAGTACATGAAAAATGGAGCTTGCATATTAATTGCAATTATTAACACCTCAGATTCCCCAAATTAATCGCCCCATCTCATGCACATAGGGAAGGACTGCCTTATCTCAACAGGTGATTCATATCACATGGGGTCCACGCTGGTGTAGCAAGACTACATAAATTAGGCTTATAGGGGAATATAAGAGGGTTCTGGTTTCCAGAACTCAAAGTTGTATCTATCACCCCATGCTTCCCTGGTCTTCCTTTCCCGTGGAGGCTCTGGCCTGCTTCTCTGAAGTAAATTCTTTTGCTTTACGTTCTCTACTGAGAACGAATTACCAGCACAGTGAAAGTAAAAGGGTGCTAATGAGCAAGCTCAGAGTGGTGCTGTCTTTCTCCATGTTCATGACAAAGGCCTTCCCAATTACAAATTACCACATGGTGCCTGGAAATTGGAGGAAGTCAACCTCGGCCTGCTGTCCAAAGCAAATGTGATAATAGTGGGCTTAACAGTTAGAGACTACATGATCCCTTCCCTGTGTGCCAAAAGAGCCACAGAGTAAACCTTGAAGTGTATACAGAAGACTTTCATAACAATGGATTCACTTTACAATGGACTCTCTGTAGTAAATGGAATCTTATCGCTATGTGATAAGATATTCACAGTATGCTGGGCTAACAGTTGCCAACAACAGGACTTCATGGGTGATAAGCCAATCAAGGATGTGTGTGTATTTGGTAGCATCTCAAGCAATAGTAGTATTTTTAACATCATGGCTGTATGTATGAAGAGAAAGATGCAGCCTTGTAGTTTGTGTTATATAATTACAGCATCATGTAAACTGATAACCATGGCCCCTAAAGTGCATTGTTAGGTACCTTTTAAATAATCTTTTAGAGAGGGGAAATAGCTTAGTTCCATGGCAGAAACGTCAATTTCTGAGGTCTTCAAATGAATTTCCCAAAAGTAATGCATTATTGGGTTTACGTTATGCTAATTGCACAATGCAAGCAGCAAGACTGGGGTTTGTTTGGCAAACCCAAGAGGAGTTTGCCAAACAGAGGAGTCTCCTCCTCTGCTGCGGGGGATTGGAGAAGGGAAGGTAGTTGGGCTTTGGCTGGGCTTTGGGGGAGGGATTCTTAAGGCACCAGAACCTAATATTTTCTCAATACAGTCATGTCCCTGGAATGGCTTACCATTGTAAAGTGAAGGTCTACTGTATTCTCATCCTTTTTTCACAGTCTGGTCTACCCTCTGGCTCAGTTAATCAGGCTCAGCTTACTGCTTTTTCTGCAGCAGGGACACCAAGCCATGGGCAAGTAGTCTAAAGCAGGGGTTTCTAAACCTTTTGGCTGATGGGCTGCATCAGATATCTGGCACAGTGTCGAGGGCCAGAAAAAGAAATTAAAGATAAAATTTAAATAAATACATTAGACATGGAGCTTAGATGAATAAATAAATGAATGGGCTCAAATGTCCAGGATTTCTCCAAGCACCAACACAGCCCAAGAAATAAAGCACACACTTAAATGGACCCCCATTCCCTCTCCCCACAAGCACACTTCTGATTGTGTTTGGTCAGCTGGGCCAGAGGCTCTCGGGGGATCAGAGGCTAGCCGCGGGCCGGATAGAGGCTCTCCGCAGGCCACATCTGGCCCCTGGGCCGGGGTTTGGAGACCCCTGGTCTAAAGAGACAAGGGTGTTGACTTGTGCTCAAGGCTGAATGATTGTAGGAGTGTTACATAATTATGGGTTTAGATTAGAAAATGACAGACCAAATATAAAGTGGAAGTTGTGGCAGAAAGATCATTCAAGTGAGTATGGAATACTCAGAGCAGGTTTTGTGAGTGAAAATTCTACACAGCCTCAGATGTTGGGGTCCTCAGTTGCCTCAGACTAGGCATTGATGCGGTTTAAAAGAAGCCAACACCTACAACTAAAGAGTTTGGGATCGTTCTCCATATTAATACTTGTACTTTGACTGCTTTTTAATTTTGATAGTTCACTCTGATGTAAATCTCAAATCAATGAATGAATGACACAGTGCAAATATTTATTTTTTATTGGGGTAATAAGCAGGAATTTGTAAGGCTTGCCAAATGTTACGCATCCTTCCGGAGTCATTTTAATTTGTGTTTCTGTGCTTGTGGTGAACATCTGCTATTTGCAGTATTTCTGACACTTGAAATTTCAAACTTCAGTGCTCACTTACAAAAGGAATACGGCTGAGGAATTCTAATGGCTGTTCAAAGCTTTACATTGTCTTCTCATTAGATTTTATTTCCTAAATAACCTATCTTGGAATGAAAGAGATCATTATCCATTTTTTTTTTTAATTTTTGAGTTTTCCGTGGAATAGGGACTGCCAGGTTTATTAGTCCTGTTTCTTATTCTGGCCCTGCAGTTTCAGATATCTTTTTTATCTTTCTGCAGTAGAAACGATTGATAACGATAGCAGAACCAGCAACTTGGGTCTTTAGTGCTTGGCAAGACATAAGTTACAAGTAAAAAAGATGCTGTCAATAGCAGCTGCTTCCTTATTGCAGCTGCTCCTCTTTCTGCCAAGGAGGCTTACGCACAATCCATTTACTCAGGAATTAACATCATTTGTCACATGTTTATTCAATCGTTATAGAGAATCCAGATACCATAATACCAAACCATTGCATTTCAGCATTTGCACTGTCGGTCAGCTAGAAAGATGACATCACCTGGTTTGTAGTTTTACTATTTTTTGTTTCTTCTCAGCAGTTGGTAGTCAGTGGCGCACAGCTTCTGAAGCTGGAGACCCAATATATGGAAGTTCCATTATGACCAGTAGCCACTGGTGATCCTGCCCCCTGTGCCACCCAGGGCCAAGACCACAGAATGTCGCTCCCCAAAGAGGTGACCCATAAGCGCCAACTTCCCTTACCCAGAGGTAAGGAGAAATGTTTCCCCTTGCCTCTGGCTGAGCCGCTTGTGGCCACAATCCTGTGCTGGATACAACACAAGCCTCTTGGCTTGCCTGTTCCAGCGCAGGACAGGACTACACCCTAAATGTTTACAGTGGATTCTCATTTTACAATCGTAATCCATGCCAGAGACAACTTGTATTGTGAAAATATTATAATGTGAACCATTGTGTTTTGGTAGTTTGTTCCAAGACCTTACAAGTTGACGTTTCTGCTGCAGAACTATTTTCCTCTCTAAAAGGTGATTGAAAATGTTCCTACTGCACTCTTTAGGGGCCATGGTTATCAGTTTACACCAGGGGTGCCTGAAACTCGGCCCAGGGCCATTTCTGGCCCTCAGGGACCCCCATTCTGGCCCTAGGGGAGCTCCTAGACTCCAATGAGCCTCTGGCCTGCCAGACACTTGCTGGAGCCCACGTTGACCAGGCACAACTGCTCTCAGAGCAAGGGCCAACTGTTTGACCTCTTGCATGAGCTGTAGGCCGAAGGCTTCCTCCACCACTTGCTGTTTCACATCTGTGCAGCAGCAGCGCCAGCAAAGGAAAGGCCAGCCTTGCTTTGCGCAAGGCTTTTTATAGAACTTGAGCTATCACAAGATCTTCATTCATTCATATAAGTTCCACCTCTAATGTATTCATTTATGTAAATATATTTAAATTGATTCAAATTTTAAATGTAAATTAACTTTTTCCCCGGCCCCCGACACAGTATCAGAGAGATTAAGTGACCCTCCTGCCCAAAATTTTGGACACCCCTGGTTTATACAGTGTAATTATAAAACACAAATTACAGGGCTGTATCCATCCCTCAAATACATACAACCATGATGTTAAAAATGTTGCTACCAGCTGAGAAGCTACAGAGAAGGCTTTTGTTTGCAACAGCATTCGCATCAGCTGTATTCCCTCCATGTACAGAACCATGATGTTAAAAACATTGCTATTAGCCAAGATGCTACGAAACACTTGCATCACTGATTGACTTACCCACAGGGTCCTATTGCTTGCCGTTTTGAGCCCATTTTCAGATGAATAACTGATTGTATGATGAATCTTGTTTTGCAACAGAGTCCTTCGTGAAATGATTTGATTGTAAAGTGAGGGCCCATTGTGTAGGATTGCAAATTTGGTCTGGTCAATCTTCAAATAGACGACTCTCTGGGAATTTTGTGGATACTGCCTTGAGTTCCATATTGGGAAAAAGGTGGGCTATAAAGTTAGTAGCTAACTTTCAATGAAGTTTTCAAAGAAAGGTGGATGGAATATGTTTCAAGTTGACTATCCCTTTGGATAAGGCAGGGCTTTGAAGTTTTTGTTCGTTTCTTTGTTTGTACTTTTCCAAGCACTATGTTTTGCTGGGAATGTTTTTTGCACACTGGAAATGACAGGTGTGCACAGGAGTTGGTAACTTACCTTGTAGCTGGGGCTTCCCTTTTCATCCTCCTTCCCAAAACTATGCTCTTGGGAAGCTACAGGCAGCTGAACAGCCATATTTTGTTACAGTGGTGTGCCCAATATCTTGCTGGTGTATACCACTGCCTCAGCCATCTCCATATCATGAGGTCAGGCCAGGCAGGGCAGCGCCATGCAGTCAATCATGATAAGCTATACCAAGATCCACCTACCACACTGTGAATTGCTGTAGTGCCGCTGGTTGAAAGGCACTCTTGTGAGATATCTGGCTCTAGCAGTTAGACTGGATGGTCTTGTTCGCCTCTCCAAGATGGTCTTGTAGATGGTCTTGTGGGCCTCTCCAAATCTATTTCTGGAACTAGAAGTCATGGCATGTGGCGCCACCATAATGTGAACTAGCTTTTAGCAGTTCTTGGACTTTAAAAGCTCATCTTTACTTACCTTTTGTAAAAAGACATGAATTGTCTCCTTGCTGTTAAACTCACCCCAATATCTGTGAAGCTTTAATAATACAGTGTGAACACCACCTGAGTTGGAGTTACTAATTAAGATGTCCTCTTTTTCTCATCCTTTTTTTTTAAATTTAAAGGAGCAGAGCCTGGTATCAAAAGCAAGTGACATGCTGTAGATGTCAGCCTTCTTCACTTTTTTCCTTTTATTTTAAAGTTACGAGAGAGAGAGAGAGGGGGGGGGGCAAGCAAAAATGGCATAACTGCTAAGAACTGCAGAAAATAGCATACTGTGAGTGATAATGACCTGAGCAACAAACATTACCATAAGATCAGTAAATCTAATTGCAGGCTCATCTCTCCTTCTTTCAAGGCTCCTCTATTGGCAATATGGCTCAATAGTTCTTACAGGCCAAAGAAGCAAAATGCCTTTCTGTGTGGTGGAGGAGATCAAAGTTTTAAAGCATAATATAAGAAATTCATCTTCCAGCATCTTCCTGCCAGACTGTTCATTATGGAGATTTCTTTTCTGCTTAAGAGAGCAGTTGTGCCCTGAGGTATAGTTTCTGTGAAACAGTTTATCCTTCCACAATACTGAAAAATATTTAAGATGATGTGTAAAACATGGTGATTTCTCCTCCTTTCCTCTTTCTCCTCCTTTTTTTTTTTAAAAAAAATCTTCCTCACATCACAGTTGAACTTTGTTTTAAATGGTATTTAAAGCAATGAACTTAAGTTTCCCCCACTGGGCAGGTGCAACACATCTGAACATTTATAGAAAGGTGCAAACACATTTCATTTCTCAAGTTTCTGCTTGAGACCTTTAGCACAATCTCTTCCTTTCCTCCCCCTCCAGTCTTTTAAAATCCATTTCGAAGTGGCCTTCCAGTTCCAACAAACGCAATCTCTGTTTTCACTTCACATCAAGTGGCAATGTTCTGTAATGGCTGAGAAAGATATTTGACTTTAGGTGTAATGGAAGATAATGTATATTTTTATTATGGCTGTTCAGAGTAGATTTTGTTGTTTACCAGTTTGAGATTTGTGTGTGTAGTTAATCGGAGCTCAGACTAACAACATTAAGCATACTTATTCGTTCATTTTTATACAAAACATGTCTGCTTAAAAATTCCATGGATGTCAGAATTTAACCAGTTTAAAAATAGTTCAGTCAACTTAACAACACATATTTTCCACACAAATGTAAATGTTTAAATCAAGGGCTGTTTGAAATATAATAACTGTCAAGTGGGAGCTGCCAAAATGCTTCTGGATAGCAGTGACTTTTTCCCTGTGCTACAGAGGTGTCCTCACCCCCAGCTATGCTTAATCCCCTGAACCTTCCAGTACCAGTCAGCAGCCACAGATTTACTGTCCCCCATCATTTACTAATGGGGTAGTATTGCCACCACTGCTCTCATACACACTCATTTGTGTCTACTGCTACACATGTGCAGACAGTCTCAGGCCCAGGAATTAAGCTAAATTGGGGAATTTATAGCACCGCAGGTCAAAACACTGTGTAGGATAATTAATTCTGTAGTGGAGCAAACAACCGCAAGGTGCTTCCAGTTAGATTTCCAGTAACCACGAGACGAGAGTTCTCCAAAAGAATATAGATTTTGTTATGAGGTATAGAAAAGTAAGGAAAAGGCAGTGTTTACTTGTAAGATCAATTGCACAGTGATTTATGTTGTTGTGGATGGATTAGTATTGGCAAATAGCTCCATTTGGAAAGGAACAGGTTAAGTGAGGGAGACAAAGAAAGAGTTGGACTGAGTTTCCACTGACAGAGCTGATCCAACAGGAGAAAGGGAGAAAATTAGCAGGAGACAGAAAACAAGCACTGGGAATGGAAAATTTTAGAAGGGATGAGCAGTTATGAGCCTTAGGGCACAATCCTAATGAACTTTCCAGCCCTGGCATAGCTGTGCCAGTGGGGCATGTGCTGCATCCTGCAGTCATGGAGACCTCCTCAAGGTAAGGCAAAGTTTTTCCCTTACCTGGGAGTTGCATTGCCCTTACCTTGTTACTGGAAAGTTGGATAGGATTGCGCTGTTAGATGGATAAAGAAGAGAAATTACATAATCTGCTGGGTGGACTGGGGTACAATGTCTGTCTCTGAAACTAAACCAGGCTGCACAGCTTTCAGATCCCACAGACAAGGAAAAACCACAGCCAAAAAGTTACCCCCTGCTGCTCAGGGAAAGTAGCTCCTCTGGAGATGAGAGTGGTTACAGAGGCTCTGGCTTTCCCACCAGTGTCTCAGCAGCACACTACCAGAGGGCCTTTTACACCTGGCACTGACTGCTTTATGGTGTTTTTGCTTTACATGGTCTCCAGAAGCATCCAGTGGTTTATTTATAATATATTTTTGTGACTCCCTGTGTATACCTTCTTGAAGTGGCACAAGATGACGGACTGTTGAATTGTGTGATGATGTGATTTAGCACAACAGACTAAAAGCCACTATTACCAAATGCAGCATAGAAATCTCATTCAGCAATGCAGAATGGAATAGTTGGGTAGTGTGGACAACGCCCCGGTATGCTATCAGTTCAGTATTGTCCATGTCCTCACAAACAAATGTCCTTGGTATGTGGAAGTCACATATACAGCATTGCAAGATACTGCTGTATGTATGTCAAAGTAAGTCAGCTTGTTCTATAACAGATATGTGTGTTTTTTAGGGAGGGGGAAGGGAATTTATTTTTAAAAGTTATTAAAAATTTTACAGATATGAGAAAATAACACTGTAGGATAAGATGACTTTCATGGAAATATGTTGCAATTATGAAAAGAAGTGGATAAAGATCAGCAGGAGAATAGCATCTAGATCATGAGAAGTAATAGTATCACTGCATTCTGCTGTAGTCAGACCTGAAACACTGGCATATCATGTCCGATTCTGGGTGCTGTAGTTAAAGCAGGAAATTGACAGACTGGGATGGGTCCAGAGGAGGACAATTAGGATGGCAAGGTGGCTTTTGAGGAAAGTTATAGTTGGGCATATTTAGGTTGGAGGAGAAATGGTTAAGAGGTGACATGACAATGGTTAAGAGCCTCTACACGTATCTGAGAGGCTAAGATGTTGAAAATTGGTCAGGCTTGTTCTCAGTTTCTTCAGAGGGCCAATGTAAATAAAACAAGGGAGGATACTTTAGGAAGGATTTCCTGACAGTACAAACTATTCAGTGGTGGAACATGTCTTGTGAGTTGACTCTCCATTGTCAAAGGTCTTTAAGGAGATGCTGGATAAGGAGACCACCTATGAGGGATGGTATAATTGTGGACTACCTGTATTTGGCAAAGGGTGATGATCTTGTAGGGTGATGATCTTGCAGGGTTCTTCCAACTCTATGATTCTACAATATTGTCTAATGTCAGAAGTTTCTCAGGCCAAAATGCCTGTTTCTTTTTCCTTTTTGTAAGGCAAGCTTGCAAAGGACTGAGGCATTAATAATAATAATAATAATAATAATAATAATAGTAGTAGTAGTAGTAGTAGTAGTAGTAGTAGTAGTAGTAGTAGTAGTACAGGTATTTATATACCACCTTTCTTGGTCGTCAGATTTCTCCTCAGACTTTATTCAAGGCGGTTTACATAGGCAGGCTGTTCTAAATCCCCGTAGGAATTTTTACAATTGAAGAAAGGTTCTATCTTTCAAGAACCACAACATTTCAGATGGATCTTTCTGATCTGGTATCACATTCTGGCCTCCAGTTTCCTCCCACACAAGCTGACAAGTAGCTCCTTCATCTCTCACATGGAGGGCAGCCAAGACGCTTCTTCGCTCACACCAAAGAGCAGGTGGAATAACTCAGCTCAGCTTGTCAGCTGCTTCAAGGTCTCACCATTCACGGTGCCGGTGGCCTCGAACTGGCGACCTGCAGATGTTATCTTCAGGCAAATGGAGGCTCTACCCTCTAGACCAGACCTCCTGCCCAGTAAAACAGTAACGGATAATAATAAGGAGCAGCTTGAATCAATAGACTTTTCAAACACAAGGCCTCAATTAACTGCTGCTAAGTGTCCATCACTTTCAAAGGCCTCTATTATGCCAATGTAAGTGTACTTCCTTAATGCAGCTGAAGTTATTTAAGTAACGGTCTTTTTCAGGCCTGCCAATGAAGTGTATATTGGCCATTTGAACGGTTTGCTGTTTTCAAGGTTGCCTTTAAGCCATTTGCTGTAGGACTATTGAGATAAACATTGGCCTGTAGGGGTGGCTGATGTTCATGGGTCTTCCTGTTGTCCTGAAATGATAATGTCCTATCTCCCAGTCACAGCTTAAAACCAGACCAAGGTTAGAGCATCATCAGCTTCCTCAAAAACAAATGGATCGGACAGGAAGCAGAACTCACTTTCGCACTAAAACTTCTCAAGTTACTTTTCTATATAGTCATATAACACCCAGGGTGACCAGACGTCCTCTTTTTTCAGGTCATGTCATCTCTTTTAACCTTGTATCCTGGAAAAGAACTTTAATGTCCTCCTTTTCCCTATGAGCTGACCCCCTGTAGGCAGTGCATAGCCTTTTTGTAATTATATATTATATGTACTAAATTATATGTAATATAGTTTGAAATTTTACAGTAAGTAATATAGTGTTTAACCACATGAAATCAAGATAGTGTTTTTAGCTTTTATTTTGTCACATTTTTCTTGGATATCCTACATTTTGAGGTGCCTTGTCCTCTTTTGCTGTTACAACATCTGGTCACCCTGATGAAGCCATATTCACATTAGTATTTATATACTGCTTTTCAACAAAAAATTCACAAAGAGGTTTACAGAGAAAATCAAATAACTAATGGCTCCCTGTTCCAAAAGGGCTCCCAATCTAAAAAGATGCAAAAGAACACCAGCAGACAGCCACTAGAAAAGACACTGCTGGGGTGAGGAGGGCCAATTACTCTCCCCCTGCTAAATAAAAGAGAAGCACCCACTTGAAAAAGTGCCTCTTACCCAGTTAACAGGGGTTAGGTTTCTTTCCAGAAAAAGCAAGTTCATCCCACTTGTGTTTATGCTCCCTTATTTCTTTTTAATGCCTATCTTTATTGCTCATAGACACATTAGGGGAAGAAAGGCTGCATCAGTATTGTACTGCTGCCCCGAATGTCAGAGGTAGCATACCTTCTGACAGAGCTGTTCCTTTGGAAACGCATTATGCAAATTCTACAGAATCTGCATTGCATTCAGTGTGCTATATCTTTGTATAAAGATGCTATGCAGGCAGACTGAACTGTTTAAAGCTTAGAGTCTACGTTTTGCTACTAAGATGAGCCAAGATCTCCTTCAGTCATTACTGTCTGGATATTAGGTTTCATGCAAAGAGCATACGATTAATTATTAAGATGAGTATTATTTATATGTAGTAGTGCCATCAAGGTACATGCCAATGTACAATAGAAGGCATGTTCTTCCCTGAGGATCTGAAAACAGATACTAAAGAGAAAAAGAAAGAGTGCAGGGGAGTGCAATATCTAGGAAAAATATGTGATTGTTTAATGTACACATGCTTAGGCTTAGGTGCAGTAGGGTAAAGTGCCAGGGAGTAGCACCAAAGCCTTCATGGAAAGAGTGTGTTTTGAGGGAATTGTCAAAGTAAGAGAGGATGAATCCCACAGATGAACTGTAACAGAGTGCCAGATATAAGAGACAGCAAGGATGAAGGGGCAGTGATGATTCAGAAGTGGATTAAAGGAAGGGCATGATTTGATCAGAGTGACAGGAATGCTGGGTGAAGGTGAAGAGACTGAGGTGAGACAGTGGGAGACCAGAGAGGAGATGTTTCCAGTAGTCGAGATGAGAGATGATCAAAGTGTGAGAAGGGCTGAATTTCTGCAGTGTGGTAGGGGGAGAAGGGTGGTGATTTGGTGGCAGTGGAAATGAAGGACAGGGAGGTGTCAAAAGATGAAACAAGTTGTCAAATCTGCTAAACAAGGTGAATGATGACATTTTTCATGGGAAGTACAAGAAAAAGAGGATTTGGGAGGAAAGTTTTATCTTGAACATACTGAGTTTAAGAGAATATGTATGCATTATGAGGCTACCTTCATAACTGGACTTTTTCACTTATCTGTAGTCTCCTGTGATTGGCAGTGGTTCTCCAAGACTTCAAAGGTCTTTCTTCAAAGGGGTTTCCCAAATCTGCTACTTGAGAATATCTATTACCCCAGTAGCTTACTGAAAATTTGAAATGTCAGAGACAAGCACATCATTGATTGCACCTGCCTTTTTCTGTTTAACTCCAAAAGAGCTGGGAGAAGTCCAGAGTGGCACAGACAAGAGGTTAACCCTATATGGTGTGTTCCTTGTGAAAATCTTTCTTGAGTTGTTTTCTGCAAATATAGAAAGGTGGATGATCAGGAAGTGATGATTAGGAGGTGATGATCAGCAGGGAAATGATAGGTGGGTGGGGGCGTGAGGCATGCAAAGTCCCAATGCATTTCTGAACAGGCGAAGTTTGCAAGCTGACTTGCGTTGAGAGTAATTATTTCCCTGAACAAGTCTACCGAGAAATACAGTCCCTATTGCTAGCTATTTACCGTACATTGTACTAGGAATCCGGGTCCCTGCAGTTACTAGAGAGTAAGTAGGTATGCCTTCCAGGAACCATCACTAGGTATCACTGCAGACCTGGCAGAAACAGACATGAGTATACCTGTGCTTGAACTTAAGTATGTTGAATGGTGTCACAGAGTTACCTGATTAGAAGAGTGGAACCCTCTTGGCAGAGGCATAGCTGGGTCATTTGACACCCAGGGCCCATAAATTTTTATCACCCCATATGACATAATTAATTAATTATTAAATTATTAATTTTATTATCAGTTAATTAATTCACATTTTATACCATCCTTCCTCTAAGCAGCTCAGGGTGGTGTACATAGTTCCTCCCCTTATTTTGTCCTCACAACAACCCTGTGAGGTAGGTGAGACAGAGATAGTAATAGTCGTGACATGAAATGAATAATAATAATGGCCAGAAAATAAATGCCGTGAATATTTCCCCACCAGCAATGGATGAAATTCTGCATCAAATGGTATATAACAGGATGGTATTATTCCTAAAAGCCATGATTTCCAGAATTTTGGTCACTAGGGTGTTAACCCCACCCCCCCCCCCGGTTATCTCATTGGCCTGTTTTGAGTTAAGGCAGTGGCTCTCAAACTTTTAACACTGGGACTCATTTTTTAGACTGACAATCTTTCTGGGACCCACCGGAAGTGATGTCTGGCTGGAAGTGACATCGTCAAACAAAATAAAATAATTATAAATAATTAAATTAAAACAGATAATTAAATAAGGGGAAGCCAGCCATTTCACCAAGTGAATTTTCTCTGTAGCCTGCCTGCCATAACACCCCCCCCCCCCAAAAAAAAAAATCAGTGTGATTTTCAGCTCTTCCCAGTGCCCACCTTACCAGCTCAAGCCTCTGTTTTATTCTGGGGGGGGGAGTGCTGCTTTCAGGAGCATTTGTTGATCTCCACTTTCATCAGATTGGGACCATGCAGCTAGCCTTGCATTCCCCTTTGCCGGACTTGACCAGCAGACAAGACACGTTTGTTTACTCATGAGTAAACGTGCCCGTGTGGCTTACTTTTGCTTTCCATAGGGCTCAATACATTTGTCTGCTTGGAGGGAGGGACTTCCTTCTTGGGTGTTTTTTGGGGGCTACTTTCATTGGGTAGGAACCATTCTGGTGTCATTAGATTCCTCTCAGCCTGCCCTTTCCAACGGACTAAGGCAAGTTCACCTACTCATGAGTAAACGTGCGATATGGCTCGGTTTCACTTTTTATAGGGCTCTATACATTTTTTGGCTTCCAGTTTTTTGGCCATAACTTTTGTTGAAAATGGGATATTTTACCCTGGTTTTTTGCTTTGCATTCTGCTGGAAATTCCTCATCCAATGGTATAAGCATATTGGGTGAGCATAATGAGCTAACCTCCATGATGTTAGCGATGTTGGGTCATTTGTGGTGTCACACCCCCAAGGCTGATACCTGGGGCAGACCGCCCCCCTGCCCCTCACTAGCTATGCCACTGCCTCCTGGCATTCCATCCTACTCCTTTTCTCAGAGAGGCTTGACTGACAAATCATAGTGCATAACACTCTCAGTGCAGGACTTGGATAATCCAAACATGAAGGACTCCAGTCCACATGAGCACATGGCTGTTGACAATGACATTTCAAACCAAGGACAAAAGCTTCTGCAAGATGATAAACCAGCAGCTTTTAGGCTGCTAAACCAGCTGATGCTACTGGAGGAATGGTGGTTAGTGTCCAAAGATAAGGTGAAATAGGTGAAAAAACAAGGTTTTCATCACAGGCTCTTATTCATTGATGGTGTTCACTTGATTAAATGATCAGAAGTCTCTTGGAGATTGTCATATCCCCCTGAATAAACTCTCCATATTTATATATATATTTTTTTTTCCTGTTGTAGCTGCTGTAAGTTGTGGTTATGACCTAGGATATTGCTTTCCATCTGGAAGCAACTGTTTTTATATAAAGTTGATATTCTTACCTACTTGGCAATTCAGGAGGAAATAGAGAGGAAACTCGGCCAATGTAACCTTGGAGTCCTTTGGCTTGCAGAACTTCATGCCTTCAGACAGTCATTGTAACAAGTTCAGGGTTCAGATAGTGATACAGGGATCATTTCAGTTTAGAACCACAGAACATTTTGGAATGGGTTCTTATTGTGTCAGAAATCCTTTACACTTTACTCTTCTAGGCATGTTCATTTTAATGACCGTTAATTCTATAAGGTCGTTACTAAATAAGCATAACGTCAGGAAAGGTTGGCTTCTTCAACTCAATGGAAGGCATTTTTGCTGATCTAAGGCAATATTTTGATAATATCTTCCATAGATCACTGGAGTTCCTGGAGGGGGGCAAAACTTGAAGTTTTTCATGCACCTGAACACTGGTGTAAAGCGGCCCCTCAGCCTCACCTTCAGAGCCATTTGGAGCAGGGAGAGCAAAGCAGAGGCACCACCTCTGCTTCACTCTCTGCTCCAAATGGCTCTGCAGGTGTGAGAGAAGGGCCACTTTACATCAGTGTTCAGGCGCTTGAAAGACTTAGCATTTTGCACCCCATCCAGGAATGGCAGTGCCATAGATAGCACCATAACTCAGTCAAGGATTATGTTGGTCTATCATATTTTAGGAGATGCCATACACACTAACACTGTGCTTGCTGGTGCACAGCAGCCTCATGCCTGCTGCATATAACAAATTGCCTTGTGCTTGTCATGCACATAAGCAGTAGATTTCATAGCAGGTCACCTTACAAACATCTCTGGCCACAGATTGCAGTGGTTTGGAATAAATTCATGGTATATTAGAGTGCCAATCTCTGCATGTTTACTCAGAAGTCCCACTGTGTTCAGTAGGACTTACTTCCAGGTAAATTTGCATAGAATTGTAGCCTTAATGTACCTTAGATTACATGCTCTCAGACAACAGGGAAGATGTTGGTCTAGAAATTAATATATGCCCATAGGCAAATTGAGGAATTTTGTTGAGCCTGATCTTTCCAGCTAAAGTTTTTTGAAATATCTTCAAGGGCTGAACCTGATCACATCTGTGCGACAGCCTGCCTTCTTCCAAGGTGATACAAAAGTGTCTTATGGCACTTTTGCAACACCTCTGGGCCAGTACAAGAGACTTGTGCCAGCTCAACTGGGCCTTAGGATTGCACTCTTAGGATGCAATGCTAATCAACTTTCCAGCACTGACATATCTGTGCCAATGTGGGTGCACTGCATCCTGCAGTGGGGAGGCAGTCAAGGAGACCTCTTCAAGGTAAGGGCCTGTTTATTACCTTAACTTGGGTCTGCATTATGGCTAGGTTCAGTGCTGGAGAGTGGTTAGGATTGCGCCTTTAGGCTCATTGTTGCCTCAGGTTCCAAAAGTGCATTCTGAATGTATCTCAAGTTGAAATAGGCTGCAATCCTATATACACCTGAGAATAAATCTCTTTGAACTCAATGGAGTTTACTTATGAGTAGGCATAAATAGGATTTCCATTGCCTGAATGCATTCTTAAGCAGGCAAGTTATGCTGCTAACAGGTCTCCTCAAACTTTTTAACTGTAAACTTCCTCAAGACAAAAAGAAAAAAGGGAGTTGTGAACCTTCTGGATGTAATGGAAGCCTACTTCTTACAACAGTTCAATTTTGGTTTGCTATCTGTGCTGTTTAACTTTCAAACCCAAATTATCTTGCCATTCCTGGTTTCCGTATATAACACAGTGACTCTCCTTCTTCCCTCAGGCTAGGAATCTACTTTTCAGCAAGTTTGTAATGTAATAAACACCTTTATGCAATTTTTTTTTGTTTTAAATCAACCCTCCCTTCCTTGCTGGTTTCATTACACACTTCCAATGCTACGCATTCCTGCGCTCAGTAATGTAAAAATAAAGTGATGGCTTTGTCCCCCAGATATTTTGGAAAAGGTATGAAGCGGAAATCAAATGCCAAATCAACTTATTGTTCTCGGAGACTGTTTTTGCAAAATAGATGCCTTACAGTTATTTTCAAGGTTCAAAAAAATAGCCAATTTTGCAAATTGTTGGTTACCTGGATTACAAACAGGGAACAGATTTTCTCTTCCTCCCCCTTCCAATAGTGGTGCTCTATTGAAATGAATGGCTGCCATTCATTCAGAGGGAAAAGCTAAGGGCTGCACTTGAAGATCCTTTGCAGTGAAGAAAAAAGCAAAACCTGTCCCCTGGAATTCTCAGGGGTTCTTTGTATGTCTCTGCCCCTGCATAAATAAGCATAATGACAAGCATTGTGCTAATGATTTATTAAAGACAACTATGCTCTTGGAGTCTATTAGTGCTCTGTGTTAGAAATGAGATTGTTGCTGTCACCCCACATAAGCACTACCCATTTAAAAAAAACAACAAAAAAACCACAAATTCAAAAATAGAAGCACCTCCAATATATCTCAAACCAGATATGCAAGTGTAATGACAAACCACGCATAGTCAGTGTAAACAATCAATATTGTTACATGGTCAGTATTTATTTCTATTTATTTCCTTTAATTCAAGACATGTAGGAGACACATCTAAATAGGTGTACAATGGGCCCTAGGCATCCACAGATTCCACAATCTGCAGATGCTGAGCCCCTCAGAGGGCCTCCAAGGTAACTGGAAGCCACTTTTGGTCAAATCTGGTATGTGTTCTAGGTGCGGGGAAGCCCACAATTTACTCAAGGGCCTTGCCTGGCCTCTGAACAACTCTCTGACATGACCTGAAGCCACTTCTGATTCACAGACCTGACTTCTGGTCACGTCTGGAAGATGTTCTGAGAGTGGGAAAGGCCCGTGGAGTGGGCCACAGATCTCCCGGCACCTTAGAACACTGCCCAGACACGACCAGAAGTTTCATCCACAAACTGGAAGTGGCTTCCGGTTGCATCAGGGAAGAGTTCTGAGGAAGTGGGGAGGCCCATTGAGTGGGCCACAGGCTCTATGTGACCTCTGGAAGACCCAGTGCAGCCATAAGGTGAATAACTGCAGTGCCTCACTGACCCCCAGAGATTTCAGTATCTTCGGATTTCAGTATCCATGGGGAGTTCTGGAACAGATCCCCCATGGATACCGAGGGGCCACTGTATTTGGTTTCTAGGCACCTGGTTTGAGATCAAAGGGCCAGAGCAGTATTATAGCTTTTATATGACTGATGGCAAAAGGTCACAGATCCACAGGCCAGAAAGGCCACTTATTTCACTGAAATATGTAACCACTACCCTTAATTAATCCATGGAGTTCAGTTTTGCAAATTTGAGCAGGTACCTGTTTACTTCTTAAATGTAAATGGCATTTTTATGCCTCAAAAATTCAGATGAATTTCGACAGCTCCAAATCCTGCTGGCATAGCATATTTGGTGTCTTGTGACCCTGGCCACTAATTTAGGCTCCTGAGTTTGGGACAAACAACTTGTGTAAAGCAAAGGTGACTATTCACACCCCCAACAGTCTTCATCAAACTCATGACTGAGCTCCAATCTAGGAACAATCCAACTAGTCCCCAACTAGTAACCATCACACCATCTACTGGGTAGGAAAACAAAGGCAGATTCCAACTTGAATCGTTTGCCAGCAATAATCTCCTGATTGAGGCGTCTCCTAGGGGCAGTCTAAAATGGTGACAATGAAATAAAGCACATATATACCACCTATATGACAGTGATTACACCTGATATGTGTAAAGTCACATAGACTGCATACTTAGTGTCTGTTGGGTGGTGGAGTAACTTAACCTACGGACAATGTACAAGGAGTCCCCAGTTCTTTGACTCACACTTGTGCAAGTGGGTGCTTTCTTCTGAACTCACAGCAAATGGGTCATGCAGGCAACTCCTTGAGAACAAACCCCCTTCCAGTGGGCTTTATAACTTGGCTGTAAGAATGTCATCAGGTTACCTGATTAGAGGAGCAGAACCTACGTATAAGACATTGAACCCGTACTTCTCACAATGAAAGTGATTTGTAAGATATAGCAGGTAAGTTCTGGAATAAATAAGCCCTGGATAAAACCAGTTCTTGTAGAGTTTGATATGAATTGGAAAGGAAGCTCTGCCCCTCTCTTTTAAAATATAAATAATATCACTCATGAGAGTTAAAGGTTTGCTGTGAGTAGTAAGAAAGATTTTTTTAAAATTTTTTAAATATTTTTCAAAAACGAATATAAACAAACACACATAATACAAAAAACAGAAACAAAAAACATAACACTTCACTACATACACACACAAAAGGGTGCAGGAAATCATATATCATCATATATCACTAAAACTAACAAATCATTACATATCTTAATAAATTCCCTCTTCTAAATTTACCTCATATTTTTCATTCATCTATCATATCAAATTATATATGTAATACAATCATCTAAATGCCCTATCATATATTTCTAAAACTTCATTTTCAACCAAGCATAAACAGGTTTCCGTTGCTCAATTTGTGTTGGTTTTCGTTGGTGATCCAAAATTTCTGAAAGTCTGTCCATTTCCATCGCATTCATTATTTTCTCTTTCTCTTCTTCCTCACTCTCCATGGAACATGTCTCAAAATTTTGACTTTATTTTCATCCACTATCCATTCCTTTTCTTGTGAGGCCTTCAGTAATTTATCTCTGTAAAAGGTTCTGACGAATTTCACATAAATTTCTCTTGATAATTTGTGTTTTCTCAGATAAAAAGTGCTCACTCTTCTCATTGGATCCAGTTATTTAAATATCTCCTCCATCGGTGTATCAATCCATTCTGATATTAATCTGACAATCTGTCGCGACATAACTTATCCTTTCTCTTCTGGTATATTTTGTATCCTCACCACTCGAGCTGCACTATCCATATGAATTTCCATTAACATTGTCTCTGCGTTATGCTGGTTTTCTTCTGTCTCTGATATTTTATCTTGGTCTTTTCTTTTAAGTTTATCTAATTGTTTAGTTAAAGCATCTACACTGGCTTGGGTCTGTACAGATTGGTTTATTTGTTGCTGCACCATTGCCAACAGTTTTTCCATATTATCTTGCATAGTCTGTTTCCAGTCTTTCGCTTTCAATTCCTTTTGTATTAATTTTCTAAGTCCCATCTCCGACACTGGCAAGCTTTGAACTTTCACTGTTTTAGCCACCATCTTTGTTCTTCCTTCCTGTAGAGCTCAAATATCTGGTATCAAACAAATCACTTTCAATTATCTATACATCACATCACATCAACAATCAATCCTTAATTACTTATCAACAATATCAAAAGAAAATTATAAAGTCAAGTAAAACCTTTTGCTCACAATGTTCTTTAAGACCACTAGATGTCTTCAGTGTATTATCTTCCTTGCTCCACTTATAGACACAAATCCAGTTCTTGCAATGTCTTTTTAAACCCACTAGATGTCACTAGATGTCACTGGTGCACTGTTCTTGCTTGGTTTATATTTCTTTATCTTGTTTAAAGTTGTAGCCTTGGCAACGCCATACCTCAATCCACAGGAATTCAGCCACTCTTTCAGGCAATCCCAAACAACAGCATCAAACCAAGGCAATAAACGCTCCAATACACAAACTTTATCTAAGGACAGTTAATTTGTAATCCTCCAAAATTCAAAGCTGTAAAGTTGTAATTATATTTTCATATATCCATAACAAGTTTGGCAAATTTCTTCTACGATTTCTCCTCACACCGATAAACAGCTGGGGGGGGACCTCCCCCCTCCTCTTCTCATGGCAAGAAAAAAAAAATCAGGCAATCAAATTACTCAGTCCACGCCAGGTATACACAAATGAAATAACACTTACTAAGTCTTTCAACGTCTTTCGCTGCAAGGGCCTTCAGCTTGGTTCAAAATGAATTCTTCACCATTGCTGCCAAGACGGCGGAATCTCCTGGGAAAGCCCCCTGGCTGGGCTTTATCTCCGCAGGAATCTGCCATCACATGGAGGAGTTTGTCTCTCCTGACAAACAATCCTCAGGTCTCCTTGGATCCGCAGTTTTTGGGAAAAAACAGAGTGCCTTTCAAGAGCTCAAGAAAGGCACGTCTGCTTAGCTGTTGGCTGGCCCCTCCCCCATCAGCAGTAAGAAAGATTTTTGAGGAACTTCTAAATTTAAATATGCAGAATTTCCATCTCTGCAAGGCTGCCTGCCTTCTTGGCAAAGTGTCAGGATGAAATTCTGGCTTCACCTTAAGCATATTAATACATTTTAAAAATGTTTGCTGTTTGAAAGGTTATACATGTCAGGGAGATGGATGGATATAGAACTCTTTCCCTAGCTTTCTGGCTTTCCTCAGTCTGGGAGGTTTTTGGGGTGGGTGGGAAGTGTTCAATTCTCACATATGTATTTTGAATTGATAATGTCTTAGAAGAATTTTATTATATTCTTCTGACTGTATGGAGAGCATCTAAGACCTATAGGGGACCAAGCCAGGATTCTGTTGAGCAATTGCTAGGTGGACGTTCCAGTATCCATTCATATATTTTAAATAAATATTTTAATATTTCAGCTAACATTGCACTCCCAAATGGGGTAATTAAGCAGGTATCAATACTATGAAAGCAAAAACGCTTTACTGAAAGGGCAAACTAATTCTTACTACAGGAGCAAACAGGCTTTTATCATATGAAATTGCCTAGTGATTTTTGAAGAGAGAGAGAAAAACTCAGAAGCATGCAGTGTGCCTGTTCTTTTCCAGGGAAGTACTTATACTTCCATTTGCTTAAAAGTGAGGGTTGCTTTCTTCAGTACCATTCAGTTCTTCCATAATGTTCAGAATGTGGAGCAATGAGTGCCATATGCTCTGCACTAAAAAAAAAAAATCCACAGGGTATTTTTTTTATTCAGTTCAATTTATGGCACCAATGAAAGCTAAGTGTGAAAAATGCTATTTCAATATGTACAAGATACAATAAAGCTTGTTTAAAGATTTACTCAGCATTTCAGAATCCTTTTGATTCCACCATAAAACGTTTTATAGCAGATTTTCTGAATTTACATCTGATGAGAGTTGTACTTAGAATTTAGCACTTGCAATTGCCATACTATAGGTCTCATGATGAGAGAGATGGTTAAGTAAAACAGTGAGACACAAACACTTCCGTACTAATTTAAATTATGAGTCCTGTGCCTTGATCCAAAATTCTGTGTGACTCAAGGCACCCATAGAATTTCATGTGAGTTTTGGCCTCTCCATTTTCTTCAGGAGAGGACAGTCGAATGTTCTTAATGTATTTTCAGCTTGAAAAGAGGACTACTGAAATAGAAAAAGATTCTTCTCTTTCAGTCTGCAGAAATATCAGCATTCCTAGAATCTAAGACTGGAATGTGACTGCTGTTGCTTTGCAGTTGGTACTATACTATTTAAAAAAAACACACAAGTTTCAGAACAAGCTTCTTTAGCCTTAAAATCATGTTTTGGACATCACCACCCCATTGAAAAATCACCACAATGGGTTTTCTATGTATATTTCAAAAACAGGAGAACAAATTTAATCTTAACAGCCTGAAACCAATTACAGTAAGTTATATTTTATGATGAGGAAAACTGAACTTATTGTTTCCAATTAATCTTAGTTAACACTAATTGTAAAAGTTGATATACATTGAATTATAACTCTTTTATCCCAAGAGTCAAGCTGAAAGAATTCAAGAGCCCACCAATTATTTCACTTCCAAATACAAGTTGACAATTTCTTTGACTTGGTGATGATCAAGTGTGAAGAAGGCTATTCTTCCCCTTCTCATCACATTTATTCATTCGTTTTAAATGTAATCAAGATTAATAAAAAGTATACTATGCTGGGAAATTGTGTTGAATTATACTGGACTGTCCATAACAAATTTAACATAGAATTGTGTTGGAATCATTTATAATTCCTGTTAAAAACATGAAATGTACTTTTTTTCTTCATTGCCACTAAAGTGTTCATTCTGTTGTTGTTTCTCCTATTCACTGCTATAATATCCTTTTTGCAGGTCTTCCAACTCTTCTCTCAAACTTCACCTTTTTTTCACTCATTGTTATGCCATGCCCCACTTCTCTATTCTACAGTGTTTCCCTCTTTATTCTTGTGCTCTATTTAATCTAGCATTTACTTTTTAGTGGCTTCCTTGTCTTGCTCCAACTTTGCTATCCACTTCCCCCACCCTCATCTTGTTCCCTTCAATCCATGGTAACGTCCTCCTCCAGAAAAGCTAAATTATATCTTCTGTTCCCTAAGAATGCAATCCTAAGCACTCTCTGGGCAGGTGCAAGTCTTCTGTACCAGCTCAGTACTTATGGTACATTTGCACCGCCTCCGGAGTCAGCTGGGCTGGCACAAAGATGCGCCCAAGCCCACAGGGGCTGCATCCAGGCTACATGCCACCCAAAGATGGTAAGGTTGCGTTGGCCGAGGGTGATTGGTGCAGGGGGTTGGGGAGGGCGGGGGGGAACAAAGGTGTTTTGGGGTGAGGGAAGGAGGGCAGTGGGCGGACTGGCCCTGGGAGGGGTATAGGACCAGACTCCAGCACTTGGGCCAGATCACAACCCCCATCCCTGGCTGGGTTGGCCCAGTTCGGGCCACTTGGATTTGCATTGGCGATTTAGCTGGTGAAAACTGAGTAGCCCCATAGGACTGGTTGCGGCACAACATGGGATAAGAAGAGTTCATTCCCCTTCTCCAACTTGTGCCATAGTCAGCCCCAGCCCTGCGCTAGATATGGAGCAGGCCAACTGGCCTGCCTATTCCTGCGCAGGTTAGGATCAGGCTGCCCATTTAACTACTCCCATTCCCATTTCCTGCCTTTGAAACACTTTTAACTCTGGGAAGTCTTACAGTCTGTTTATCATATATGTCATTAATTCAGATGTATCAGTTGGCTAGTAAGTGACATAATCCAGCTGGTGAGAAGATGTATACCTTGGTAATAACATCCTATTGATAACAAGTTTGTATTTTATGATTGTAGAACAGGAAAGAATACATAGGCCAATTCAATCCCCAAAGCATAGGGTATTTGTGGCATCACAAATACTTCCTGTAGATTGGCTGAATGCATTTCCAGAGAAAATTCCATGATGCATGAGCAGTAATCAAGTGGATGATCTTGATTAAAATGGGAAAAGATATACATTTGCTTCCAATCATGCACCCTCTTTGCAGAATCCTTATCATGAAATTGGTTTCAGGACTCTCATACTGGGTCCCTTTTTGGGAGAAGGGCGGGATAAAAATAAAGTTTTATTATTATTATTATTTATTACTGAGCCAGCAAAGAACCAGTTTCATCATAGTGTGAAGAGTTTTGTTAAGCTACGTGGTTGGAGTTGCAACAGTCGCTCTGGAGTCCATTAGTTTACTAAAAAGCGTTGTTCATGAGATTTCTCCCCTCCTTTGACAGATATCAAGAAATTAATTAGGGTGTCCATGCTTGCAACATGAAAAAATGGCTTACTTATTTTCATAAGTAGGTCTATAATTGGGTTCCTGCATCCAAGCTGATTCACATATGGTACTTATGAGTCAATTAAATTGCCCTAACAAGCAATTACTAGTTTATTGTTTAATTTATTTTAGCCGGTCATGTTGTCTTCAAAAGTTTTCATAGATGTAAGTCAGCAAATAGAAGGAAGAAGCAGTGTTACTTATGCCTGAAGTTGTGGAAACAGCTCTTAAAAAGATGAAGCATAAGCATATCAGCCTTTTGAATGTAGTTCAGATATTTTTATCACCAGGTATTTGTATTTTGATATGAACTGGAGATGTTGTGAATTTCCATTTACAGATTCTGGTGCAAATGCCACACATATGCTGTTGCAGGTATTTGGTAGGTTTAAGAAACTGTGTTTTTGGATGGGGAGGTGATATCCATTGGTGGGAAATGATAAAAATTGGTTTTCCAATTCTAGATTTAATATGCATGCCAGTTATGGATTTCAGATAATAATTGCATCCACAATCCTATGATGGTTCACATTGATTCAAAGCCTAATCCTATTCTTTTCCCTTCCACAACATGCAGCTGCACCAAAACAGCCTGTGGGAATATGCAATTTCAGAGTATCGCATGTATCTATGACTTCCATTAGGTTTATGTTGCTTGGATGTGTTTCTCAAATCAAAACTCTATGCAGCTTTAAACCAATAGGTCTATTGGTAACATAATATATAGTAACATAATATAGTAACATAGTGTCAGTAGAAATGGAGAGGTTTTACACACCCCAAAAGCAAAGTCATAGATTTTTTAAAGGCATTTGAAAAAACAAGAGTGAAAATATGTAAGGATCATTCTGAGTAGGATGCTTTGGGTTCCACGTTGGGAAATATTAGTTTATAGCATATCTCACTGTACATCACTGCTAGAGCACCTGCTTAGCAGGAAGTAGTTCCCAGATTAAATCCCTGGCATCCTCAGGTCTGTCTGAAAACCTGTGGTGCTTCTGCTGGTCAGGGTAAGATAGACCCTGCCCTGGATGAACCCTGATCTGATTTGCTGTAAATTAGCTTCGTATGTAACCAGTGTGCATGTCAATAAGGTCTCTTCACTACATACTGAAAATAAATTGCTGCTCTCCTCCCTCCAAAACACACACGTGCAGGATCTAATAACATAAAACAAAGCAGAAAATCTGTAAGCAATTGTGGATATGGATGGGGTAATAAAAGAGCACAGTCATCTGTAACATATTTAATCTTCCAGAAAGGGCATTCCTTATCACTGACAGGATAACTTTTCTGTCAGCACCTGGGTAGACTGCCAGTGTTGAGAGATTTTAAGAGTAAAAATACATTGCAAATCAGCAGTTTGTGAATCATTATTAATATACAGATTTAACCTGCTGCTTAACTCTTAAAAAAAAAAGAAACCTGTCAGCAGCAGGCTTATTAAAGTATTGCCCCATCATGAAGTAAAGTTCCCAATATTTTAAAATAACTTTCTTTGCTGGCATGTTGTCAGATCACAGTTTACTCAACTGCATTTTAAACTTTTATTTCATTTTCCCTTCGTTTTGCACTTCAATCTATTTCACTTGATAGAGGTATTGAAAACAACATGTGTAGTCATTAAAATGTGGATTAATCAGTAATCTTTGTAGTGACACAGCCAGCTTGTTGAAGAAAGTGTAATAGAATCTCAGTTCAATTATTGCATCATTCCACAGCTTTATAGGACAAAATATTGGTCTTACTATGGAATCATAGAGCTTAACTAGATGGCTGGAGCTGAATTGTAATGTGTGAGAAAACAACCAGCCATTAATTAGGGACAGCTTTCCCTCAGGGGTCTATGCATAGGAGGTTTGCCTGCCTTAAACTCTGAAATTATTACTTTAATCAAAACATTTAACATCAGCTTGACACATCTTTTTTTTTTTTTTTTAACTTTCAGTTATGAAAATTGTTTCAATAACAGTCAACAAGGTTAAGGTTTAATTGTGTGTTTAATAATCAAAATGGCATCATTTTGAATAGCTTTAAAAGGACCTGGAGTATGCTCTTAAGGACACTAACTTGGAAATCATTTCAAGTCTCCGGGGCCCCTTGTATGTCTATGATCCTTTATAGCAGTGATGCCCAAACCTTTTTGACCGGTGGCTTTCTTGATCTCCTGGGTCATTGACTGTAACTTCTTATTAGGGCTTCAATCCTATACATTATTGGTTACCAAATCTTTTAGCACTGGGACCCAGTTTTTAAAATGACACTCTTTCAGGACCTACCTAGCTTTACAAGACAAAAAAAAATGTTTCACTTTACTAGCTATTCAAGCCTGTTTTTCTCCTTTTTACTGGGGGGGGGGTGAGGGGGAAGAGAGAGAAATACAGAGAGACTGCATTCTGGAGCTGTTTTTAAGCTCCATGTTCATCAGGTTTGGACCTTACTGTCAGCCTTGTGTTGCCCTTCACCTGGCTTTCGATAAGAGTCAAGGGAAGTTTGCCTACTCCCAGATAAATGTGCAGGTGTGGCTGAGTTTTGCTTTCCATAGGGTTCAATACATTTTATTTGTCAGCTTGGAGAAGTTCCTTTTCAAGAGATTTTTGGAACTTGCATTCACTGGATCAGGACCCATTATGGTGGCGTTGCATTCCCCTCAGCCTGCCCTTCAAAGTAGATTGAAACATGCTTGCCTATTCTCAAGGAAATGTGCATGTGTTGCTCCGTTTCTGTTTCCACAGGGCTCAATACATTTTCCTTGTCAACTATCACCTTGTCAGTTTTGCGATCCGCCAAAAATCAGGTTGCGACTCACTGGTGGGTCCTGACCCACAGTTTGGGAACTGCTGCTATACACTGTACAGGGTGGCAGGTTTTTCGTGAGGATTCCATGGCTCCCCTAGCTGGTTTCTGCTGTTCCCAGGGAGCCAAGGCTCATAGTTTAGGAACCCCTGCTTCATAGGATGAAGGTGGAAAGTGAATTGATTCCTCATTTACAATACAACGTAGTTGTTAATCTGTAGAGATAATCAGCAGTAATGCCATATGGAAAGAAGAGGAAAAGTATTATAATGATGACTTCAGTGATTCGTAGCCAACAAATTGGCTAAGAATTGTTCTGCCAGACAGCAAGCTATTATTAGCTGGAGTGGTAAAGAAACCTGTTCTGTAGTATTTGATTAAATAACCTTGAAGAAATGTTGAGAAGAGACCCAAATGGGATGATTGTCTTTTTTTTTTTCTTGAAACAGTGGGGCCCTCTCAGTATCACTTGATTGTTCAGATATGTGCGTGAGTTATTGAGACATGGTATACGTGTGTAATTCATTTTCGTACTGTGAAATACCACTGAAAAAAGCTGATCTTTGCAGCACTCTGTTCTCAGTGATGCATCCATTCAATTCAATAGCCTCTCCCAAAGAAGAAACAGTGAAGCGTATGTTAAAACATTTAATGTATAGGAATTTAAAAATGTTATATGTATTAGTGGTACCTAATGTTTTGCTATGGTTCTGATAGGGTCAATAGGGTCACTTTTTATTTCTTGGTTTTTTAGAACATTACATGCCCATGCCACAGAATGGGGCCTTTCAGAATCTCCTTGCCTGAAAATCATGTAGATACAGAAGCTTTTGACTGTCTTTATATATGCATATGCTCACAGTGGAATTCCAGTGACTTTAAAAAGTTTGTCCAGACTTTTCTTCCCATCCTCCATGACTTTGGAATCTCCTTGCAAATATTGGAGACAGCTTCTCCTCCTGATGGAACTTGACACCTCTTCTTTGTGTTGTTTTATAAAAATACTAGACCTGGATGTATGTGTGTGTTCTTCCATGTTGACTACATCGTAACTTTGGAGGAAACTGGAAGGAAGAAAGTCCATTATCACCCACTTTTGGATAGTAAGACAAAAATGCCCATTAATAAGCTGCATCACACTCAAGCTTAACTCTATTTTTTATCACTACCTTGTTGCCCTTTAAAATGTTGGGTCAAAAAGATACAATATAGACATTTAGTTCTTGACCAGTCCTATGCCACTGCAGCACTAACAGTTTCTTCCTTCTCTTTCTTTTATTATTTTTATTTTGTCTAGTTGTTGAGTGTGTTTTGGAAAGCAACCATTCAGTAGATGTTAGTGAGTGTATGACATGGGCAGAACCTATGCCTTCCCTTGTCCAGGACTGCCTGATTCCCTGCAAAGATGACTGCACATTCACCCCATGGTCTAAATTTACAGCATGTGCCTCAGACTGTGAATCAACACAAAGCAGAAGACGGACTCTCACAGGTACTATCAGTCCTTTTTGTTTCAAAATGCCTTTGAATAAACTTTGAAAAATTGTCTAAGGCTGCAATCCTATACACACCTACCTATACACACCTACCGGAACTCAGTTGGGCTTACTTCTGAGTAGAACTGCATAGGACTGTGAGCTGGTGTTAGCCCTGACTAGGATTGCACTGTGAGTGTGGAAGGAGGGCAGTGGATGTCCAGTCATTAACCCCAGGAACAGAACTGTCAGTCTAGGTTAAAGTATAAGCATCAGCCTTGAGCCTTGAAAAGCATCTGGCTAATATGAAGGCCTTGTTTGGGGCAGCATTAACTCTGAACTTCCACTTTCGATGAATAGAATTTCCTGTCTCACCATTCATCCTTGGAAGTATTTTGCAAACATTTGCTTTTCTGCGGTAAGTGCAGCAGGGCCAGGCATTTGCAGAAGAGAATCTAATTTCCTCTTGCCATTATTATTTAACAAAGTGTTTTTAAACAGGCTTAATATAATGTTGGTTTTTCTACATTAAGGTGTTCTGATTTGGAAAGGCTCACAAGAGAATTCCTTTGCAGTACACTGCCAGGAAACAAAATGACAATAATCCCCAAGTGCTCCTCTTCTGCCTTTCAAAATAGTCATTTAGTTATTGCTTTATCATGAGAACTTAACTATAGGTAGTGTCAAACAATGACTTCAGCGAAATGGTGAATTCCTGTTGGCACAGGTATCATTGTGAAAACCATGTTATGATAAATTACTTACCAAAAAAAAAAAATCAACAGAAAACATTACAATAATTTCTGAGCAAAAGTCATTTTTGTTCTCTAATGAGGCATGCTCATGTATAAAGCAGTTTGATTCTCATGTGTTCATACAGTGCAATCTTGTAATTGAAAAGCTGCTATGGCAGCATAACCTTTAATTGGTTGCATGTTACTCTCTCTTTAATAGAAGGGAACATGACAATTCCGATGCATTCCCTGATATTCGCTCCTAGACCTTTTCTGCAGGGTATGTTTACTAAAGCTGGCATGTTTAATTTTTTCCACTTTTCTTTGTTCAAGTCTTTGATGTATCACCTCAGCTAATGGACTACCCAAGTAACTTACTAAAGCCTTCTCCTTTTAAGTGGAAATAGAAATTATTAAATGTTATGAGTGCGAACTGTGACTACAGTTTGTCTTATTGTATATGTTTTACTCATTTGTGTTGAGGCTAATGTAGCACATTGCAATAGGTAGAGTGTTGAGTGTAAGCATGGCAGATGCATGATTCAGTAGTGGCTCAGGGCAAAATTAGCAATTTGGAAAAGGTGACTGAGTGGAAAAGCAGTCAGTGGAAAAAGGGCTAAGCAGCCTCTCCCCACTTTCTGCTCCTTTGTTCCCTAAACTGCTTTTCATTTTTAAGAAAGAAAGTTACACATCTGATCTCAGATGTGTACCTCTACCAACTTTCTGAAGCTTCTTTCTCCCTTCCTCTAGTGCAGGGATCTCCAAACCCCATCCCGGGGGCCAGATGCGGCCCACGGCAAGCCTGTGGTTACCTGTGGGCCTCTGGCCTGCTGAAACCAAATGCAATCAGGGGATGTTTTGAGGGCCAGGGAGGCCTTGCACAGCCTCCCTGGCCCTCAGAATGCCTAAAAAATCTTTTCCTGATCCCCCCCCCCCTAAAAAAGTGCCCTCTGAAGGCCTTAGATAGAAGGGTTGCTGAGGGTTGGAGAGGCCTCCCTGCCCTCAGAACATACTCCGGGTGCTTTCTGTGATGTGCTGGTCCTGAGGTATTTATTCCTGTACATGTAAGTAAGCTGCTTGTGGGATGGGAGAATGGGAGTCCATTTGAATGTGTGTTTTATTTCTGTGATATGCATTGATGCTTGGAGAAATCCTGGAACTTTGAACGCATTCATTTATTCATTCATCTAAGTTCCCTCTCTAATGTATTTATTTAAATTATATATTTAAAATTTATTTATTTTTCTGGCCCTTGACTCTGTGCCAGATATTTGATGTGACCCTCTGGCCAAAAAGTTTGGAGACCTGCTTTGGGGTGAGGAGATCTAAGATCCCAGATTTTGCCCCCCAAGGAGGGAAAAACAACTTTTAGAAGATTACTTGGAGCAGAAAAATGGCATATGGGGAATGAATGAAGTACCCTCTCCACTCATTGTCCCTCCTGTCAGATTTGCAGAGTCTAGAGGCTGTAATGTCTAATTTGGTCCTCAGCCAAGAAACTAACGTGGTTGCCTTAGGATGGGCAATAGAGACAAGCTGAGCTTACCTCACAGCTTTCATGTGAGGATAAAATGTGAGGTAGCAGTCTTACAAGCTGCCATTGGTTTTGCAAAGGAAAAGAATCCCAAATACATAAAATATAATTTACTAATGTAAAACCAAATGAAGTACTTGATGTCTTGCAATTCTAAATCTTGATAGATAGTTAATCATTAAAATACCAGTAAAGCACACTCCTATGTCTGCACCAATTCCTGAGGGAAAATTGAACACTGAGTAAGATAAATAGAACCCTCCTGTGCAGGGGTGTCCCAAGGGTGTGCTTCACCTGGTATGGTGTTTACTTGCATGAGTTCAGCATTCTGGAAGTTCAAGTGTGACATAATCCAGCTCCCCCAACCTTCCAGGGTGTCACCTCCAGACTGCCTCACAAGAACATAAGAACAGCCCCGCTGGATCAGGCCATGGGCCCATCTAGTCTAGCTTCTTATATCTCACAGTGGTCCACCAAATGCCTCAGGGAGCACACAAGACAAAAAGAGACCCTCATCCTGGTGCCACTCCCTTGCATCTGGCATATCCATTCAGCAATCTTCGACCTTTTCCAGGTTCAGTCATTTTGTGTTCTTACCAACAAGTGGTGAAAACCAGGGATGGGCAAGTCCAGCGTAGCTTGTCTTGAGTTGAGTTGCCAAGTCACCGCCCCCTGCAACTGACTCGAAACAGAGTTGTAACCCAGCACTTTCCAAGTCGCCAAGTCACCCTTTAGTAACTCTAAAGAACTCGAGTTGAGTCACTCCCCCCCCCATAAAAGGCCCGCTTTGGGAAAAAATGGGGCTACAGCCGAGGCGTGTGTGTGTGTGTGTGTGTGTGTGTCTGAGTTCTCTTTACTCACTGTCCTGATATCTCTGCCCATTTGTAAACAGCGCAGGAGGGGTGGGAGGGACTGCGAGAAAGCAGGGACAAAAGGGGCAAGAGCAAGGAGGGTCACACACAGCAGTTGGGAGGCATATCAGTATGACCCACTCCTTTGCAGCCCTACTCAGAAGTAGTCCCACTGAAGCCAGTCATTCAATGAAGCTTCCTCCTCCCAAGTAATAATAAGCCCATAGAAGCCACAAGGTTCGTGATTGCTATGAACCACATCTCCCCCCAACTTCCCCACCTCCTTTCCCTCCAGTCAATCGTAAGGCAAGAACCCCCTTGGGCTCCTCCTCCTGCCCACCTTCAGCCAATGAAAATACTAGAATGCCCACCTTGCATCCTATGATCATCCGTTCCTTCCTTCCTATCACAGATGAGCAAAAGAACTTTCTCCCACCTCCCCCTTCTTGGTCAGATACATTAACCCTCCCTGCCTTGTGGCTGGAACTCCCTACTTCTCACCCAGTCAGAATGCTGCCCCATGAGGTTTTTCACACCACAAAAACAATAAGCAAGCACACCCAGACACAGGCAGACTCGAGTCAGCATGCGTGGGGACAAGTGCTGAGTCAGGGGGGCCCTGACTTGAGTCTTTTTCAGAGTCTTCCACGTGCATGATTCATGAGTTGCCCAGTCACCCAAAATCACGCATTTTCGTGACTTGAGTCCAAGTAATCAGAGTCGAGTTCCCAACCCAGCTGTAAACATGATCATCTGTGAGAGTGTGAGGTAGCTGAGCTCAGTGATGCTTGGGTGGTGTGGTGTCACCCCTTCTGAGGGTGACACCTTGTTCGTTCTGCACCATCTGCAACCCAGTTGTGATACCACTGCCTTTATGGTCTTGTTACATGCTCAGTTTGCCAGAATAACAATCTAAGAGATGTTGGCTGCATGTGAATAGGGAAAAGTTCCATATTTACCCTCTTTCCTGATCCTTGCAGGAGTGTGAAAACATTCCTGTTCCACCAGGCATTTACGTAGTTTAAATTAAAGATGTCCTGCTGCTTTTGTTTAGGTTAGCTACTGCGTTCTGTTTTTTAATTACGTTTTGTTAATTGGTTTTTATTGTTTTATTGTTAATTTGTGAGCAACTTCAAGTCCCCCTGGTGGGAGAAAGGCAACACAGAAATATGCTAATAAATAATCAATAAAATGCTGCAGGGAGATAAAATGCTGAAGGGTCCTTGGAGATATTCCCATTTGTGGATGGGTGCATTGAGCCATAGCAGCATTATGGCTCTCTTAGCCAACTGCACTGCTGCTGCCAGTAGTATTGGGGGTGGGGGTTGAGGGGTTCAGCCAAGATGGTTAGGATAGGGCATAAAGAACATGGTTTGATGGGCATGATGCCTTAGCCAGTACCCATCCTGGCTGACTTCAAGGCAGGAAGAAAGTTAAGTTAAAACAAAGTGTTATACGATCATTACTTTTCTCTCGCAACATATGGGAGGTTCTTGTGCAAACACTGCCAGACCCCAGTGAGTTATAGCATTAGTGTATCAATTTTCTATCTGTCTCACTTAGATTTGATGATTTTATCACAGTAGCACAGAGATCAAGCCAGAGGCAAGCAGTAGCAACCATGTCACAATGTCACACTAGAAGTATATGAATTGAGTCGTTGGGCACAATCCTAACCAGGTCTACTCAGAAGTAAGTCCTATTTTGTTCATTGAGGCTTACTCTCAGGAAAGTCTGGTTAGGATTGCAGTCTTAGTCTCTCTGTCATTCAGTACACCTACATCCCACTCATAATAATCTGGTCACAGAGGAGACATGGATGATTACACTGCGCACTCCATCTTTAATTAGATCACCGTAAATGCTAAGCTGGCCTTGCTCCTTGCCATTAGCCTATGAAACGTTTCTTGGTAATAAGAAAAATCTTGTCCATATTTTGATACTATTTAAATATTTATCAATATGTTTGTGGATTAAAATAAAAAATGGCAAGCGTGAGTTAGAATTAATATGATTCTCAAAGAACTGTATCAAATTCATCATGGAAAATTGGTCAGCATTTCTAGCATTTCTAGCATTTGGTGGAAATTGTCTTACTTTTTTGGTATATGTTTGGTTAAATGTGCAGAACGATACAGAACCCAACCCCATCTAACTTTCCAGCACCGATGCAGCTGCAATGCAGACCCGAGGTAAGGGAACAAATGTTCCCTTTCCTTGAGGAGGCCTCTGTGACTGCCTCCCCACCACAGGATGCAGTGCATACCCCATTGGCACCGCTACACTGGTACTGGAACATTGGATAGAATTGGGCCTTAATACTCTCTGTTCTCTGTGTTTTAATAGTATCATTTATTTTATTCCAAAATCCATGTATACACTATCCATTTAATATTTTTCATCAAAGAAGCATTCTTAAACAAATGCCTGTTAAAAGCTAATTTGAGATCATGATCCTTGGCAATCTATATTCTGAATACATTTTTTTTTAAACCTTGTGGTCAAGAAAGACATGTTAATCTTCTTTAATTATGAACTTGGTCAAATATGCACTACGTGGGTGTTGAAAGTGAATGTTTTGTGTGAACAGCAAATAGATTTTTATTGAACATTTTCTTCCCCCGATTGGACACTTTTGTTAATGCTGAAAACCCATTCCTTTTGAAAACGAAATTAGAAAAAAGTATTTCACTGATGCTGCTGGGTCATGAGAAGAAAGCAATTTTTGATAATAGTTTCTAAAACTGACTCTAAGAAAGTTAATGTGCTAATTGAAAACCATTTAGAAATTGAAGTGGAGTGGATAGTCTTTTGATGCAATAAAGCTGGATTGTGTTAATATCTCTTTTAACTATCTGTGGAGAAAACTTATGGTTGACTTTAATGCCAGGCATTTTCTAATTTCAAAATCAGGCTTGACAGGTGCTGATTGTGCACACTTATTGTATTAGTATTAAGGCAAAGGGAAATTCAACCATGGATGCAGGGATACAGTGGGATAAAGAAATGCATGCTTTAAAAGGCAAAGTATTGTCTCGGGCCAGGCCTTACAGACAATCAGGGCCTGCCGAACACCTCCTGAGACAGCATAGCAAATATTTATCCCATTATCCAGTGATGTGCCAGCCTCTGCTCCTTGCACTCTCCAATGTTCTAGCTCAGCAATCTCCTCCCCTCCACATTTCCTCTTCTCTCTCTCCCACTCATTCTTTTCCAATCCAGGAAGTGGAAGGAGCAGCAGTGGAAGCAAGCAGACAGACAGAAATTCACACCCCCTACCAATCTGCTACTTGAGGTGACCGCTTCAGTTGGCCTCATGGATACGGCTAGCCCTAGATGAACTTGCTATCAGGGAGATCTCAGTTGCTTCTCCAAGTATATTCTTTTAAGATGTTCCCTGCAGGATTTCTCCAAGTGGAATGGTGGGAAGCCTTTGATTGAATGAAAGTGAGAGACAAGGCATGGGAGTTGATTTGTGGATCTAGCAGATGTTGGAAGGAAATTTCATGACAATGTATCTGGGTAGATGGGGAGGCTCTGCTGCGAAATGAAACTGAAGCAGAACTCACTGGCGGACCTAGAGGGGGACTAATGGGGCAAATGCCCCGAGCACCGACCCTCCAGGAGTGCCACCCTGAGCCTCATCATAGTTGCAAACTTCTCTGCTGAATTTCCCTCTCAGTTTCTTCTTGGGTTTGAGAAGGTGTACGACCAAGATAACTGACAATGTTGAAATCCTTGCTGCAGTGCATGTAACACTTTCAGTAGGTGTTGCTTGTTGTATTCCATAGCGTGGTGCTGAGGTGGGGAAATAAAGGCACCTGATTGGTGCCTTCAGTTATGGGGGTGGAACCTAGCCAGGCAGTTGCTGGGGTCTGGAGAATCTTCCTTCAGTCCCGCTCTGGAGAGCAACCCTACCCTCCCTTCCCTTTGTACACTCTGAGATTAGCTTGTTGCGCTTTTAGAGAGTTGGGTAGGAATTTGTTTGGTGTTTGTTTGGTCTTGGATAGCAGTTTTTTTGCCTACCCCAAACTGGTATTTGGTTGGGTTTGTATTATCAGTGCCTAGTTGTATTCCCTATTTCACCTTCCTTTTAGTCTCTTTAGGGCATCATGTGGACCAGAGAGGCAGGAGTAGGGTCACTGGTGTGCACCTGAGGTTAGCAAAGTCAGGTGGGTGAGCTAGTGTTACTCCTCAGATGTGTTCTGGCTCAAGGAGGCTGGTTGGTGAACCATCTGGCTTAGATTTCAAAGGCCACTTCAAATGTTTTCTGGCTAGAGACGAGTGTGAGCAGTCCAGCTGCCTCAAGCCCTAGAAACAAGTTGGCGATGAGACACTTGGTCCGTCTAGTGAGAGATCACAGCTTTGAGCCAGGGTGGAAACACCTGTTCCCAGGGGAATATAGGGATGACCGCGAAGTTAATTTCCCACCTGCTGGGAGGATGAGTATTTAATTTACCTGCTGCAGGTGTGTTTACCTGTTGTTATTTAAATAAAATGGCCCAATTTAACTCAAGCCTCTGTCTCATGTTATTGGGAGATGCTTGAGCAGTCTGGGATTAATCCAGAACTGACTTGCTGAAGTGGGTGCCCTAAAAAGCAGTATATTTTTGTTTTTGTTTTTGTTTTTTTCCTAAACAATGATAAAGCAGATTTTGGAGTAGGTTATTGGCAGCAGAATGTGGGTCAATTCTCAGGGGCAACATGGTAGCCAATCAAGCACCTTCCACATAGGTGGCCTGCAGAGGAATGCAATGCAAATGTGCCATGTTGCTTTCCCTTGTCTCCTTCTTTTCCTTTCTGTTAGGAATGAGGAAAGATATGGAAGGAGAAAGGAACTGGGAGTGTGGTCTGTATAGAAAAAAGATAAACATTCGTTCTTCACTTCAGGCATGTTAGTACTGACTTCCCTTCAGAGGATTGGGAATCAGCCTACTGAGCTATTTACACAACATGGTAAACAAAGGCCCCTGTCACAGCAGTGAGGTGCAGGTGTCTAGGCATCATCTGAGAAGACTTGAGCTGTTAATCTCTGTTAAAAGAGGTCTGAAAAGCAAATGTGTGCTGCCAAAATGCAATAATTACTCAAAGATGAATTCATGTTCTTTGTGTAGTGTATGAATTCAACTCATTCGTAAAATTGCCGCAGAGAACTCAGTCTACATTGTAGGTTTCCCTCAGCAACTGTTGATTTCTGAGGCAATAGTGGAAAAAATAAATTTATTTTTGTCAAATAATGATGGCGGATGAACAGACTTTGTGCTGGATTTTTTTTGGGGGGGGGGGCTATAAATCAGACAGTTGCTCTCTTCCCATCTTTCTGTGCTTTATCCAAAACAAAAATATTTCTCAGTTCCTTTAGGTTTCCTGGTTGCCCCGGAGACAGCGACATTGTCTTGGCACTCCAGAGCCCTGGCAGCAACTAACAGATGCCTTTGAAGCACCTCCTTTGTATTTACATTTCAGATTGTGTTGGTTCTAACTGTATTAAACCCCTTCAAGTATAAATACTGTGACATATTGTTATCAAAAGCAGCAGATGTTACGCTAACAAGCATATTTTCCTGGTTGAAACAGGGAGAAGCAGAAAGCGAGATAAGTGCCAGAATACAGAAGTATATCCTCAGGTTGAAACAGAACCATGTCCCTGCACAATATTTACCACCCAGCCCCATGGAAATTGGTCTGAATGCATTATTTCTGTAGGAAAAACAGACCTACGGTTAGAACCGAGATTTCACGGGCATGCCAAAGAATGTGGAGAAGGTGTGCGATTCCGTGCCCTTGCCTGCTACGATAAGACTGGCCGCCTTGTGGAACCATCCCACTGCAACCATTCAGGTAAGATAGCATGACTTTGTGTAAACAATTGACCCTTGGGGTCAGCAACTTGCATGTGCTTTCCCGCTTGTCAGACATTAGTGCTATAATAAATCCCAGAAAAGAATGCAGGAAGTCAGCAAGCTTCAGGAAGTGCCTTGGAGATTCATTAGGAACTCCCTTGTGCTACAGCAAGTGCAGTGCCAGAAATCACATTGAGGAAAGTGGGTAAAGCTGGAAGTCTACCAGCAGTTACTCAGTTAAATGCTCTCCCTGCCCAATCATTTTCTTACACGTGTTTGTCCATAAGCTATGTTTGAATCATAGTTTAGAGCAGCAACTGTTACCCTGCACATGCCTGATCTCATCTGATCTTGGAAGCTAAGCAGGGTCAGGCCTGGTTAGTACTTGGATGGGAGACTGCCTGGGAATACCGGGTGCTGTAGGCTTATACCATAGTCTGTCGAGACTGAAGGTTGCCAACCTTTAGTTTAGAGGAGGGACAAATATGCATCTTGCAACAGCAAGACAAAATATGGCTTAAGAACTCCAGAAATGCCCACAATGCAGACAGGATAATATTCCTATGAATCCTCAACAAGTCTGACGGAGAGAGCAGTCCTCAGTTTGTGTCTGATGCCAGGAGTGCATGCCATTGAATCAAACACTGTTTCCGTTCTTAGTCATTCCCCTTCTCCCATGCCTCAGGCAGGGTGCTGCTTTGATGATGATGATGATGATGATGATGATGATATTTTCACACAGTCAGGTAGATATTATCGACTGGTTTGTTTTATCCAGACATGAAGTCCTTCCCAAGGACCTGGGATGCCTGGTTTTATCTTATTTTGATGTTACAAATACTGTTGCAAAATGTAAGCTGTTCCTAGTAAAACTACTTTTTGCAGTTGATTGATGGTAATTTCTGTAGCCCCTATGCTGTTTACGTGCTGTTCCAGGTGTTGTGGAATAGCATCGAGGGCGCCAATCACCACTGGAATCCCTTAGTTCTTCTGCCGCAGCCTTTCAATTTCTACTTGTAAATCTTTGTATTTTGTTGTTTTTTCCAGTTCTTTTTCTTGTACTCTGCTATATCGATGATTTTGAATTGTTTTTCTTTACAGTTATGTCTGATGTGTTGTGAGATAGATGTTTGTATGTCTGTAGTCGGAAGTCCCATAATATTTTGGAATCTTCATTTTCAACAACTCTTTATTGTTATTATTATGTCACATGGACTCTTATTTGTTTATATGTTCACCTTTCCTTTTATTTATTTTTAATAAAGCATTTCCAAATTCCTCTGGGGGTGGTGGAGTGAGGTTTTTGTGCTGCCACAGGGGCCAACCAGTTAGCACTGTCCACAACCATCTTCCAGCTACTGAGCTGCAGACTTTTCTTCAGAACTAAAGCCTAGCAGTGGAAAGCTACATTTGAAGTTAACACTTCCAAACTGTGACTGTTGTCTTCACCTATAGATTATTGTTTTTGTAGTTGTAGGTATATGAGCTCCTAATTGTTCTGCAATTATCTTGATTTGCTGCAAAGAAGCCATAGCATTTACTGTGGCATTACACTCAGTATGGACAACTTAGAAATTCCAAGACAGAGAGATTTGTGTAAAGGAGCATAATTGTAAAGGACATCTTTACACCATCATCACATTTTCCTTTAACTCTGCAGATTGTTGGTTTCTGGTTTTTTTTTACATATACATTTCTTCCCTTTCTTGTGTACTCTTTCCAGTTTGTTCAGCTTTCTCTTACTTTGAGTTTTGTCATGCGCTGCCTTCCTCCATCAACACAGTATCCCCAATGGGACGAATAGCTTGTTAGTAGTGCTGGTGTTGCACCATTTAGTTTTATTGTAATGAGAATCCCAAGGAGAAAAGCCAACAGAAGGAGACAATCTGAAGATGTTCTGTAATGGAGGAGTTCATTGGAGTATAACAATCTCATTCTAGCACTGACAGTAAATTCATGGAAGGCAGCTTCTTATGAATCATTGCACACCTTTCCCGATTTTGCTGCTTCAAACTTTATATGAGAAAAGGCAATGCACACAAATAATTTCATGAGCTGGGCTTACCCATATTTTCATGGCCCACGGGCAGCAATTTTAATCAAGTAAAACACTTCAGGAAGCATGGCCTGTTGCTCTTTTTTACTAATTTGAGTCTGTCAGAAGCAAAATAAAAAAAAAGTCAGACAGTGTGTTGCTTGCAAATCTGTTCCCCAGCCCTTATAAGTTCATAAAAGTCCACTTGTACAGTAATTATTTAATTTTAAAAGTGTGCAAAGTGCTTTGTACCTTTTGCCTTATTCATCCTCACAACAGTTTCATCCTTGGTGTTCCAAAGTGGGAAACTCTGCTTGAGAGATGACAAGTCCATGACTAAGGTGAAATTTGGGAGTTTGAGGGCCCAATCCTATCCAACTTTCCAGTACTAGTGCAGCCACCAGGTAAAGGAACACATAAAATCCCATACCCTGATGAGGCCTGAGTGACTACCTCTCCACTGAAGGATGCAGTGTGTGCCCCATTGGCATAGTTGCACCAGCACTGAAAAACTGGATAGGATTGAACCCTAAGTCTTTCTGTCTAAAGGCTAGGACTCTCAATCCTACACCATCTAGGTCAGGCAGCCACAACCTAGCATGCCATCTGCACTCATTCGCTGTGTGTTTTGTCCTTCTAAGAATCGGATGGCATCTCTGTTGTCCCAGGCCCAGGTATTAGCAAGTAGGTTCTTGATCTGAGTTTTAAGTGCTATTTGTGATAAAGGTTTTGTTTAGATTGTTCTGTGGTACTAATTACTTCTCTGGGCAACCCTGTGAGAAGCAATGTGGGAACTTCTTGTTTTAGATGTAGCATCGTCATGTTGTTTTGGCACATGGATCTGTTTACAAGTTAGAATTATTCATTAAAATTCTTTGCAATGTCACCAATTATTGTTACGCATTAGAATGGCATAAGGTAGCCCATGGTTACTCTGTAATAACTGTAAACAGCTGATCAACAGGATCCAGCTGCATAAGACAGATGCATAATTGCTTTATACCTGTTGCTGCACACTTGTTCACAGCTGTCCCAAATCACAATAATGAGCTATAGATGGAGGCTGAGATTTGTTTGTTTACTTACTTACTTACTTACTTACTTACTTACTTACTTACAGCATTTGACCCCGCCTTTCTCCCCAAGGGAACTTAAGGCAGCTTACAAAAGGGCAGGTAAGCTGGTGGGCCGCTGTGAGATACAGGAAGCTGGACTAGATGGGCCTATGGCCTGATCCAGTGGGGCTGTTCTTATGTAGGTACGAAAAAGTAAGAACACAGTTTAAACAATCATACTTTGCCCTAAAAATTCATAAAATTTTAAAACATTAAAACAAACATTAAAACAACCAGGTACATGTTTCTATTAATCTATAAACATACATCTATATTATTCTATAACAGGACCTGGGGCCTGGATCTGGGTTTTGGATTAATCCGTCTGCCCCATTAGCACGGAGAGCAGGTGGTGGGTGGCCCCAGGGATTTGCGGGCAGGGAGCGGGAGGCTGGGATGGGATCCAGCACTTATGCTGGATCCCAACCCTTGTTCCCCGGGGAGTTTGGAGCAGCTTAAAGCCGCTCCACTCTCTTTGGACTTGTGTCACCTCCTGAGGTGGCACAAGTCCGAGGAGGCCCATAATGGTAAGGGCGCCTTGCCCAGAGGTAATGGGAAAAGTTTCCCCTTGCCTCTGGCTGAAACACTTGGGCCCCTATCCTATGCTGGATATAGTGCAAGCCTCTTCGCTTGCCTGTTCCAGCACAGGGTAGGATTGTACCCATAGACTAATATAGTTGACTTTCAGTGAATTTATCCAGGGAGCTTTGGATTGGATCCCCCAATTTCCAAAAATGGCCTGATAAGAACAACAGGTATACCTGTCATTTCCAGCTTTTTCTAAAAGATTTTGGGATTTGGTGGGCAGCCCAATCCTAACCTGTGCTGCAATAGGCAGACCAGTCCAGGGTTGAGGCTGGCTGTGGCGCAACTCAGAGAAAGGGGAAATTATTTTCCTTTTTACTATATCGCATGGCAGCCATCCCAATAGAACTTCTTGGATCTGCCCCATAAATTGTTGAGAAGTTCCTTTAATTCTTTAGTTTGTATCATTGGCAACCTTCAGTCTTGGAAGACTATGGTATCGTGCTCTGAATGATGGTTCTGGAACAGCGTCTACTGTGGCTGAAAAGGCCGATTAGGGAGTGACAATCCCGTCCACACTGGGAGCAAGTGTAGTCTGTCCCTGGCTATGGGCCTTCCTTCTTTGCCTCTTTTCCTCAGTCTGTTGGCCAAGTATCTCTTCAAACAGGGAGAGGCCTTGCTGCACAGCCTGCCTCCAAGCAGGACACACAGAAGCCAAGGTTTCCCATCTGTTGAGGTTCATTCCTAAGGCCTTCAGATCCCTCTTGCAGATGTCCTTGTATTACAGCTGTGGTCTACCTGTAGGGCGCTTTCCCTGTACGAGTCCTCCATAGAGAAGATCCTTTGGGATCCGGCCATCGCCCGTTCTCATGACATGACCAAGCCAACGCAAGCATCGCTGTTTCAGTAGTGCATACATGCTAGGGATTCCAGCTCGTTCCAGGACTGTGTTGTTTGGAACTTTGTCCTGCCAGATGATACAGAGGATGTGTCAGAGGCAGCGCATGTGGAAAGTGTTCAGCTTCCTCTCCTGTCGTGTGCGAAGAGTCCAGGACTCACTGCAGTACAGAAGTGTGCTCTTATAAATTCTCTTGAAATAGAGGTTGAAACCATTAATAAGGAAGTGTTAATTTTTGCAGTAGAAGAAAATCTGTGTAATTTATAAGGAGTGACCACAGAAAGAATAAAGAGATTCTGCACTTCATAGGGAGAGCTCCTTTTTCAGAAATGAACATGTCATCTTATTCCAAGCTGAGTAACGGCATATCACTCTAAAGACAAGGAATCCCTTTGAAGCGATGAGAATAGGAAGAAGTTCCTATTCTCATGTTCCAGAACAGGGGTGTCCAAAATTTTTGGCAGGAGGGCCACATCATCTCTCTGATGCTGTGTTGGGGTCAGGAAAAAAAAAATAATTTACATTTAAAATTTGAATAAATGTACATAAATTTGCATAAATGTGTATATTAGAGATGGAACTTATACGAATGAATGAAGGTCCTATAAAAGACCTTGTGCAAAGCAAGGCCAACCTTTCCTTTGCTGCCGCTGCTGCTTCACAGATGTGAAACAGCAAGCAGAGAAGGGAGCTCTCGGTCTGCAACTTGCGCAAGAGGTCAGACAGTCAGCCTTCACTCTAAGAGTAGTCACGTCAGGCCAGTGCAGGCTCTAGATAGTCTCTGGAGGGCCAGAGGGTCATTGTTGAGTGAAGGCTGTGGTCTGTGGAACTCCTTGCCACAGGATGTGGTGATGGCGTCTGGCCTGGACGCCTTTAAAAGGGAATTGGAGGAAAAATCCATTATGGGTTACAAGCCATTATGTTCATGTGCAACCTCCTGATTTTAGAAATGGGCTATGTCAGAATGCCAGGTGCAAGGGAGGGCACCAGAATGAGGTCTCTTGTTATCTGGTGTGCTCCCTGGGGCATTTGGTGGGCCGCTGTGAGATACAGGAAGCTGGTCTAGATGGGTCTATGGCCTGATCCAGTGGGGCTGTTCTTATGTTCTTATGGCTCCCCATGGGCCAATTGGGAGTTCCCGAGGGCTGCAAATGGCCCCCAGGCCAGGGTTTGGGAACCCAGGTTCCAAAACATTAATCAGTTTGTTGTAAAGTAATAAAACTATTTTTGTATGGGTTTTTGAAAGTCCATCTTGCAAATAACAAAAAGTGGAAATGGGAATTCTTTTGTAAGTGTTCCTAATGGACAACAGTGCATCAATTTTGACAAGTGGCCTGTGACTGTTCTGCATTGCACAACAAAGTGCAACAAACTGCACATTGCCTGTTCAAGTGAAAAGATGCATGTTGGCCATGCCACTGAAATACACAGACAGATAAATTTGGCAAGTTCTGGTAATCCTTGTAAGAGCCAGACACAATATTATGCAGGCTTTATAAGGCTATCAATTAAGGCTCCAATTTTACCCAAACCAATTATTTTAAAAACTTTTTCTCCAATGGGAGAGGCAAGATCATGCCCAACTAGCTTTCAATGGGACTTCAAAGTGGTTAGCTTAGACTACATTGTGCTCCTAGACTATGGCATAGGAAATTTACATAAAATTTTTATCAAGTACTTATGTTCTGGAACAACAAATTTTCAGATAAGGTTATTGCCCTTGGGAAAGGGGGGGAATGCTTTATCAGTGAAACAGACAACGCATAATGTATTTTTCTTACCAGTTTTTGTTTTTTATTCATAAGCTCTATTGATCCCTGCTTAAAGAAGATAAAAGTTTAGTGCAATACTTGTTTATGACCAATAATGTTTTGGGGGAATTTTAGAAGAAGAAATGTCTTTGTTTGCTAGGGTGACCTATTTAATGCTCAAGGCTTTTGATTTGAGCTTTCAATTTTTTTCAAAACCAAAAGCATAGGTTTTGTACAGGGTATGATCAGAACCAGTATCCAACATCTAAGCAATAAGCATCAGATTTTTACAATATATTTATTTATTTAGTTTGATATTTATCTATGATTAGGACAGGTGACAGTAAGTTTAAAAGTACTTTCAAAATGTGAATTACACCAGGCTACTGATGTTTTATTGCTATACTGTTTTATCAATTGACAGTGTTATTGTGGTTGGCTAGGTGTATTAATTGTATACTTGCATCTCATTAATATGTTGCTCAGTTTATATTATTTAGGTGGCTTATATGTTTATTTGAGGCTAGTAATTTAAAATTTTTAACTACATGCTGTTGTTTCAGTGTGTACATGCATGCATCAAATAGACTGGTTCAAATGCACACCTCATAGTTGGTATTGGGTTAACCCAATCCTACCTGCTCAAAGATCATTTTAGCAGCAAGAACTGCCATATTACTGAAAAGATTGGGTGTGAGAGGTGGATCTCCAGTGATACACTTTTTCTAAGCCCAATTCCATCCCCTTATCCCTCAGAACACTGGTTCCCAAACTTTGTAACACCAGAACACACTTTTTAAAATAACACTCTGCCGGGGCACTCTAGGTTTACGAGACTTTAAAAAAACTGTAGGAGCTGAGCTCTTCCCAGGATAATGAGCAACTACAGTATCTGACTTTTGAATAGCCTCAGGGCTTGAGGCAATTAGTTATCTGATCTTTCCAACCTCCTTTGGCAACCCACCAAAAATCAGGTCACAGCCACCAGTGGGTCCCAACCCACAGTTTGGGAACCATTGCATTAGAAAGTTCACCAGAAGTCACTTGGTTCTGTTTGTCTGATTTGGAATCAATAATTGTTGTTTAGAGCTCTAGTAGTTCATTCCATGGTTGACTGAGGTTCATTTTCAGGCTTTTTTTTCTGTGTTGTCATGAGCAGAGGTACCCGAGTACCTCTTGGTATCACTATGGAGAAAATGAACCAATATAAGTCACCTGCTTCTTTTATAATTAGTGCACTGAGGAACATCCTTCATGATTCTGTCAATTAGTGGTAGGTTATTTTTCAGGATCTGGCCTCTGGTAAAATCAGACAAAACTATAGTCAGACACCCTCCTAAGTTTAACCCCCGACTTATCCGAGGGTCACAGAAAATTCCATGATAGTTGGCTCAAAACCTGCCCTCGACTTATCTGTGTGATCGACTTATGGGCGAGTATCTGTGGTGCTCTTTTTATGTGCTCTATTGTGCCATTCATCAGCCCTTTGCTGTGTAGTGTATAAATATAGATGTTTGTTTTAAACATCTTTGACTGCTCTTCTGACTTAGTCATCCAAGGGCAATGAGAGGACTAGTGTGAACACTGCCTAGCTATATATTGAACAATAATTTTGCATAATAGACTGAAGCATCCCAATGGCCTAAAAAGCTGTCTGTCCTTGAACCTCATAAACCTCTTTTATGTACATTACTGGCAGCCCAATCCTATGTAACTCCTCGCATGGCGATGCAACCACATGTGCAGGGTGTGTGCTGCATCTTGCGAGGGAGTTTCAGGCCCCGGAGGTCTCCTCTGAGTAAAAGAACATTTGTTCCCTTGCCTAGGAGTACGCCCCTGCCACCAGAATGAGTCAAATTCGGAACTGCACTAGCGATTTAACTGGTGCAACTCCATGTAGACTTGGAAAGCTGGAATCAGGCAGGGAAGGGAGATAGGATATCAGTTGCACCACTGTTACCGATTTTGCCCCTTTCCACCTACCCCACCGCCTTCCTGCTCCCCATACTAACTTAACAGCACCAGTATTCCTTGCCAGCATGCTGGCATGCAAAACCAACTGTTTACTGCTTGTGACTGAGTCAGGCTGCACAGAATGGTATGTTTCACTTTGCAACAGATGTAAAGGACCTTACGCTGCCAGAATGCTCATTCTGGCAGTGTAATGTCATATAAAGATTGGTCCATTTCCCCACCCCCCAAAAAGTGCTATAGTTTCAGTTGGTCTCCCAATAGATACCTTGATCCTCTGAAGCCTCACCCTAAACTTTTCAGTACATACTGGCAAAGTATGGGGCTGCAGAATAATGGAAGAGCTCACAATATGCATACAGAAAATCTCAGGTTGAGTCCCTGCAACTACAGGTATGGCAGAGAAAGACACTTGTCTGAAACCTTGGAGAATCATTGCTAGACCATGTAGACTAGACCAGCTGGACAGCCCATAGGTCTCATTCAGTGTAAGAGAGCTTCAAATATTCTGACTTATATGACACTCTTTGAGTACACTCAGGTCCTAGCAGTTTCTACACATGCAATGCACATCAGTGATCCATGTGTATCGTACAAGTTAGCATATGTGCATAGAAAGATATGAAAGATGACCACTACTCCCTTATGATCTCCAAGGTCTGACCATAGTATTAAAGAAAATTCTTCTTAACACCTCAGAATCAAACCAGGGCAACCCTTTTCCCCAAATAATCCAGAATAAGGTTAAGATATCTTTTCCAGTGGCTGTTGCTTGTGTCTCTTCTGTATTTTTTTAAGATTGTGACCCTCTGGGGACAGGAAAATTGCTTTATTTTGCTATGTAAACTGCTTTGTGAACCACACTGTTTGAAAAGCGGAATATAAGTATTCTTAATAATAATAAATAATTTGTTGCATTTATATAATTTATAATATTGTTTTTTTTTTTTTTGCAAGCCATAATATGAATATTGTGTGTGAGAGAGATGAGAATTTTGACAAAAGAAAAAAGAAAATAAATACAGAGGCCAATCAATACTTATACTGTATTGGTTGGTTACTCCAGGCATTAGCAACTCTGCATTCAATTCAGCTGTTTCTGTATATCTTTTTGTAAATGCAACTATAATGTTTGAAACTTAGCAGATTTTTTTCCAAAATTAATTGGCCAATAATCCTTATATGTTTAAACTTTATTTTTAATGAAATGCTTACTTTCTATTGAAACTGTGATTATCCAAGTTGTCACATAATCTGAAACAAAGGAACTATATTTCACTAGAGTTTATAAAAATCTCATTAATAACGTAGCCATAAAGATTACCTGTCAAACTCTCCCAAAGTGTTTTTTTTCAAGTTGGAAATAATAATTCACTGTAAATTGTAAGTGGAGGGTAGCCATTTTGCTCTGTAAAAGACTGATAGTCAAATATCAGAAGAGACAAATTTTGGACCTTCTGTTATTTATAATAGATAAGCACAAAGTACATCCAAACTCTGAGCAGATTGAATTGCATTGATAATGGTACATCTGTCGGTAAATAATTAAGAATAATGATGGTGCCTAACTTAAGAGTATTTGGAGACATAAGTGGCTAAGAGAGCGCATTAGTTTGCAAAGTAACAAACCAAATTAGTGTACATTTTAAATTAGACCATCATGCAGCTTGAGGGAAGAATTGCAATAAAGAGCTATTATGGAAAAAATTGTGGTAGCTATCAGTCTCTTGTCTGGCTGAAGTGCAAAAGGTTAGCAAAACGCTGATATGCAGCAAAAAGAAAAGTAAAATGATACTTCTTATCTTCATAGTTATATCTGTTACCCTTGTCTATGAAATTAATTTTGCTGTAGCTTAGCCGATTGAATAGTTAACAGTATTTTTCTATTTCCTTATGGTAAGAAAAGTTTTATCCATTTTGTGCTCCAGCTATTTGAATGCAAAATCGAACAAGGCATACTGCCAATTTGGTTGAAGGTTCAACTTGGTTGATTCTTGGTACATTTGATTTAACCAGCACTTGGAACTCACTGTTATGAGCAATTTCATCCTTATGGTGATGAATGCAGAAAAGTAGGAGTTAGAAGCTGGTGTTGATGGAACAATTCCCCTCCCCCACCCCCACCGCCCCGTGTAGAGATTTGAGGCATTAATTACACTGATAAATAGATACTGAGAAGTTGCAGGGTCAGGATTAAGTGAAATAATGGAGTGGGAAGGAAAATGTAGCAACAAGAGAAATATTAAGTGCTTTCAAACAGTCTGTTTTAAACAATGACACAGTGGTACCAGATGCACTCTCCGGTGGCCCCTGAGGCCACAATAAAAATAACTGATGAAAATTCATCAGAAAAATTCATCTAATGTAAATAATGAAAACACTTTCACTCCTCATCTGAACCCCCCTCCCAGCCAGCTGAAGTTAGATGGATGTTTGAGAAGAGGAAGGATTTTTTGGTGGTTTTGGTTCCTTGCGTATGGGAGTTCCTCTTCCAGTGAAGCTTGCCTGCACCAGCATTGTTAGCTCAAGGCAAAGACTTTGTTTTATGTGCCCAGACATCCCAAGCAGGTTATGTAGCTGGTTTTCATCATTGACCAAGGACACCTGCTGAATGTTATTGATTTGTTTTGGTTGCTCCTTCTGCAATTTTACCTTGGGAACTATTGTACAGTATTTGTCATTATTTTAAAGTATAAACCAGTCTTGGACTAAAGGGTGGTTTATGAATCTACCCAATAAGCAAACATTGGGAATTTTTTTTTCTTTTTTCCTTTTTTTCTTTTGGCAGTTTTCAGAATAAGATTATATGCCAACTCACTTTTCAGTTTAAATTTTATTTTTAAAAAGTAGACATCTTAACAGCCCAATTCTGAGCTGCCCAGTGTGCAGGGCTGCAGTGGAACCAAAAATGACTGCTGCTGAATCCCAAGTGCAACCCAGGCAGCTCCTGGGGAGAACGGGACGTTTGTCCTCTTCCCCCAGGTAAGGCGAATAGCCCTGCAATGGGGGCTGCTATGATTCAACAGCAACCCAAGGTCCTGTCCCGCTCCCCCCCTGGCATGCCTCCTCCTTGCTCTTCCCCACCTACCCCCTCCCCTCCTTCCCCCACACCCCCTACTATCTATCCGCTGCATGGCGGTCCACCGGCACTGACCAGCACTGGCCTGGCACTGAGGGCTGGAGAGGTGCCTTACAACATATTTGCAACAGGACAGCCGCGCACACTGTATAGGATTGGGCCTTAACTCTTTTGCAATCTAAAGAAGAAATTTCTTCTTTAAACAAGAGGAAGACAGGGATTATCAGAAGGTTTCAAAGTCCTCACTGCAATATTATCTAAGATTAAATTGCAACAATACAGTATATTTCAAGAGCTTATGCTTTGATAATTGTTTATATCTCATTTAAATATATGGATTTTAATGTGATGGGTTGACAGAATTATGAACCCAGGTCAAATTGCCATCTTTTTTTCTTCTCAGAAAAGAGTTGTGACTTTGTGGCATCTGTTTAATTTTGATAGCAATGGTAAGCCAATGTCTAGAATCACAGTCCAATCCTGAGCTGCCCGGAGCGCCCAGGCTCGGTGGGACTGAAAAGGGCTGCCGCCGAATCCTGCACTTCCCGCGAGAGCTACCGCGGGAGACTCCTTGGGAGAAGGGGACGTTCGTCCCCTTCCCCCAAGTAAGGTAAGAAGCCCCGCAATGGGGCTACTCACTTTACCACTGACCAAAAGGTCGGTGGTAAAGGCGCCCATGTAGGGTACACAGCCCTCCACGAGCGCCCTGGATCCTGCAGAGCTCAGCTCCACAGATCCTCCTCCCGCCCACCCCTGGTTTGCCTCCCACCTGTCCCTCAGCATGCCTCCCCCCCACCAGCCTCCCTCCTCCCTGGAACACTTCCTCCACGCCCCTGTCCTCACCCCCACCTGCCATTCCGCAGCTTGGCGGTCTAGGAGACCACCGAGACGCGGAACCTGGGCGACCACCCTGTGCTAGCCCAGTACTGACCGCCGCTGGGTTAGCACTAGCGGGAGCCCGGTGGTGAGCCCCGCGAACATGCCTTATGTCACATTTGTGACTATGGTCGGTGTCACAGAGCTGTGCCGCTGACCACAGGATTTGGCTCTCAGTCAGCCAGAAATACTCCTAAGGAATAATCAGAAAAGGGTCTGAAATACTCTGCCCTTTCTAAGATATCAAAGAGTTCCCTATGTAGCCTTCCAGACCTGCTCCAAGATAAATGGCTCCTATGCTGTTGGTTAATGAGACAAGTACAGTATGTGTGCTTTATGTGCTATAGATTATTCTGTTTTTCTTACCTTTTTAATTCTAGGTTATGCTGAAGAGCCTTGTACAGTACCTTGTCCATTTGATTGCAAATTAAGTGATTGGTCAAGCTGGGCCCCTTGCAGTAGTTCGTGTGGAACAGGAGTGAAAATTCGATCCAGGTGGCTTAAGGAGAAACCTTACAATGGAGGCCGTCCTTGTCCAAAACTGGATCCAAAGAATCAGGTGAGGTGTATCAAGAAAAAGTATCTCTCTTCTTGTGAACTGAGCCTTCTTCCTTGTTTGTTCCTTGAACTATCAAAACATATATTGTAATCCTTTAGTGTTCATATATAAGTGGGAAATCTGTGGATTATTTTCTTAAATGTTCTAATAAGCATTATAAATTAATTTGCATATCATTTTTTGCTCATAAATCACTATTTCTAAAAAACAAAATCAGTAGCACTTTTCCAGAACAAGTGGTTTGTGAACGGTTAGATTTAAAATAATTTTTGAAGACTGTAGGATTTTTTAAAACTAACCAGTACATTTTTTCTTAATTCAATTTTATTCTGTTCTAATAAGTTTCTATCTAGCAATTACAATGCAATTTTGAAGTGTGTATTCTATTAAGAAAGGAAACAGATATAAATGGAAATATTCCGATGGTAAATTAGGAGTAAAAATATGTTTCACTTAATGTAGCAATTTAATGTAATGAAGTGAACTTTTCAGTTTATAACACAGAAAAATGCATGGGTTCATACAATTTAAAATGTTTAATGCTTTTGAAGTCTGTTGAAACAAAATCAGCAGTGGTTGGTTAACTAAAAAGAAAATTAATCTTTGCTTTGTTGCATAATCTTTCTTCAAATCTTACCTTTTGGAGAAAGGCTTTAGCTCAGAATCAACACACAGGCATAATGGAAGTCCCAGCTTTAACCCCTGGTATTTCCAGGCAGGGCTGGGAAAACTCTCGTTTGCAACCTTGGGAGAGTCCCAGCCAGTCAGTATAGGCAATGCTGACCTATTACTCTGAACACCCTGCCCCTTGGGCAGGATTTGATTTTGGCTGACCTCTCCTACCGCAAGCAGCCTCTACTAGTGGTAGCCTTGGGGGAGGGGTGGCACCTGGGCTTACCTGGCTCACCATGCCACCTTAGGTGTCATTCTACAAGCAAAACTGCTGCATGCAAGGCAGCTGTCTAGTATCCGGAAGAACCTTTGTTATATTTGTTCAGAAAGCAAAGAATCCTGTGAAAAAATGTTTTAAAAAGTAGTCTAAGGCATTGTTTCTCAAACTGTGGGTTGGGGCCCACTAGGTGGTTCGCAAACCAATTTCAGGTGGATCCCCATTTATTTCAATATTTTATTTTTAATACATTAGACTTGATGCTGCATGGTATGTGACTGTGTTTGGAGAAGTGTTACAGATCTGTACTTTTAACAGGCTACTATATATAAATGATAGTCAATGGGACTTACCCCTGGGTAAGTGTGGGTAGGATTGCCGCCTAGGATTGTTAAAAATTTTCCTGTTTCATGATGTCACTTCTGGTCATGACATCACTTCCGGTGGGTTCACTCCTGACAGATTCTCATTGTAAAAAGTGAATCCTGGTGCTAAATGTGTGAGAATCACTGATGTAAGGAATTCCGCTTATGCATGAATCTATTATCTCATTTTCACAAAATTCTTTTAGCACAAGAAATAGCCTATATTGGAAATATTAATAGGTAAGACAAAGATATTGTGCACATTTTGTCTTTATTTCTTAATCCAGATTCACACTACACTCTGGGCGCAATCCAAACCCACTTTCCAGCACCGACATAAGGGCAATGCAGCTCCGAGGTTAGGGAACAAACATTCCCTTACTTTGAGGAGACCTCTGTGATTGCCACCCAACTGCAGGATGCGGCACACGTCCCATTGGCACAGCTATGCCAGTGCTGGAAAGTTGGTTAGGATTTGGGCCTCTGGCATGTAGATTTTAAGCATATTAAGTTCAAGAGCAAACTCTTCCCCTGTGATGCGTAGAGGTTTCTGATATGAGTCAGGTTCTGTGTTCAGCTGGTGACATCAGTTGTCTCCTGTGAAAGATCAAGACCTACCCATACCTATTCCACAATCTTAAGATTCATGTTTTATTCAAGACTTGCTTTGAAAAGCTGAATTCAAATCAACCTTAATGTTATTCACAGCTTTTTCTTTTCTGCATCTAGGTTTAGACAGTATTATTTTGAAAATGTTTATTGCTTTCTGTGCATTAAGACACCTAAGCAATAGTGTAATAGAAACACAGCCTAAGGAAATACAATAGAGAAATGCTCAATAAAATAAACACTGCCCATAAGTCAATACTTTTCCATGCTGATCTGGAAGATCAGCAAACAGGTGAAATGAAATCCCACCATAAGTAATACACAAATGATAAGTCCCTGAAAAGATGTGGAGTTGCATCATTCACAAACATCATCAAATACTTATGTGGAAATGTAAACACATTACTTTTGTCAGCTGTCAAATTTTAAAATCTTTTTAGGGCTATTTAAAGGAAATTCTTTCAATATGGTAGAGATAAATCTCCTGGGACACAAAGACACTTACTGCCCAATCTTACCCCACCCCCATTATTGGCACTAATGCAGCCATGCTGACAGAGCACATGCTGCATCCAGTTGTGGGAGGGTGATCAGACAGCCATTAGGAAGTAAGCAAAAATATTTTTACAGACCCAGTAGGCTGCCCGATTGCATGTGGGTCTTGCAGATGTACGTCTGAAGAGAGAAAAAGAGTGGAGTGGCTTGGGAAAGAGGGATACGATCTAGTGCACATTTGTGCCATCGAAATCTACCCCCTTCCTCCTCCAACCCTCCCAAAACTCTCCTTGCCCTCCCCCTCCCTGCCCAAAACACACCTCCACCTCCCTCTTATCAGCGCTGATGGAGGCCTCTGGAGCTGCTGCTGTGTTACTGTGCTGCTGCCCGTTTATAGCAGTGGCCTGGAAGCATGTGATGGTGACTTGGCTTTCATACTGCTGTAAAGGACCTGGCACTGCCAGAATGCTAGTTCCAATAGCACAAGGCTCCAGTATGACTGGTACCTTGGAAATAGATACAGCAGTGCTTTTGCAACTGTATCAATCTCAATGAGAGTCATTGAACTGTACAATTCTATGCATGTCTATGTGTAATTTTATTGCATTCTTAAAAGTCCCATTTTGTTCAGTGGTGCTTACTTCCAGGAAAGTATTATAGGATTACAGCTGAATTTTCCTTGGGGATCAAGTCTATAGGTAACAAATTCTGGTATCTTCCAGGATCCCTATCACTATTGAATAGTAGGAGGGGCAATGCCATAATGAATACCATAATATTTTCTGTTAGGAGGTACCCATCAAGACTGAAATCTGGTAGATCCTTGGATTTTTAAGGCTGCAGTCTTATATGCACTTACCTAGGTATCGGTCTCATTGAATTCAATGAGATTTACTTCACTGTAGACATGCATAGGATTGTGGTGTAAGTATGTTAAAGAGAGATAATGTTGAAGATGGCTTATTCTGTACTTAGATTATGATTATATTGTGTCCCTCCTTTCCTCAGCAAACATCCACTGGGAAAGATGCTATGCTCAGATGAATAGGAACAGTTGCTCTTCTTGTTTAAAATATAAAACTAGTATCACTTTTTAAAAAAATTGTCTTTTTGCCTAGTTAACATGGGCAAGGTGTGGTGGTCCTTGGAATGTTGTCTTCCAAGGGCTACTACAATTGCCAAAGCACCTTAATTACTGCAGTAAATCATATCAGAATCCTTTATTGGCATGCATAACATATAGAGACAAGTAGAGTGCCATAACCTAAACATATTCACAGTCTAACTTCCTTCTATGCAACTCCATTGCCTGCCGCAAGAAGATTGCACTCGACTGACATTCTCCATTGAGAGATCACTTAACATATAGGAGATCTTAGCAGAATCGGACACCCCCTAGTTGGTTCTCATCATAGAGTCCAGATGTCTTGAGCATGTCTCGGAATAGAGGGGGCAGTGCAGAAAGACATGGATGATGCTCTCAATACTATCTGATCTGCACAGACAGCATCTATTTGCATAGGGAATCTTTTGGAATTTCCCTAACAGAACAGTGGATGGCAGAACATTAGCACGTTTACTACAGTAAACAAGTTACCTTTGACTCAGTTTTGGAAACAGCTCTGCCTAAGTTTTGAGCCAATGCAATGTGAGTTGTTGGTGTTAGTCAGGATGTGCCCACTTTTTTCCAGTAGCTTTTAATATAATTAATCATGTAAACCAAGGATTCTTAACTGGGGGAATCTATACCCCTTTGAAGTATGGGAACCAAATGCTGGGAGTGAGGGACTTAGGGCCCAATCCTATGCTTCCCTAGCACCCAGGGCTACAGCAGCTCCAAGATGGCTACCACTGTGTCCTATGGAGCTAGGGAAGCAGCCACAGATTTCCTTGGAGTAAGGGAACAAATGTTTCCTTACCCCGTGTTGACCTACAGTGGCCCCAATGTGTCTGCTTGGATTTGTACCCACCTTTGAGCAGGCACAGAACCAAGGACACCCCTGTCAGGTTTCTTACTCGGGAGGGAGCATTGGATTTGGCGGCAGAGTCCGCTGCTGCTGCATTGGATTCAGCAGCAGAGTCTGCTGTCTCCCAGGCCCAGTTCGCCCATGGTCTAACCTCCCTCTGACCCATTATGCCCCCTCCCCACCTCCCCCTGCCCTGAATAAGACTATTGCCAGCTGGTGGTGTAGCAGCGCCGTCTAGTCATCTTTGCAGCACTGAGACCCAGCGCCAACTGGCAATGGTTTCAGCGCCGGCCCTGCACACTCACCACCAAGGCCAGACTGCTTTACAGCACTCTTTGCAACACCTGGAGCCGGTGGTGAGTATCGAGCATGCAGGGTATTTCAATACAGATTGAGGTGTTCTATTCCTAGCTATCGATAACTATTGTAAAGTAAAACCAAGCTATTGACATCTTTTGAAGTCATACTGTACCTAGTAAGACTGGTGATGTTGATGATTTTGACAGTCTGGCAAAGAGGGTATGGGGTCATGTTGGGCAATCCATTGGGGGTCTATAATCATTAAAAGGTTGAGAGCCCCTGATCTAAACATTTGTTTTTTTGTAGCAGCCCTTTAAATCTCTTCCAGCTCAGAATCTTTGAGTTTTAGGGATAAACTTAGACATTAGGGATGTGCGTGTTATATGTGTGTTACAGCTGTGTTTACTCCATTCACAGTTTAAAATGGAATTAGAAGGAAGTCTACTTTTTTATGACAGAGTTCACAGGACAGGGGAGTGAGAAATTGTTCTTTATTAAGTGGCACATCTTTAAAAAGATCTGTACTTCTTATTTTGTTTTCTTATGCAGTGGTGCAGCAAGCTGTTGCTAAGCCTTCAATATGTAATTTTTTTTTTCATAATGGAGGATTAAATATGAGCTATATTGCTTGAAGTTTGATTTGAATATTCTTTTTATATTGTTTAAGCCTGTAAGAAAATGAATAATTTAAATTTCTGTATTCTCACGAGTTATAGATTATTTTTGCAATGCATACTTGGTATTTATTTCCAAATTGAAAAAAAATTATTTATTGTATATTCTCATTTTTTTTTAGCTCTCTACCTTTTTTCCTACTTAAGCTCATGCTGGTTAAGATGATTGGCAATTCATTTTAGAGCTTGGTTGAAGGCAGAAAATCAAACTATCCTAAATGTTGTTTTTCTCTGGTTTATTCCCTCCAGTAAATGTCTGTCTTTGGTGACATTTTCTAGTATTTTCTTGCAAAAGAACAAGGTACATCATAATACCAAATGTCCAACTTTTGACAGTTGCCAATAGGAACTCTTTTTTGCCCCTGCCTGAATTAAATGCAGTCCAGAATTTTGTGTTTGTGTTTTGACATAGGACTTTCCATGTTTGGAATGATGTTACCATTTAGGACCTTTATTTCTTTTTCTTTTCTTCATTTTTTAAAAACTAAAGATTCATTACCACATTTTCAGACTGTTAATTAAAAAAAATAAAGTATTTGACAGAACCGACCACCAGATCTCAATACCATGGTAAAATGAATCAAGGAATGACTGGAATAATTACCAAACATGGAAAAAAATGACATTTCTGGGAACGTTGAACAACACTTTGCCATATATCAGATCATGCAACACTTTACTTTGGATCATGCAGACTGCTCTAATTTAGGAATCCAAGTGTGTACTTTCACCTCATTCAGCTCAGTCTTGGAGCTCACACATACAGGATGGTTTCTTGTGTGCTATGACAAAAGTGAAGCGCCATAAGCTGCTGTTAAGAAGTGTCCTTTGTGAAGTTACAAACATAACATTCTTTATTCAGAACCTCTATGACATAATCTAGAGGTTCTTTCTTTCAGATATTGCCAGTGTAGCTATCCTGAAACTCTCCCCAAAGCCTGATGGGAGTCTGTCAGGTATTGGGACTCCTGGTAGAAAGCTGGCTGACCAAAGGGACTAGTGTGTAGTGGATAGTTCACATGCACCCTTTCCTGCTCCCTGCTTTACTTGGACCAGCAGCTGAATGGGGAAAACCCTTTGATAGCTTGTATCTGCTGCTACCATCCAAGGCTATAAAGACTAGGCAAAAGAGGGCCATCTGGGAAAAATTCCTCTCCTAGGAGACCATTGAATCCCAGGGGTTTTTATTTAAAATTCAAATCTATAGTAGTATCTGCAGGGTGAAGTGATGTGACAGTCCTCTGAATTACCAGTGCACTGGTATTGACCAGAGCACATGAACCAGGCAGACTAAAGGTCAAAATGTAACTAGTTCAAGTCTAAACAAAAAGCGAATGAAACAATATGAAGAAAGGTTGGTAGTAAGTGCAAACAGGCTGATGGGAAATGTCTTTGCTTGGCTGGAAAGCATAAAGAAAAGTTCTCATCAGATGGATGCTATATAACCAATAATGCCCAGCAGATGGAGTTGAGGTGCTAATCAAAACTCTCAACTCACAACCTCTCCAGTGCTTTGCTATGCTAAACCCAGTGAAGTTTTCACACTGGGTGGAATTAATTAGCAGACAAAGCACCAAAAGGTTCCTGAACACAATCTAGCTATAAATAGAGACCCTACTTGCTAGCTACTTAAATTTGTGCAAGGAATTTGCAAACCTTGCACTTGCTGCTGGGCAAGTGAGTGCTCCTCTCTGAGCCCCCAGCAAATTAGAGCCCAATCCTGAGCTCTGCACACCAGCTTACCGCCAGCATGCACTGTCGCAAAAGTGCCATAAGGCACATTTGCAGGGCTTAGCACCAGCCTAGCACCAGAGCTAGCCCAGCACAAGCTTGCGCTGGGCCACCACTGGTGGGAGGCCAGCAGTCTGCCACTTGGCAGGTACCTGAACCACTGGGCGGGGCAGAGGTGAGTGGGGGCATGGGGGAGGTGGGGAGGACGTGTTCTGGAGTGGGAGGAAGCAGGGAGAGGGAGGGGAGGAGGTGTTCCAGAGGGGGAGAGCTGGGAGGGAGGGGACAGGACTGGCAGAACTCTGCTCTACTGGATCCGGAGCCCTGTGTCATGCTACGTGGCCTGACACGTAGCTCCAGAGCTGCCATATAATTGAGTAACCCCTTTGTGGGGCTATTTCATTTACTTGGAGGAAGTAAAGTATTTCCTTTACTTCTCCTGAAGAAGTGTCAGTGGCTGCCTAGGATGTACTGGATGCCGCGGCAACTGTTTTCGCTGCTGCCGCAGCCCCATCCTCCAGACAGCTCAGGATTGGGTTGTTAGTTACTCAAGAGACTGAAAGAGAACAATGAACATTTCTGTTGGCTGGGAAATGCATAACTTTGCTTTGATGATGTCATTAAGTTACCTGATTGGAGAAGTGGAACCCACCTAGTCTGTGCATCCCATTACCTTGTCCTTGATGGACAGGTTTGGCTGTCACTAAGTGCATACCAATCCGGGGGGGGGGGGGTTAGCTATCCCAGACAAGAAGAGAAACCGAATCCACAATTCCATGTGTTCTCTTCCTCTAGTTTACAGAATACTTTACAGTCTACCTGCAGTTTGGAAAAATGTGCACCACTGAAGAATGGCTGGAATTTTCTTCCAACATTTAATAAAATTCTGCTGAATTAGAAAGGCAGCTAGAGAAGGTCAAACTGCTCAAAGGAAAAAGTTGTTATCATTTCATCTGAGTCACTGACGTTTAATTAGCTGGAAGCAGTTTTTTGGGAAGGTTTTGTTTGTTTTTAAAAGAGTTTGGTTGCTGCCAGATATCCAGTAGACAGCAGGCCACGTTGCAAGACTCGCAAAGCTTGGGTGTCATAAATCAGCGTGACAACAGCTAACACTGAGGTTGAACTTATTCTAACATCTTTGTCTAGGGAACAAAGCAGCACAGTAGGATTGATGTCTTATTTGGCCTTTGTCAGCAGGTTTAGTTCTTTCTTTTTACCACCTTTAACTTTTTAGAAAAGCACTTGGAAACTTTTAGAATCATACCCAGCTCCACTGTTCTTATTCATGTTGCAATCATCCAACGGTGCAATTTTTCCAGTGCAAGCAAGTAGCTTTTAAATGGTGGCTGTTTTTAGCAGAGGAAGAGCACCTGTCCCTGTTCATCCTAGCAGAGCATCCCTTCCAGAGGCTGTTGCTGGTGTCTCCCTTGTGTTTTAGTTTGGACTGTGGTACTAGGAACCATCTTCTCATTCCTTTTTGATATGTAAGCAATTTTGAGGACTTTTTCTTGTTGTTGTTGAAAAATAGCATAAAATTACCTTTATAATTTCCTCCCAGTGCACATTTGCAGTGTGTTGGAGTGAAGGATGTTAAGTAAAGGCCCTCTTCTCATCGTGAGCTCTACCATTGCTGCTCCCATCACCACAGCTGGGCCACTAAGTAAAGGGACTGTAGGAGGCTAATAGGAAGAGTGTCTTGGGGATTGAGAAGATTTGGAGGTCAAGCAGAGGGAAGTTGAAAAATCTTCTCCAGTTGGGTTTCTATCCAAGGGGAAAGAATTTGGCTACTTTAAAGTTCATGTGTCATTTGAGACAGGTTTTGTAGATCTCCAAAGTGCTTTAGATCTCCAAAGTGCTTTATTGAACCCAAGCTTGGAAAATTTTACCAATGTTTTTATTTCTATTAGTTTACTTCTTGTGCATACAGATATTTTCCATATATTTTTACCAAGACGTCTTTCGTCTGAGAGAAAAGCTTAGGCAGTGCAGGTGATTAGTTACTGGTAGCCCTGGGTCAAAGCCCTCCACTGGAACCCCTGTGCCTGCCTTCAGTGGCATGTTGGGCACTACACTGGTACTGGTACTGAAGATGCAGTGGTCAGCCTGGCCAGTTATGCCTTATGGGGTTTCAGCTAGTGCCTGACCATGGCAACACTGACCTTAGAATCTTATCCACAGCCTTCCACAAACAGTAAAGGCATTGGTTGTATTGTTTACCATCAACAGGTATGGTTTTTGATTTTTTTATATATTATCTTTGCATGATGATGAAGTACAGACATCCCCCCATATCCTTGTATCCAGTATCTGTGGTTCAGAAGTCTCCCCATAGTGCAGATTGCTTATCTGCTTCAGACTGCATCCTTCCTGTTGCTCTTCCAGGTATCCTGTCTCTTTGCTGACTGCAAAATGGAAGAAGGAAGCGGCCAAAGCACTCACAGGAAGTAAGGCAGAGGGCTGAAAAGAATGTGATGCTAAGCTGCTTAAACTCTGTGATAAGCGTCACATTCTTTTCAGCTCTCTGCCACGCTTCCTGTGAGTGCTTCTGCTGCTTCCTTCCATTTTACAGTCAGCAAAGTGCCAGGAGACCAGGAAGAGCAACAGGAAGGCTGCAGTCTGAAGCAGATAAGTCGTTTGCGCGAGGGCGTGATGGGAGAATTTTTGAACTTTTTTGTAGGGTCCAGCAGTGGACCTGGTGCTTTGCGAATGGGGCAAAAGCCCTAAGCGCTGAATCCACATATCTCTAGGACTGTGTGGGAAGCCTAACTGAGGCTCCGTTTTGCTGCTGTGAGCGAGGGAGATGGCTTCGCGTGCGTGGGGGGCAGCATCTCATGGGGGGGGCAACATCACAGACTGTTTCCCCGGGCGCAGGGCTGGATAAGTCTGCCACTGGTAGGGTTTCCTTTTATGCATGGTTTCCATAGCCACATGAGCGTGGAACGTGTCCCCACAGATATGGGGGAGGGAATGCCTGTATAGTGAATTTCAGTGTTGAGTATATTGTTGTACATCCATATTAATATTTTATTCATGGAATAATAGCAATAACAACCTGGTAACTGGGCAAAGTGGCACCTTTTAAAGTGGTCCCTTCTTATATTTAGCAGGGAAAGAGCAACTGTCCCTTTTCATCCCAGCTTGGTATCTTTTTCCAAGGTTGTTGCTGGTGTCTCTTCTACATCCCTTCTTAGACTGTGAGCCCTTTAGGTACAGGGAACCGTTAATAGAAGTATTTGAAAATGGCAGTTTACTTTACTCAGAACTAAGCCCATTGTGTTCAGTAAGACTCAGGCTGTAATCTTATCTTACTTGCTGGAAACAAATAACCTCTATTGATTGATTGATTTTGCTTTGTAACCTGCTTTGTGAACTACTTTTGTTGAAAAGCTTTATATAAATATTCTTATTAATAAAATAATAGTTAATAATGAAAAGTTTAAATGATCCTTATATCTTATTTTGGAATCTTGAAATCTCGCTGTCTAGTGAATGAGAAGTAATAGACACAGTTCTTCAACTAGCTGACTATATGAATGTGACATATTTCTAAGTTGCCAGCATTAGCCAAAAAATCTCATTAAAAGTTTAGAATCCTGAGCCCAATTACAGCTTAGAGTGGTTGTCAAATGTCATTGTCACGTCTGAGGTGTCCAAGAAATAATTCCTCTTTACAGAGAGACAATTTGGTGGCATAATGACCAGAAATTCATTGCACATAAAAATATTGAGAACTGCCTTTGCATGTTCTGCATATCTGGGCTTATGGAATGTTACAATAGACTTTTAGTGCACTGAACTTTCTCTCTAGTTGGACTCATTGGGGAAATGATATTTTCCTCATTTATTTCTGCAGCATCCTTTGGACTTGAAGAATAGAGGAGAAATTGATGCATTGGCTATCAAGTACAAGACATCCTGTAAATCATTACTCATTGACCTTGATTCAGAGCCCAAAACACAGAGGGGATTCATTCTCTTGTGCAAGAGCGAAATGCCAGATAGCTGTTGTAGCATGCAGTGAGCATTTCATTTACCATAATGGGGAAGAAGGAAGGGTAGGCTCTGAATATGTTCTATTCCATCTCATTTCTTAAGGCAATGAACCAGTTCAGTGGTCACACACACTGGTGTTGGGCCTGTATTATTCTCTATATGCATTTAAAGTATTTCTGTCTCGCCTTTCTTGCAAATGTGGCACAAAGTGGTTAATATCCTATTATAGGTAAATACAATATTATAGGTTGACAGATAGATTACGGAAGATGGGTTATGTGATAATCTTTGGCATTTCATGCAGTATATTTCAAATCTCCAGTGTATCTTTCCTACCTTATCATGATAATCCCTACAAAGTCCTCTAAAGTAGGCTAGCAGTGTTATCTCCTATTGTAGAAGTGAGGGCTGAAGGTGAGAGAATAGCATGTTGCCAGGCATTATGTAGTGATTTCATAGCTGAAGTGAAATTTGAGCTGGGGACTTCTGTCGGACAACCCAATCCTGAGCTGACCGGCATGTGGGGCTGCAGCAGTGCCAAAAATGGCTGCCGCTGCATCCTGCATGCTTCACATGCGCTTTTGTCCCTTTCCCCTGGGTAAGTCAAGTAGCCCAACAATGGGGCTACTCAATTCCATGCTGACGTCTAGGTCGGTGTAGAATTTTCAGCCTCCTTGTTGGGCCAGTGGCCCGAAACGGAGGCTCAGGATCCAGTGGAGCAAAGCTCCACTGGTCCTGGCCTCCCTCCCTCCCTGCTCTGTCTCCCAGAACGCTTCCTCCCACCCTTTCCCCGCCCTTTCTCCACCTCCTCCCACCCCCCAGAAAACCTCCTTTCCGCCTCTCCCACGCCTCCTCACCACTGCTTGGTGGTCTGCCAGGGGCTACCACCAGTGGATCACTGGCGCATTTGCAATAGTGTATGCTGGTGGTGAGCTGGCACACCAAGCTCAGGATTGGGCTCTCAGATATCACAATATACTACACTACAGTTTTCATTCCCTCTTTAGCAAGAAAGCATGTCCTCAGTCATAACTTGTGTATATGGTGCTCCATCAAGTGATAGTGAATGATACCAAAAAGCCATTCAGTAAGGAGTATATACATTGACTTAGGAACACTTGCTCACCAAAGCTAACAAGGCATCTCTTTCACAAAATGGGAGTCTTGTGAATCATTTTTATATGTTGAGGATAAGCTGAGAACCAAAGCTGAGAACCACAGCTTTGAAATCTGTGTTTAACTGTCCAATACTGTCCTCTCCCTTTCATGCTGGTGCAGCCGTGCCAAAAATGGGTATGCTGTATCTAGTGGGGGAGGGTGGATTGGGAGTGTTTGGAGGGGAAAGGGGCTTTAAATACTTTCACACCTCCATATGGCTCCCACTTTGCAATGGGTCTCTTTAGTCCTGCACCAGCTATTTTGCTGGTTCAAGTTCAAGGAGAGAAAAGCAGCGGTGAGGTTGTCCATGGAGGAGATAGGATCTGGTGCGCTTCATCGCTGCCAGATCTACCCCCTCTCACACCCTTTGCCCCTTCCCACCATTGTTCTGCCCTCCCCCCACCTCCCCTCTGGCTTACCTGCTCCAACACGTGGCCACTGATCCCCCAACACATGCTTGAAGACTCTAGCTTCCCTGCTAGCACTTGGGTAGCACGTTGCCAGAGTGCACTTTACAAGCATGTTCCACTGGCAGTGGGACCCGGTAGAATTGGGCCATAAATTAAGGTTTCCCTTATAGTTATAAATCCAGTGGTATGCTGCTAAGGAATTTTGGACTCTTGCATAGAGAAATAAGACACCACAACAGCCTGAAGCCTGAAAAATGGAAGAGAACTTAGATAAGAAAAGTTCAGCTGGATCAGCCATAGACCCTTGTTCAACATCCTCTTTCCCCCAGTAGTCCACTGGCTGCAGAAGAAGGAGAGAAAGGCGGACTTCTTTTTTGCCATCACTTTCCTACAATTGGTATAAAGTTATGGAGTTTAAGGTCTATCAATGACTGCTAATGATGGCTGTGTGTTACCTCAACGTCCAGTATCAATATACCTTTGCAATTGGTATTCAGACGTATATTGATACTGGATGTTGAGGTAGCACACAGTCATCATTAGCAGTCATTAATAGACCTTAAACTCCATGACTTTATCCCAATTTGTTTTAAAGCCATTCAGGCTGGAGCCATCAACACACCATGTGGCAATAAATTATACCTACTCATTAGTATTATTACGTGAAGTCCCTCCTTTTGTCCATCCAGTTTCATTAGATGATCCCAGGTTCTAATATTGTGACAGAGAGACAAGAAATTATCTCTATCAATTGTGTCCTTAGCACATATAATTTTATGGTTCAGTCATGTTCCCCCTTAATCGGACTGAACTGGGGCTTTATTCTAAGCTACACATTCTCAAATAATGTAGCCTTTCCTCGTAAGGAAGGTGCTCTGGTCCTCTGATCATAGGGGTTGCTCTCTTGTGTATCTGTTCCAGCTTAGCAGCATCCCCCTTGAGGTGTGGTGACCAGAACTGGAAATAGAATTCCAACTGTGGCTGCACCATATATTTGTATAGGGGCAGTGCAATATTAGCAGTTTTATTCTCAATCCCTTTAGTAATGAAATGTTTCACAGCATGTGAAGGAACAGAGCACAATAAGAAAAGGTATTGTGCTTTGTCTCTTTTATTTATGACTTGCCTCCTGAAGAGGGCATCTATTAAGTACTCTTACATATTATGCTATGATTTGTTACCTAATTAATAACAACTTAGGACCTTTTTAATCCTTATGGGCTTTTTTTTTTTTTTTGTATATGCTATGAGTCAGCTATTTCACTGGCTTTTATCATAGCCAACAAACATGTATCATTGTAATTCAGAAGTGTCTTTTGTTAAATCTGCGGCAGTTTGTTAAATCTGTTTCTTTACAAGTATTATAGAACACATTGTAATGGTGAAAATGCTTGTATGGAATTACCAGAGTTACTATTTGTTTTCTGCATTTGAAACCTGTGAAGTTACTTTCAAGGAAGACTCATTGTCTGTCTGGAGCCTTCTATTTAATACTGATTTACTGAACTTTGTTAGAGACTACAGATCGGTTATTGTCAAGAATGGCTGTGCAGGAGCCAGTTCAATTATGCCAGTTCAGAATGCAATGCTGGATACAGAAGAATGGCTGCATGCACTAGACTCCTCCATAGCAACTATTTATTGCTTCCAACCCACTGGAAAAGGCCCAGTGCAAAAAACAAACAAAAAAAGCTTGATTTGGTGAAATGACTGGCTGCCCAAGGCACCCAGCTTTGGCAGCACCGAAAACAGCTGCCGCCAGATCCTGCGCGCCTCGGGCTACCTCAGGCGGCACTTTCGTCCCTTTCTCCTGGGTAAGGGAAACAGTCTCACAATGGGGCTACTCAGGTAAATGTGTTTGTGTAGGGCACTAAGCCTTACATGAACGGACAGGAAACTCCACCAGACCCGCCTCCCTCCCTCTCCCGGCATGCCTCCCGCCAGCCCTTTCACCTCCTGCCTCCCCGTCACGCTTCCTCCACATTGTTTCGGCACTGTCCAATGAACACTCGAGACAACAGATATGGGAGAAAGGGCTACTTTATTTCACATTAGCAAGAGAAGCAGAGGCTGAGACCTGCAGCATCCGAGGCAGTGAAAGCCCCTGTGGTGCAGGGAGGGACCTCTGGGCGGTACCAGAAACCTCTGCCCCCAGGCAGGCATGCACCCAACTCCAAGTCGCGCCCCGCTGCTGGGCGGCGTGTCTCATCCATGTCTATCCCTTAAGGGGAAGGCAGCCGGACCGCAGACTGCGCCACCTCGAGCCGCTGAGCCTCTGAGGTGTGCCCCGCGGTCCCAGCCAGGGCCCCGTCTATGTCCTCGTGCTGCCGAGCCCCTGAGGACTGAAATAGGGTTCCGCCCTGCCTATGCCGCCTGAAGGTGCATGCCAAAAGTCCCATTCACGCCTCCTAACCTGCACCACCTGCCCTCTTAAAGTGACCAATGGCAGCTTGCAAACAGGGGGAGTGTAACCCCCTGGCCCACAACAGTCTGGGGTAGGCGAAAAAACTGCCTGTCCTTCAGCCAATCTAGGCAGGCAGCAAAAAATTCCTACCCGGCCACAAACGGCGACCAGTTAAACTCAGACTGCCTCCAGGGCGGGCGGGCGGGTATTGCCACGTTGCCCACATGCAAAGAAGGAAGAGGGCTGGGTCTCGTGCCCTTTTAAAAGGTCCGCTGTAGCTGCCAGAACCAGCCCCTTTCTCCTCCCCCTTGGGGAGGGACTCTCGTGCCCGGCCAGGCCAAACAAACTCCGATCACCGTTTAATTGGGCAATCAGGATCCTCTCTCCACCTGCCTCCCCCCTCCCCATCATGCCTCCTCCCCACCCCTCTCCCCACCGCCGCTTGGTGGTCCATGAGACTGCTGAGCAGCAGAGGACAGGCGCCCGCCTGGCGTTGGACTAGCACAGGCGCTGGCCCAACAGTAAGCCTCGCAGATGTGCCTTACGGCACGTTTGCGACAGTATGCTCCGGCGGAAAGCCAGAGCACCGAACTCAGGTTTGGGCTCAAATACCCCTATACATAGGCTGACCGTTGTGTTCTCAGATTCAGTTGTTTGCCCAGTGAGTAAATACTGAGATTATATATTGGTTAAGTTAAAATAGTACAGTTCAACATACTGATACATCTGCATGACCTTCCCCCCACCCCAGCCTAAGATAGCTAGAATTCAAGCTACCAATGCCCATAAAGTAGGTCCATCATAACTTACCACTTAGCTGCTGTAGTTGGGTAGAAAAACAGTCATTAATAGCTTTTCATGATGCAATGTATGAAAAATTGTGACATTCTTACAAATCCTTGTAACTCTGGCAAAAGGGGGGGAGTGGGGAGTCTACCCACTAAATCTGCACAAGAAAGAAGAGAATAGGGGCTTAGTCTTATCCAACTTTCCAGCACTGATACCGCTGTTCCAATGGGGCATGCCCTGCATCCTGCAGTGAAGTGACAGTTGTGAAGGCTTCTTAATGCAAGGGCAGTGTTGGGAACTCGAGTCAGTGACTCAGACTTGAGTCGCAAAAATGTGTGATTTTTGCTGACTCAGTGACTCATGAGTCATGCACGTGGAAGACTCTGAAAAAGACTCAGGTCAGGGCCCCCCTGACTCAGCACTTGTCCCCACGCGTGCTGACTCGAGTCTGCCTGTGCCTGGGGGTACTTGCTTACTGTTTTCGCCGCATGGCAAATCTCGTGGGGCAAATATTCCAACAGGCGAACAGTAGGGAGTTCCAGCCAGGAGGTAGGAAAGGGTTAATGCGAGTAGGAGTGCAGGCAGAACTGTGCTCTCTTTCCCCATCTCTGATAGGAAGGAAGGAACGGATGATCATTGTACAAAGGATCGGCATTCTCATATTTCCTTATTTGGCTAAGGGAGGGCAGGATGAGCAGCAGAGGAGAGGCAACCTTCATTGAACGGCTGGCGCAAATGGGACTACTTGTGAGTAGGGCTGCCAAGGATCGGGTCATCCTGGTAAGCCTCCCAGCTGCTACTTGTGACCCTCCTCCCTCTTGCCACTTCTGTCCCAGCTCTCATTCAGTCCCTCCCACCCCCTTCCACCCTGTTACAGATGAAAGGGATAGCAGGAGAGTGAGTAAAGAGAACTCCAACACATACACACACACCGGCAGGAGCCCCGTTTTTCCCATGGCTGGCTTTTTAAAGGGGGCAACACAGCCCAGGGAGGGAGAGGAGGCAGAGGAGCAGTCATGCTTTGCAGGCATGACTCTGTTGTTACTTGGGAGGGGGACCCTTATTTAATGAGCAGCTGAAGAGGGATGAGTAGAGCTGTGAGAATTGGGTCGTCCTGGTAAACCTTGCAGCTGCTGCTCGTGACCCTCCTTTTCCCTCTTGCCACTTCTCTCCCAGCTCTCTTGCGGTCCCTCCCACCCCTCCTGCCCTCTTCACAGGTGGGTGGGGACAGCAGGGGAGTGTTAAAAGAGAACACTGGCACACTCATGCACTCCCCAGTAGCAGCCCTGTTTTTTCCACTTTTTAATGGGGGGATTGACTCGACTCGAGTCCATTAGAGTCACTAAAGGGTGATTCGGAGACTCGGAAAGTGCCCCCGTTATGACTCTTTTTCAAGTTGAGTTGTGGGGGGTGGTGACATGGTGACTTGAGTCAAGCCACACTGGCTTTTCCCAGTCCTGAGCAAAGGGAATGTTTATTCCCTTACTTCAGGGCTGCATTGTGGTGGCATCAGTCCTGGAAAGTTGGATAAGATTGGGGCCTAGGTGTCCTAAGAGAAAGAAGGTGATAAACCATCTTTTATAAACCACCTGCTGTGTCATCTTCTCTAAAAAGTGTAGAAACATTCAAGTTGGGCAGTGGATGTCTGCCAGCTCTTTCACCAGTACAGTCAAAATTGCCAAACGGCCGTAAGAACATGTAATATGATCCATCTTCCCTTTGCAGCCTTTATCTATATTTAATAAATATGACTTCCCAGTGCCATATCTGGCCCAAAAACCAAGCATGAGAAGGTTCAGAAAACGGACAAAAAATTCAGAGCGACAGCTGCAGTTGACAACATATTTGCATTAAAAAAAGGTTTAAAACTGGGCAGAGGTGTGTTCCCACTTTCTTTTTAATTCTTCAGAACATATCAGTTCTCACTAGGGTAGCCTGTATGCATTAGTTAACTGTTAAATAGATCCTCCTCAACCCAGCAGCATTACAGCCTTCATAAAAGACTGCAAACATTGTAGAGAGATCCACATGAGGGCTATAAATTTATAAATTTGAATTGACAGATCCCTAATGCAGGACATGTCAAGTCTGTCTTTTCTAGGCCTAGTAAACACTGTGGTAAACACAGCACATGATAACTGCTTGCACAACCATATATTTGTTTGGGATGCAATTCAAAAGCAGACTCAGTTTTATTTGTTTTTTCCTCCCCCTTAGCTAATAACAAGCAGTAAATCTGGACAGCAAACAAAGGCTTTCTATAATTCAGAATTTACACCTAGAGGAAGTAAACAGTAGGTAGTGGTTACTTTAGCAACTAAAAGAGCAATGTATATTCATTAGAAAATCTTACTGAAGAATAAGGGCTTTCTCAGTGAGAGAAACTGTAAACATTATGTGTACAAAAAAACAACAGATATTAGTGAATGTCAGCAAGAAGGCCAAAGAAAATTGGATTAATAGACTGTTTTGTATGTCCCTGTAAAGAAAATGAATTCTCTAGTATCTACCCAGCAATTTCAAAAGGATTGTTGCAAGGATTAGTGATGGGGGGAGGGATGCATGCATAGGTTCATAGACATGCAAAGTCTAATATTTTTGCCAAAAGCCTTATCAATCTTGGCTCCACTTCCGGTTTAGCGGAGATGAGGCGCGATCGCCCCACTCTCACTTTCCCTGACCTGGGGAGTCCTGCCGAAGGTTGCACAGGGCTCCCCGCACCCCTGGGAGGCTGCAGGAGGCTTAGGCAAGTGTCCCCAAGCCCCTGCAGCCCCCCTGAGCGGCGCAATCCTGGGGATTGTGCTGCTGACTCCTCCCTGCCTCCTGGCTGCCCCCGCCCCTTAAGGTGAAAGGGACCAGGGCCTCAGACTGGGGCATCATGACGCCCCAGTTTGAATACCATTGGTGTACAGAATTGCCATCTAAGGAGATACATATGTTGATAGTGCATTATATAAATTTAGGTTATTTAAGAATGGACTGATATTAGCACTATATTTCAAAACAGTAAAATTTGAAATGAATTTCTGTTTCTCCCCAGAAGGAATTGTCAAGCAAAGCCAAATGAGTTTCTATAAGGCAAGTAAAATTGCTCAGGGAAGTTTCTACACATCCCTAGACTGAACCAACTGTGATGATTTAGATCAAGTCTGTGATCTATCAAACTAAATAAATAGCTGCCTTGAGTGCCCTTTGAGGAGAAATGCAGGTTAAAAACCTAGTAAATCAATAAATAAATGCAACTCCTTCACCTTGTATTGTACTCTGCCAGGTAGTTCATAAGCCCCATTGGGTATTTTCTTTATTATTGTTCTCACTTTGTCTTGGGATAGCAGTGAAAACAAAAGACTTACAACCCAATCCTATCAGGGCCTTACACCAATTGATCTCGCAGTCCATCAGTGTAAGTCACAGTGGTGAAAGCTGCTCCACCATGCAGTGGGCCACAGCCAATAGGTAAAATAGCCAAAGGCCATGTGCATGGCAGCAGCCCTCTGAACATTCCCCATCATCACCAGTAAGTCAGCAGCAAGGGAGGATTGTGGGCATATCGGGACAGGGAGTGGATCAGACTAGAGGTATTTTGGGTGTGATAGGGGGAGGATCTCTGAGGCAGCCATGCTTGCTGAAATCCTATCCCCCTTTTCAGCCCACACCTACCACAGGAGTTTCCTTGGACTTACACCAGCAAATTAGCTGACATAGGTCCAAGGTGACCCATTGGAGGCCAGGCAGCCTATGGAGAGGAGAATAAATTTTTTTTTTACTTCCCTCTCCTGGGCTATCTGATGCTCCCCACTCATACCACGCAGCATGTGCTCCGTCAGCAGTGCTGCATGCTCTGGGCTGGCAGGATAAGATTAGGCCTTTCAGTTGCAATCCTACATATACTTTTCTGGGGTAAGCTCCATTTTACACAGTGGTACTTACCTCCAAGTAAATATGCATGCCAATCAAGCCTCAAGTGAATAGCCACAGTGGATCATGAGCGGTATTCAGCTTCGAGGCTCATAAGTTGTGAAGTCCTGGTTTAGGTGAAGATTTGTTAGTTCACAGTATCTTGATACTTGCTCGGTTTAGACTTCAATCCGAAAATAAGATTAAACTACAAAGTAATAGAGAGTGAATCCCCTTGAACATATTGGAATGTTGTTCTAAGTCGTTGTACACTGTTTTTGGATCTGGTTGGCAACCTTCAGTCTCAAAAGACTATGGTATAAGCCTACAGCACCCAGTATTCCCAGGTGGTCTCCCATCCAAGTACTAACCAGGCCTGACCCTGCTTAGCTTCCAAGATCAGACAAGATCGGGCATGTGCCGTATAAGTGCCAAATTGTTTTCAGTGTTAAAACTTTTTCCTCCTCAGTGTATGTATTTTGGTGACAGAATTTGAACTTTCAAACATTCATAATTTTCTAAACCAAATCTTCTGAGATCTCATTTTACGGTATCCCAGATAGCAGGGGGGACGGGACCTCTATTGTGAACTCCTGCAATCCCTCAGCCAGCAGTGCATTAGCTTGGGATATTTTGACCATAATGCTATAATCAACAGTGCATGTGGGTTTCACAATAAACAGTTAATGAGTCTACAGGGATACAGAGATTTTGGCAGTAAATAAGTACAACTTCCTTGCAAGCAGTTCTTTTTTTTTTTGCAATTATTTGATGGAAATGAATGAAAAGGGTTTCATTCATTAACACTTCTAAGCCACCTCATACAAACTTCAGTTAATTAAATCTTTCAGTAATTAACTTTTTCACACAAAAGAAGGTAGCATCACAAATCCAAGACATGAAAAGAGATGTTCCAATAGGTGCAGGAACTGATTTTATTGAACACTGTGCAAGTCCCTTTTTAAAACTATGTTTTGTACCTTGTTATTTTTAGAAGCTGTAGTTCTTATAATGGCTATATTTTGCATGTATACAAAATGCAACAGTTTGAACTTGTGTTTTGTTCAATAAAACCATTTCCTGCATCTTTTGGGACATCTCTCTTTATGCCCAGTAATTAATTTAGGCAGTTTAAACAGTCTCGTATGTTAATGCTTTGTCTCCAGGAGTCCATGAATTCAGTCCCAGTCAGTATCCAGTATAATATGATCGCTATGTTCTGCAGTCAAAACTCTTCCCACAGTGTAGAGAGGCTTAGAAATTCTTCTCCCCTGCCCTATCTCCTCTTAAAACAATTGCAGAATGTGTTTGTCACATTCTGTCCTCATTTGTGATAGGATGTGAAAGACAACAAATTACCAAATTAATTTACATTTTTTTAGATTGTTTTAACTCTTCTTGTAGCTCACACCTGATTTGCTAAAGGCAAAAACAAAAACCCAAATAAACAAGCAAAAACAAATGCACCCACAGCTCATTATATACTTCTTATCGAAGACTCATCTCCAGTAATCATTCGTGTAACCCATTTCTGCCCACCCCACAGATGTACACATTTGATCCCTGTGGTATATAATGTTGGGCAGAAATTTAATCTACATTTAATCTAAGATTTCACCCAAAATATACCTCACTTGGTTAATTTTAAGTTTGTTTAAGTGAGGTTTCTGAGAAAATGAGCAACTGAGCAGATAAAGGCAGCAACAGATAGTATGCTATAGTGAATGTCTAGAATACAAAAGTGCTACATCCAGATGAGTTTGTGGGCTACATATTCCAACCCATAATGTTTAAAAGTCAGTTCAGCAGGATGAAGAAGTCCCTATCCTCAAGGCGGTTGCACACCAGTTCTCCAAAGGAAGGGGTCGGTAATGGGTAGGGGAAAAGCACCGCTTGCACACAAGAGAAAGGGTCTCTCACCCCCTTCTAGTTGGGGAGATGACATCCATAGTTCATACATCATTACCTATATTGTTCCCCTAAAGTGGGAATCCCATCTCCTCCAAATCCTCCACAGTGGGATATAATATTACGTTACGAACAGGAAGTGTTTTCCCAATGCTGCATGAAAAAGACCCTACTAAGCTTCACACAGGAGGAGACGCTTACAAAAGGGAAAGCACATTGTGGTATATTTCTATGGCTATCTTACATCCCTGCTTGGGATGCTTAGTTGGCAACCTTCAGTCTCGAAAGACTATGGTATAAGCCTACAGCACCTGGTATTCCCAGGCGGTCTCCCATCCAAGTACTAACCAGGCCTGACCCTGCTTAGCTTTCCCAATGCTTAGTTTTCCCAATGCTGCATGAAAAAGACCCTACTAAGCTTCACACAGGAGGAGACGCTTACAAAAGGGAAAGCACATTGTGGTATATTTCTATGGCTATCTTACATCCCTGCTTGGGATGCTTAGTTGGCAACCTTCAGTCTCGAAAGACTATGGTATAAGCCTACAGCACCTGGTATTCCCAGGCGGTCTCCCATCCAAGTACTAACCAGGCCTGACCCTGCTTAGCTTCCAAGATCAGATGAGATCAGGCATGTGCAGGGTAACAGTTGCTGCTTACTTCTTCTAGATAAGTGCTTGTGAGCGCTTAGCTTCACCGTAGCAACAATGCCCTCAGAGTCCCTTTATTGCATGAGTTTAGAACGCTAACTAAAAGAAGCAGGGCTTTCGGCCCCAAGGCTGTTCAATGCGCTCCTTATGGACACCTGTGCCTGTCTATTCTCCCTACCTTCCAGAAGGCATGTAAAAACCTGCTATTGCAGAGTGGGTAGCTGCTGCTGTTTTCTTCTGTTGTCTTCTGTTTTCTTCTGGGTGCTGATGATTTGATATTGCTGCTTTTACATGAGCTGTGGAAAGGTGGTATATAAATTTTGTTTGTTTGTTTTGTTTTTTACTGCTAAATGTGTGTGTATGTGTGAACTGAGAAAACCAAACCACACTTCATATGGGTTAATGGAACAGGGTTCATTGGTTGCAAAAAAAAAAAAAAAAAAAAAGTCTGATTCAGCAGTAAAACTGAAAGTTCAGTGTTGGCCAAAGAAAAGCAACAATAGTCAAATACTATTGTGGTTTGCTTTAGCCTTAGAAAATGTACTGAACATACAAAATAATGGTACAGAAGCATCCTAGGGAAGCTTTATCTATATTACTTTCTCTAATGCAATTATTTCCTTCTCATATTTGTATTGTGGAGATGCATGTTTAAATTTTTGAAAATTCACTTTAAATGCAAGAAATGATGGCTTTTAAAACACGTATTGACGGTCATTTAGGAAGACCTGCATTGTTAATAGCACCTTCCACATAATTTACCCTTGAGCTATTTATGCTTAGTTACACCAGTATTTTCAATCAGAAATGGCAGAGAGAGAATGAACTAAAACTGGCTTTCTTCCATGTATGGTATGACCTTGATACTCTTTAACCTAGAATTAAACATTAACTTCAGAACCCAATTGCATTTATTGTATTCTACAAGTGCAAAGCTATTAAGAATTGACATTTGCAGAGTGCTTCTTTTCACATTTTATAATTAGGAACAAAAAATCACTGAAAGGTATATTACTTGTAAAGTAATCCATTCTGGCACACAGTGTTCTGGCTAAGAGGCAAGGCAAGATATTTCACTAATTTGCAAACCCAAATCTGCACATACTTCTGTAGAAACTTTTTATACCTGGAAAAAATCCATTACTACACTGATCTAGCAGGAGAATGTTCAGTTGAAATAGGTTTCTATGCAGGCAGATGGAGATCTGGAAGAACATTCCAATGTTTGTGTGGGCCCTGTTGAATTAGGTGGATGTGGCCAAATACGCATGCATCCCCTCCCAGGGCCACTTGTTACATTTGGCTTGTTTGTGTCACTAGATCCAGACTGGTGCTCGCCAGTGGCGTAGCTAAGGGGGTGCAGGGGGTAGCAGTCGCACTGGGCAACAAGCTGTAGGGAGGCAACAAGCTGAGCTTGATACTAGTAGCAAAATTGTGAAAATATTGGTATGTATGAATAATACCATCATGTTATATATCATTGGAAAGGTAATTTAATGCAGAATGCAATGAAACAAACCACATTAGAATATATGTATCAAAAGTTATGGCCAATTAACCAGAAAACTAATACACAGCTGCCTTAAGGAACAAAAAGTGAATTTCCTTAACTCAAAACCGACCTATGAGGCTGGTAGTTCTGAGAACCAATGAGATGTTATTATGATACAGCATGGAACCAATAAGGTGTTGATATGAGTCAGCTCTCATTTCCATGTATCATAATACAGCTACTCCTGCTAGCTTATACTTAGCAGGAAGAGAATTACCATCCCTCTTCACCCCAGCATAGTGTCTCTAACCAAGAATGGGCACACTTTTTTTTTAATTTACTTAATTAAATTTGATTTTGTCGTGGGAGGGCTACAAAATTTTCTTTGATCCCAGGTAGCAGATATATGCCTTAGCTATGCCATTGAGTGGGGGAGGCAGCAGATGAAGTGGGTGGTGAGCTGCTGGGGGGAGGAGATAGGTTCCCCCCCAATTTGCACTTTTTAAAAAGCCCGGGCGTGATGTCACTTCTGGTTGTGACATTACTTCCGGGGCATCATTTTGAGATCTGCACTGGGCTACACATTCATTAGCTACACCACTGGTGCTCGCTCATAAGATTCCTAAGCCAGTTCTGCTTTCCTCAGTTTTAAATGACCTTCTTGGCAACTTGAAGCACAATCCTATCTTACATCTCTGGATGTAGCCTCTGTGGGCCAGCGCGTGTACCTGTGCCAGCCCAACTGACACACAAGGAGGCGCAAACATGCTTTATGGCCTAACACAAGGTTAGGATTGCACCCTTAGGTGGTTAGTATCATGTAGGTACAAAGGAATAAGAGAGAGAGAGAGAGAGAGAATATACTCAGAGCATTTTTTTTTTACATTATCATTCCAATTCATAGCGCTTTCTCTGTGTGGGGGGGGGGATTGCAACACACGTGGAATTTCTGCACCCATTCACTTCCTCATGGGGTCTGAAGCGAATAGATTTTTGAGTGAGAAGCGACACATTGAATAATTTGCTGTAACTCTAAAGGAAGACTTAAAGAGGCTTCCTCATTTCAATTTACGTCAACCTTTACCCTTTCTCCGTTTTGTAAATAGCTATCTGCTGCTGAAACAAAAGCTTTATAGAAAGAGGACATAAATTTATGATAATGTTCATTGACAAAAAGAAAAAGAAAGCAGGGATGATCCTGATTCTGCATCGCAGGGCATAGGGTGCTTTTGCCATCCATGCTGGGAATGCAGTTTAACCTTTTACTCCAGTGTTTCCCAGGACCGCCAGTGGGTCTCAAGCCAATTTTTGGTGGGTTGTGAAAAGTTTTGGAAACAGTGACTACTACTACTACTACTACTACTACTACTACTACTACTACTATGTCTTTGCAAACACCCTTGCCTGGTTTGCAAAAGACAATCGTTATCTGAAATTCTAACCTGTGGTATTAGGTAATCATATCCCCAAATTAAAATTTCATATGTTCCAAAGTTCTCTAGTAATTAGCATGCTATGGACAATTTGTGAATCCCATTTCAGTCTTGTCTGGCCTGGAAGTCCCTGACTGCACATCTTGCTCTCCAGTTCAACCTTGTGGAGATGGCTGTAAAGGTTTGGGGAACAGTCCTTGAACTCCATTTCTAGAGAAAGTCTAGCAAATGTTTACACACAGTACTATATGCAAGGTCTTTAGCAGCCTTGGGAGCACAGAACCCTAATTATTAATTAATTTATTAATTTATTAATTATTATTAACAAAAATATTTCTTTTTTTATAGTGGGTATAGTGGGTTGCAATAGATTGCCTTTTTAAAAAGTGGGTCCTGGTGCTAAACAGTTTGGGAAGCACTGTAAATCAATTTGTTTCCAGTTTTCTGAGGCTTTAAGTTACAGTCGAGGAATGATGCAGGGAAGAAAGTTGAAAGGAGAAGGGACCAAATGGTTACCATTCCTATATGCCAGCTTGGCACAGTGATGAAAGCACCTTCCTTATGAGGAAAGGCTACAGCATTTGGGCCTCTTCAGCCTAGAAAAGAGGTGCCTGAGGGGGAACATGATTGAGAAATACAAAATCATGCATGGGAAGGATAGAGTGGATAGAGAAATGCTCTTTTCACTCTGACATAATACCAGAACCAGGGGACATCCACTAAAATTGAGTGTTGGGAGTGTTAGGACAGACAAAAGAAAACATTTCTTTACTCAGCGTGTGGTTGGTCTGTGGAACTCATTGCTACCGGATTTGGTGATGGCATCTGGCCTAGATGCCTTTAAAAGGGGATTGGACAAATTTCAGGAGGAAAAATCCATTATGGGTTACAAGCCATGATGTGTATATACAAGCTCCTGATTTTCGAAATGGGCTGTGTCAGATGCAAGGGAAGGCACCAGGATGCAGGTCTCTTGTTATCAGGTCTGCTCCCTGGGGCATTTGGTGGGCCGCTGTGAGATACAGGAAGCTGGACTACATGGGCCTGTGGCCTGATCTAGTGGGACTGTTCTTATGTTCTTGTGGTTCTTGAGTGGTGGCTGGGAAGCAGCAGATAAATAACAACCAATTTTCATAGCAGTGTACAACAGGTGGTAGTGGGGGTTCAGAATGGTGAATTTGGTAATTTTTATTTAAAGAAGACAATTGCACATGAAATATTTTTCTTAAGTGAATTGGAAAGTATTCCAACAGCTGGCATACTTCCCAATATCTTGGGAATTTTTCTTTTCAATAAAAGGTTTTAAGGCGGAAAAAATCTTTTGACACTTTGCCAGTTTACAGATTCACAGTAGGATGTGATTATCTTTTTCCTGACATGTTCATTGACAACATTGCAGCATAGGATGAATGATGGTGGATGAATTCTATGGGAGGCTCCTGCTCAATACTGATTATGTGTTGTTTTTTAAATTGTACTGATGAATTATATTTCTGCCTGTCCCAAGTCTGTAGACTCTAATAATTAGTTTTAAACCAACTCTAAAACATAGTCTACTTTCTCATATTCACTTGAGAAAGCAAGAAGATAAATTAAATCTATAATTTTTAGAATCAGGAATATATTGCTTCACATGTAAACATTTTATTCCTGCAATTATGAATTGCTCCAATTAATTTGTTTTATAATTCATTTTTTTCTTCCTCTGGTAGAATATTATATTAAAATAATTATCTGACTTCATAACTTTTAATCTCTGTCCATCTTTTTATTTGATTTTGCATCAAATTATTTGATTATTATTATCAAATTTTTATTTGATTTTGCAATTAAATGGTTGCAATTGAACACCAATCCATATATGCATCAGGGTATGTGGTATCCACGTCTCAAACAATTGTACCACTTCAAGTATGTGTGTGGGGGAGGGACAATCTCCCTGCACATGCAAAACCCATTAGGAAGATGGATTTCAGTTCTATTTCACATCATCTTCAGGGCTGTAGACCATACAATGCTTATATAGAAGTATCAGGCTGCTATCCTACACACTTGCCTGAGAGTAAATCTAATTGAATTCCATGACATGCATAGGATTAATCTGTCATTGAACTAAATTAGACTGGCCTTCAAGTTATTGAGTTTAGGCCTGGGATTAAAGACTGTGCTTATGCTTATGTGCACTATTGGCATTGGTGGGACTATTCTGATACAGATGCAAACAGAACTGAAAAAGTAAGAGTGCAATCCAGTATAGTGTTAGACATTTTTAAGGTTCCATTGGTGAGGTTCCATTTAAGGTTCCATTGGTGAGGTTTAAGCATGGATAATTGGACATTGCATAGCATCCTAAGGGCAGCATCAATCACATACATGCCATCTCCATTTGTTTCACAAGTCCCAAGTGTACAGTAGATTGTGCCTTAAACATTATTTGTGGCAAAACACAAAAGTGAGAGAACAGCCTTTCCTAACTGCATTGATAATGTAGAACAGGGGTCTCCGAACCCCGGCCCGGGGGCCATATGCGGCCCACAGCAAGCCTGTTTCCAGCCCGCGGCCAACCTCTTGTCCCCTGAAAGCCTCTGGCCCACTCAACATAACCAGAACCATGCTCTGATTGTGTCTGGAGAGTGTTCTGAGGGCCAGAGAGGTTGAATGAATGAGCCCATTCATTCATTTATTCACTCATCTAAGTTCCATCTCTAATTTATTTATTTAAATTTTATATTTAAATTTTTTTTCCAGCCCTCCACACCATGCCAAATATTTGATGCGGCCCTCTGGCCAAAAAGTTTGGAGACCCCTGATGTAGAAGATCACAATTTCTTATTTTCAAACCAAGATGTGTAATTACTTCCACATAATGGTAGTATTATAAATTTAATGGAAGCTATTTTTTATGAGACAGTTTAATGTACTTATGTGTTAAATACACACAGGTGCCCTGAGTGTATTTCATTTGTCCCATTAAACTATCAAAGATAGCTGTTCGTAAGTTTCATTATGAGTCATGAGTCTGTGAGCAATAATATTTAACAGATAAGTAAAATGAACTGCTGCCAAATTTCTTCCATGGCTAATCTTGCCTGAGTTGTGCCACCTCCACAGAGTGTAGATAGTGTCTACGATGCCAATACAAGATATTTCAGCTTCAGTTATCCATGGCAGCTCATTCATTTGTCCTCTTTTATACTTTATAAAGGATGACCCTCTGTGGATAGACAAAACTAGGTGTCCCTGCTCTGTATTCATTTGTAGGCATAGCTTCCAGCCTGGACTTAACTGTGCCTTTTGAATGCATACGACCACACGGAGAAAACCCAATATGGCCTTATGTCTTAAATTAACATATTAGGTGGCATATAAAACTAACATCTAAAACTCACTCTGACAGATACAAGGTTTGAATTATGTAGGAGTAAGGGTAAGGTACGTGTTATTTTGCCCCTTGTTCATCTCTCTTATGACAAAAGAAAAGAGAAGCTCTGCCACTAATGTTTCCTGGACATGCACTACCAGCAGATGCTGAGTTACAAGATAGCCTAGGCTGACCTGGACTGCACAGGAAATTGACTTTCTTTTGCAGTGTCCAGAGCACCATCATCTTTGATAATGTCTTGGGAGACAGTAATATACAACTTCGTGTTTACAGGCTCTCGACTTTTTGTCTCAATTCCCTTCTACTCATGAACACTGGTACATGTCCACCATTCTAAGATACAGAAAAAAAGTATGTTGTTTTCCAAACTACCCTAATCTACTTTCAGATACAGTCATTACCCTAGAACCCACCCTTCTCTAATGAATGACATTCCGTTTGGCTTTGGTGTGAAATGGAACATATTTATGCATTACAGCATCAAATTCAGCACAGTGATGTGCTACAGTGATAAAACTGCTCCCCCTTTATCCTGTAGAAGACAGTCTCAATTTTTGCTTCCCACTTGGGTGTTAGCACCCTGGCTCCAACCCAAGATCACTTTTCAGTGACCCTGGGCTTTCACACCAGTCCCCTAGAAAGGGGGCTGAATTGTCCCACCCATCCCAAGCTTGACAGCCTTTGAGATAAACAATTACAATTCAAGCCCAAGGAGTCACCAGCCTGTATCCTTGAGCCATACAGCTTCTTGAAATAGATTCTAGTTACCTTTCTCACTCTTGCTTACCTAAGAATACATGTCAGATCCTTAATCCTACTCCCTGTTCCTCACTATACCTGCTGCATTGGCTAGCCTGAAACTTAGTATCCCCCTGCTCCACTATTCCCAAAAGGGAACAGAGAGTCCAGTGCAGGTCACCTAAGAATATTATATTACTTTCCACAGAAAGATGTACACCATTGCTACTAAGGACAATCCTATTGTGCCCCTGAGCTGGCAGAGCAAGTGTTCCATTGGCATGTGTGGTAGCAAATGTGCTGTAAAGCATATTGCAACAGTGCACAAACTAGGTCTGACAACAGGAAGGCCTGAAGCCTTCTCACCAGCACTAGTGCATGCTGAAGCAACCGCTGCAGCAGGTTAGTGTCCTGCCGAGTGGCACAGGAGAGGGAGAAGGAGGGGGAGGGCTTGACATATTGGACCCAGGGGGGAGGATTGGCTGTCCTATCCTCTGGGCCTAATCTGCCACCATGACGCACTTGGACTTGCACTAGCAATTTCTATGGTATGGGTTCCAGTAGGCCAGTTACGTGGGCTGAGACTTTCTCCAGTGCAAGGGAATGAATGTCTCCTTACCTTAGGAGTCATCCAGCATGCAAAATTTAGCACAGGTCACGCTGATGCTGTGGCATCGGCACAGGGAAATTTGTGCTGGATTTGAGCTATAAACAATGTAGACTTAGAAAATACAATGACGGTGTGGGTAATGAAGGCCTCACTGCCTCACCCTCGCCTTTACAACCTTCTCCAACTCTCAGTTAACCTTTTCTAACCTTGTCAGTTCATCCCATCTGAATAACATCCTGTCAGACCCCACATTGATCTGACCAGGAATCATGATTCCTGAGATCCATTTTCAAATAGTCCCTTCCTACCTGATGTCTCAAAGACAAGCCAATTCTCTGGCATAAGTCTTTCTTGTCAAGATGAACTACAAGGACATGGAGGGAAAGCTTTGCAACAAACTATTCTAGACCATTGAGAGCAACTGGTTCCATCACATCCTACACTTGGCCACCCAGTGAACACTGGCCATGTTTCCAAGGTCGAACCTGGTCCCAATGCTGCTGGAGCTTGTTCTTTTTTGGGCTCCAAAAGATGATGGCATGTACACAAATTAGCACTTTCATTGGTGCCCTGACACCTACCAGAAGAAAAAGCAAAATTAACACCCCAATCCTATGGGATGTTTACAATGTCAGAACTCATGTTCTATTGTTGTAGATGCCGTGACCACCACTGCTAGGCATGTTGGAACCATCAATGCAAGAGACTGGCAGCTCTGTGCATCTGACACTGACAGACCTGGCCTGCAGCAGAGCATGTAAAGTGGCAGTAGGGGCAACCTGTGGGCAGACGATGGGCCGTTGGGATATGGTTCAAGGGAAGGAGGTGGTGGATCTCGGTGGCACTAGTGTGTATCTGATCCTATTCCATTTTCCCACCGTGACATGATCCCTTCCTCTCCTTGGACGTTCACCAGTAAAAAAGCTGGTATGGGTCCAACAAGACCCATTGGTGATCATGTGACCTACCAGGAAGTAAGTAAATTTATTTTTTACTGGCTTTCTGATTGCTTCCCTACCACAGCACCGCTATTGGTTCAGCTGCAATCTAAAGACTGACAGAGAGTAGGATTAGGTGCTTAAAGGAGCAAGCCATAGAGCACCCAACACACCAAGGCAAAATTTAAATACAGAGACCACTTAGACAATAGCTATATCTCCCTCATCAACAATCTATAAATCACTCCCAAAATATATGGTAACCACTGGAAAAAATTGGGTCAAACCCTAATAATATTCTGATTTGTCCGTTACCAACCAAAGCAAACTGGCCCTTACTGTGGTTGTGGAGTTGTATGAGTACTAAATGGTACGTTAAAGCTTTTTGTCACATTTTAATGAATGTCATAAAAAGAGACTCACCTCTCTAGGAGAGTTTCATCAACATGGTCTCAAGTTTATAGGAAACTGTTTTCTGAAAAAAAAATTGCAGTGACCTTCCTGATAGGTTATGTAAACGTTATAGTGCTATTACAAGAAAAGGAATATATACCTTGTGAAATTGAGAATCAATCAATAAGCTACTCTTACTAGAGTAACTACTTCTCATTTTTCTTCTTGTTAATTTGTTTTATTTTAAACTGTGTATCCTGCCAGTCTTGGCAAAATGCCCACTGAAGGCAATTTGTAATAATTTAAAATAAAACAATGTGATAAAATACAACAAGCCAACAAACAAAAAAGTGGAAATTTATTAAAAATTGTTTACTGAAACAATAGTTTTCAATGCCTACTGTAAGCGCTTCACAGCTTGTTAAAAAATCAGACCAACATGAATAGGTGATAATTAAGTAAAAGATTCCAAAGCACCTATTTCAGCTCAAACATTAACTGCCCGATCTTATGGGCTTGCATCAGAATGTGTGTTCTGCTAGCTCTACCTGCTTTCTGGCTACTTCAGAAGCGCTTCTGGCAGTGCACAAAGTAGTGTGCTGCCCAAGCACCAGAAGGAAGGCTGGAGCCTTCCTGTGCAAGTTGTTGGATTGCTGTCCACCCACTGGAGCAGGTAAGCCAGCAGGGAAGGTGGGGGGATGGAAGAGGGTGGAACCGGGGACAGGGAGGGGAGATGAAACTGTGTGGGGAGGGGGTGGATTGGGGACAGGTAGGCTGTGAAAGGGAGTGGATCCAGCAGTTATGGGGGGGTGCCTTCTGGCAGCAGCCTCTCTGCTCCCTTTCTCTCCTCAGACTTGCACCAGAAAAATCACTGGTGCAGGTCCAAGGAGACCCATTGCAAAATGGAAGGCTTACAGAGATGTAGGGGGATTTAAATCCCATTTTCCTTCTGAAGCCTCCCAATCTACTACCACCACCCTTCTGGATACAGAATTTCCTTTTTGACATGGCTGCACCTGGGCAAGGAGGGGGGATTGGGCTGTAAATCACAGCCTGCGCAAGAGTGTTTGCTATTATTGCTTAATCACTGCAGCCATGTTCTTACGAGCAGCCAAGGAAGGAGTAAACCTGTTTCTCAGCTGGAGCACTTCAGACTTTCCTGCGTACTGGATGTCAGACAGAAAGATTCAAGACTAGCTTTTTCATTTTTCTTTATGCCAAGATATTTTTTAGTAAGTAGGAGCATTCACTCATGTGAATCCTACCTGCAGCAGTACCTGCCTGCAGCAGTACAGCACAGGTGCCAGCCTCCTGCCTCCTCTGCAGAACCAAGCCTACCACATTGCAGAAATCAAGGGCCCAGATTCCATGTTGTAAGAACGCACCTGTGCGGAAGCCCATAATGTATATTCTGGACGATGCCCTCTGTAGGACTCACTGATGATCCCCAGATACTTTTAAATAATTTAACAATAACTGCTGTTACCTAAAAAAATGTTTTAGTACTAGTTTCTTCTGTAGTGAAAGTAACTGAAACTATTTTTGTCACTATGTTACGTCAGTCGACCAGTTTCACTTGCTTTTTAATAACTACTTTCTACCCCACCTCCAACATGAAAATTAAAACTTTTTTAAAAGTTTAGTAGGTCAAACATACCTGGGGTTTGCTGAAGTTTAGGAACTTCAGGCATTTACTGCACTCAAATAGCCTGAGCAAATTGTCCTGTACAAGTTGAACTGTATTAGGGGGGGGAAAATATGCGAATTAAAATCTAAAAACCATGTCTGCAAACAGCAAGTTACATGCAGATCTTCCCACCTTTCTAGTGTAACTGCTCTCTTTATGAGTCCAGCCTGAACTACTAGAAGAACCTTAGTGCAGCCAGCCCTCTTAGAAATGCCACACACTGAGCATGAAGGAATGGGAAGAGCAGCTGTTACATCCTCCGCTGGTAGTTGCAGACATGCCTGTATTGTCCTTAGAAACTGATTTAGGGTGCAGTCCTAACCAACTTTCCAGAACTGGCATAGCTGTGCCACTGGGGCATGTGCTGCATCCTATGTAGTCACAGAGGCCTCCTCAAGGTAAGGTAATGTTTGTTCCCTTACCTCGGAGTTGCATTGCCCTTACCTTGGTGCTGGAAAGTTGGTTAGGATTGTCCCCTTGGTGTCTCTTTTGGCATTTATATGGAGTTTTCAGTACGTTGATTCATTATTCATTATCTAAATAATAGCTTCGTTTCCCATAATGAATGAAAATTATTATTATTATTGGTGCAATACAATAAATGATTTTTGTTGGTAATTAACTTCATAGCTTGAACTACTTTCCCAAAGCAGCTGTAATAGCCATTCAAGCTCAAAGTAATTTTAACCACTTGTAGTTTTGATTTAATGGGCTCATCCCTGTTACAGATGCAGTGCTCTGTGCAAAATGAGTCTGCCTTTCTCCTTTGCCACGGTATAGTATTAGTGGGTGAGGTATGCATCCTCGCAGCAAGTTCCCCTGGCTGTCAAAACTGTACATTTTTTAAATCACACAACTGTTTTTGTCAATATTTATTCTTGATTGTCAAACACTGCTGGTGCTGGATATAGAAGCAGTAGTATTCCTCAGAGGTTTCCCACTCCGTTTAGCAATCTCTGCCGACACAATGCATCATATGAACATTTTCCATGAAGAGGTAAAATTTCAATAGATTTGTGAACAATTAATGGTTCCTTTGTCCCTGAACCACTTAGTCCTCATTTCATAGACAGCCATTCCATCCCTATTTAGATATTTGTTTATTTAACTTATATGTAGTTCAGAAATGTCAAGGCAACTTAGGGTAGGGTTCTTAGGCAGTTGGGGAATTGGGCATAGAACAAGCTAAGAGCAATTGATCTTTAACAACATGATGGCATTTTGTTCTCTCAGGCTATTTTCTGAGTCTGATCATGGTTGCTCTGTTTCTAGAGTCTTATGAATGAGTGAGCTGTGCCTTGAGTGAGTCAGAATATAATTCCTCAGGCCCTTCTCTACTGAATCTCCATCAGGGCCTTATACAGGACTGCATGGAAACTGGACATCCTAAGCTTTTCTACCACCTGAAAGAGTCCAGTTTGTGTGGTTAATGTGAGATACTAATGTACGTACTGCCAAGAGGTGGGATGGGGGCATAATTTTTCAGGTGGCAGAAAATCTTCAGATGTTGCTGGTGGTCAGATTATTGGAGTAGGACCAAGGAAGCCAATTCCCAGGTCTCATATGACAAATTCTGCCCCCATCCTGCCTCTTGGTGTTACACACACTAGTACCCCACTTTAACCACACAGACCCTGTACCAGCGCACACTTCACCATCCTCCTTGCTGTCCTCCACAGCCACCACCTTTTCAATTGTCATGCCTTCTTGTAACATGCCAGGAGAATCCTGGGAGTGGAACCTCCCAAGAATTGAAGGAGAGGAGGGGGTAATTCCTTCCTTAGCCTGGGTTATCTGCCAGGCTGAGGAAAGTGGAACACAGACCGGCTTGCAATTTGAGGCAGTTGTTGCAGTCAGCCTTATGGATGGGTTGCCTGTGCTTACACACATGCAGTTTTCCCCACCAAGGAACCAGGAGAGTGGAGAAGGACGTATAGCCATTGACACTGTCATTAATGAACATCCCTCAGAGTTCTACTGTGCCATGTGTACCTTTATTATGAAATTTCCACTTGCTGTGGTCTCCAACCTATACTATACTGCTGATCCTTAACTGTGACTTAACAGAACTACTTCCAACTTCCATCTACTATTTTACTTTATAAAAAAAAAACCAGTCATCATAGCCAGGTTGTCTGCTATATATACAATACTGATATGTTTAACATAATTTAGAAGTAATATATTGTCAGTGGTGCTAGGTTATGAAAGAGCATGATTAAATCACTCAGGCACAGTTCTTTCTTATTGCAATAAATTGCCACACATCCTTGCTTGTTTTAATTTAGCCTGGATATTCTTTGGGGAAAAGATTTTGTGCACGTGGATGATGAACCAAATGCAGCAAGGTCCTTTGGGCACAACTATGATACAAATCACAAAATAAGAGCTACTTCACAATTTATTAAGTATAATCACTCCAGGCTCTTTCAGTGCTAAAATTGAAGCTGTGTGCCTTTACAACCTGCTGAAGAACCAATTTTAGTTTTTCAGTTAAGTAGATGTAGATAGCATACAATTGTTTAAAAATGATTTGTCTTGCAGTTATAAGTATACCTACCTACAACTCCTATTAATTTCCATGAAAATGACATATAATGTAAATCTGCAGGATTAAGGACTCACAGCCTGACCTCATTCACATGTACTTGGAAGTCTATCCTACCAAAGTCAGTGGAAATTCCTTCCAAATCATATACACAGGCTTGCAACCTTTGTTTAGTGTGGGATGCTCATATTCATAAGAACATAAGAAGAGCCCCGCTGGATCAGGCCAAAGGCCCATCTAGTCCTAATAGGATGACATTAAACTTCAGGAGGTCTCTGGGGAAGAAGAGGTACACCTGATGTCATGTTGCTAGTGTGAACTGGATAAAGGCTCAGGATAGGTGAAAAAAATTAGTGTGTGGCAACTGGACTAGCATCATGGATGGGTGTAGTTTTGTAATGGAAGAAGTTTGATATCTCTAAAAGGGTTGTATGGTAAAAATACCATAATGTGTATTATGTATATGTCCTCTCTTGTTATTCAAACTGCAGCTTATATCTATTTTTTCTGGTTTCATTTCTCCATTTATTCTATTTGTTGAAATTAACCCATTTCTGCCCAGCCCACAGGTGTACACATTTGATCCTTGTTGCATATATGCAACACTGGGCAGAAATGGCTTAAAATAACAGAAAGGTAACTTGCCTACACCTTCATTTCTTCTGCCTACACTTCCATCTTCCTTTATTGTTTCTTTGCTGGAATGATCTATTGTCAGGAGATTTCTCTCCTGTACAGTAGTTGTTTTCCACAATGTCAAAACTGAACAACTTTACACCACGCGCGCACACACACACACACACACACACACACGGCTGGGGTAGGGAGGAATTCATCATGAAATTATGTGAACTATATGTTCAGTTTCTGAATACAGTGTATGTGACCACTTGGAACAGCCCAAAGCATATCACCAAAGAAGAACCCATCAAAGATTCCCTACATCTGTTGCTGCAAGGGCATGCAGAATTTTAATAGTGAACTAATGATAGACTCTCCCTTCCTAATGCAGCCTGGAGCTCTAGTCAGAAACTCTGAATTTTGCTTGGATGTCTAAGTGAAGAAGATAACTGCATGAGTATCTCGCACATCTGCTTTTCATGAGCTGGTGTTTCATGGCAAAGAAGAACTTCTCTCTGAAGAGTCAGAGGAATAAGTTGTTGCCATATATACACTGCTCAAAACAATAAAGGGAACACTTAAACAACACAATGTCACTCCAAGTCAATCACACTTCTGTGAAATCAAACTGTCCACCTAGGAAGCCACACTGATTGACAATCAAGTTCACATGCTGTTGCACAAATGGAGTAGACAACAGGTGGAAATCATAGGCAAGTAACAAGACACCCCCAATAAAGGAATGGTTCTGCAGGTGGTGACCACAGACCACTTCGCAGTCCCTATGCTTTCTGGCTGATGTTTGGGTGACCTTTGAATGCTGGCGGTGCTGTCACTCTAGTGGTAGCATGAGGCGGAGTCTGCAACCCACACAAGTGGCTCAGGTAGTGCAGCTCATCCAGGATGGCACATCAGTGCGAGCTGTGGCAAGAAGGTTTGCTGTGTCTGTCAGTGTGGTGTCCAGAGCATGGAGGCACTACCAGGAGACAGGCCAGTACACCAGGAGACGTGAAGGAGGCCGTAGGAGGGCAACAACCCAGCATCAGGACCGCTACCTCCGCCTTCATGCCAGGAGGAACAGGAGGAGCACTGCCAGAGCCCTGTAAAATGACCTCCAGCAGGCCACAAATGTGCATGTGTCTGCTCAAACGGTCAGAAACAGACTCCATGAGGGTGGTATGAGGGCCCGACGTCCACAGGTGGGGGTTGTGCTGACAGCCCGACACCGTGCAGGACGTTTGGCATTTGCCAGAGAACACCAAGATTGGCAACCTCGCCACTGGTGCCCTGTGCTCTTCACAGATGAAAGCAGGTTCACATTGAGCACATGTGACAGACGTGACAGAGTCTGGAGACGCCAGGGAGAACGTTCTGCTGCCTGCAACATCCTCCAGCATGACCGGTTTGGCAGTGGGTCAGTAATGGTGTGGGGTGGCATTTCTTTGGGGGGCCGCACAGCCCTCCATGTGCTCGCCAGAGATAGCCTTACTGCCATTAGGTACCGAGATGAGATCCTCAGACCCCTTGTGAGACCATATGCTGGCGCGGTTGGCCCTGGGTTCCTCCTAATGCAAGACAACGCGAGATCTCATGTGGCTGGAGTGTGTCAGCAGTTCCTGCAAGATGAAGGCATTGATGCTATGGACTGGCCCGCCTGTTCCCCAGACCTGAATCCAATTGAGCACATCTGGGACATCATGTCTCGCTCCATCCACCAGCGCCACATTGCACCACAGACTGTCCAGGAGTTGGCGGATGCTTTAGTCCAGGTCTGGGAGGCGATCCCTCAGGAGACTATCCACCACCTCATGGAGCATGCCCAGGCATTGTAGGGAGGTCACACAGGCACGTGGAGGCCACACACACTACTGAGCCTCATTTTGACTTGCTGTATGGACATTACATCGAAGTTGGATCAGCCTGTAGTGTGTTTTTCCACTTCAATTTTGAGTATGACACCAAACCCAGACCTCCATGGGTTAATAAATGTGATTTCCATTGATGATTGTTGTGTGATTTTGTTGTCAGCACATTCAACTATGTCAGGAACAAAGCATTTAATAGGAATATTTCGTTCATTCAGATCTGGGATGTGTTGTTTAAGTGTTCCCTTTATTGTTTTGAGCAGCTTATATATTGTGCTTGTATAAATCACAACTGGGGAGATATGCAAGTGTCACCTTTCAATGTTATTTTGGAAGTATTAGAGCAGATGCTTGACCACAATCTTATGCATGTCTTACTCAGAAGTATGGGCCACTGAATTCATGGTAACTTACTCCTAGGTAAGCCTGTATAAAATTGCATCCTGTTATACACCCTCTGTCTTTTACTTGTAACATCCAAGGCAGACCCTTACCTGAGAGGATCTTGACAACCTCTTCATAAGTTCTAACCATAGGAGGGAACTTGCTGAATCCGGAATCCCTAAGTGACTGCAGTCCGGATAGCATGAAGTGTGGAAAAAAAGGAAGGAGGTACACACAGATACCAGTACTACACTGCAGTTTTGAGCAACAGTTCCAGATAGGGACATTCTGCCTCCAGGTAAACTGTGACAAACTCTAATTTGCTTCATGGTCAACGGGTAACATGTTCTCTTATTCAGCAAATAAGAAACTTGATTCCGCTCTTATTTGCTGAAAATGCCTGATCTTCCAGAAGCCTTTAAAACATAACCCTAGCCTTATGAGAGCACTTTTTCCTGAGATAAGCTGCTGCATAACTGGGATAAAGTTCTGATAAAGCAAAAAAAAAGAAAGGGGTGAACCTCACAAGGTACTGAAAGAAAGTGTCACTTATTGACTGAAGTAGTCTAACCTGCTATTATTATGCCCACAGTGTTTTCTTTGTTTTGTCTGAATCCTGTAACTTTTTGCCTCCTGAATGAAGAGTTTCTTTGTAGGGAGAGTGCTTTTCTTTTCTTCAAAGAAATACACAATTTCTTTGGCACCTTATGTGCTTTGGTCCCAATCCTGTCCAACTTACCAGTGCTGATGCAGCCCCAAGGCGAGGGAACAAATGTTCCCTTACCTTGAGGAGGCCTCTATGCCTAGGGTTACCAGATATAAATGGAAACAGAGCACCTATACCTTTAACCATTGTATAGAAAAGAGAGTTTTAGCAGGTGCAGCTCAAAATGGAAGGATTTAAAAAGCAGCACCTGCCAAAATTCCCTCTTCTATACAATAGTTAAATGTTAGGCAATCTGTTCCCATTTGTAACTGGTAACACCATCCATGACTGCCCTCCCCCCACCGCAGGATGCAGCACACACTGCTGGCACAACTACATCAATGATAGAAAGTCAGATAGGATTGGGCCCTTAGTTTCTTTTTTCTGCTTTGGAATTGGTACTGTCTTCCTCTTTCTGATACTTAATGATGCTAACATGGTCAGGACCCAATCAGGTCATCAGCAATCACAAAATCAGGTCTTATCCTTATGGCTGACTCTTTTAAATGTTATTCTGCTCTTGAAAAAATGACTTCTAGACAGCTTGGTTGGCTGCTACTGGAGACAAACCTTGGAATTCTTCTCTTTAGCTTGGAGTTAGTCATCTTTTTCAGGCTTTTGTCAACCATTTGTCTCTGGGAGTTATCTAGACAGTGAGTGACTGTGGCAAGATGGAAGTCAAGTTGTAAAAGAGCAAATGCTCAACACCAGTGTTTCTCAAACTTTGAAGGAGCTTTACTCACTCAGTGTTTGGGGGAGTGGCTAGGAGAGTGAAATGATCCCAAGGATGGCATGCTAAGGAGAGCTCTTTCCACTTACTTATAACTAGGTAGGGCTGCAGTAGGTGCAGGGAGCCCTGCGCAGCCCTCTGCAGGTCTCCCTGAAGCTTGGAATGTTCAGTAAAATCGGGTGCAAAGCTCCTCCTGCAAAACAGGTTCCTCACACATCCTGCTGCCTCCAGCAGCCCTACCTAGTTATAAGAAAGTGGAAAGCACCCTCCCTTAGCATTACTGCCTCTGTCTTCTCCTCTTCCCCCGCCCCTTAATGGGACGGGGAAACTGTTACACAAACTGGTGGGTTGTGACCCACCAGTTTGAGAACCACTGCTCTACACTTTTGGAAGATAATTCCCACCCACAGCTCTCTTACTATCTTACCATACCAGCATAGTCTTGTAAATAAGTCTACTAGTTCACAGTATTTTTTACTCACCTGCCTCTCTCCTTGCATCCCTTTGTTGATCATGTGTGGCACACTGTCAACCTGAAAGGGAAAAAAGAGGCCAGTCATCTTCCAGTTTAGAAAAGTTTTCCTGCTTGGTTGCCTGGAGCAATTTTTACTTATCACAACTCAGGAGACTGGCTTGTTCTTAACTTAGTCTAGCATGTAATAAATACTCATGACACAATACCACTTTGTGGTCCAGCTTCATGCTGAGATTAACTGCATCTGACCTCAAGCACACAAAAGTTCTCTTCAAAACTTAAAATGATCTTTTTAATTAAAATGCTTTATTTTAAAGCCTGTTCTTTATTCACTAGCAATATGGCAGGTTTTAAAGAATCTGTGCTATCTGTGTGTATTAGTGCTTGTAACATCAATAATGATTACAATGGTTGCTTCTGGTGATTGCAAGGCAAAGCCTCCTGGTCTCACATCAACCTCTGGAAGAGGTAGGAGGTCTTTCTCTGCATCACAATAAACAGCAAATTGGCTTGGTGCCTTGGTTTTCTCAGCCTGATCATATTTATGCTTTCAGGCTCAAAGTAACTGGCTTATAAAAATTGGTTTTGACTGACTCAACACCCATGCGTGTTTTTCCAATCAAGATGTTTGATGAATATAAAGAGTTTCTATGGCAACGGGTTAAAAAAAGAAAAGAATCCAGTTCTAGGGATGTGTCAGCATATGATGGAAATACAATAAAATAACAATAGCCTGGGTGGTTATGTTACTCAGATATAGTTGGGCTGACTTTCCATAGGTTGTTTGTCACTGTCACATCTGATTGCCTTGAGAATGACAAAAATTAAGTTGAGAAAAAAAGGGATTTCATAGTGTTGAAGCCCACTTGGTTATCACTGAGTCACTGACAAATATTCCAGTTGGAAGAAGAATAAACCAATGTGTATGTGGACACAAAAGGAAAGATGAGAAAAATAAATGAACAGTTGTTGTCTGTTTATAGCTAAAGATTTCTGTCAGCTGCAGCAAGTCTTTTTTTTTAAGTATTTATCTCTTTTAAGATTAAATTGTTACTGACAAGTTTGTTTAAGAGAGTTGTAACACTGAATCAAAAAAATTTTTTGTTAAGGAAGCTACAACTTAGAAGTGAAGTAACAGGTCACAAAATAGAAGATAATGGGTTAGATCCCAAGGAGTCCTTTTGTTGTGACAACGGAAGGGCTATTGTTGTTAAACCCTCTTCTTGCCATAGCCCCACATGCCACTGATTTCTGGAAAGTTCCCGAAAAGTCACACAGGAGACTGCAGAGAGAAGGTGACAAAAATTACACAACACTCTTGTGAAAATGGAAGTGTCTTCTGTTAATGGGATAAAAAAATAAAACCCATGGAAAATCTTATGAACTTAGAGCTATGTCAATTACACAAAATCATGTGTGTTGTCTTTCAGCCAGGGTGACCAGATACAGTGGAGTATTTATACTCAGAGTGTTTATGCAGAGTGTTTAGCTGAACATGGAAGGCTTTAAAAAGCTGAACCTGCCAAAAACTGCTCTTCTATACAATGGTTAAAGGCATAGGCACTCTGTCCTCCATTATATTTGGTTACCCTGCTTTCAGCAAAGTGATCAAATACACCCAAAACAATTTGTATTGCAAAGGAGGCCTCCTGAAGGTCGAGTCTTCATTTCCATGAATACCATTTTACTTGGAAGTGGTTCAGTTTATCAGAATCTCTAGCTAATTTTAACTGATACATTAACTTATCCATAAGACCCATTACCCAACACATTGGTAACCAAGAATTTAAAGCAAACGGATCCAAAGGTTTCTATTGTACGGCAACTTCCAAACAAGCTGCAATGATAAGTGATATGGCGGCAAGTAGTCCTAAAAAGAGGTATGTTCCCCTCCATGAATCAGTGCTTCTTCTCACCCTTCGTTCATGTTAAAACCATACATATAGCATGCCACTGCAGTACGCGTGAGGTAGGTTCCAGCTGCCACCAGCTCTATGAAATGAGGCCATGGTGTCTTCCAATCCACTATGGGTCTGTCAACCCATGAACAACCTTCACGCTTTACAGAAACATCTTTAAAAACATTCTTGCTTTGCTTCTTTTTCTCTTCCACCACATATCCCAGTACAATCACATAGCATACCCTTCTCTGGGTAGCACTTGGCTGACTAAGGTACAGAGAAGGGAGGCAGATTGCTTTTCATATTAAAGAACTGGGCAGGTTTGTTTTTATCCAAGAATGAACAACATTTATTGGAAGTAAAGAAGGATAAACAGTCAAATTCTGTATTTGAGATCAAGAGCTAAAGTTCAAAATAAAGTAATAAAAGATTCTAAGACTTTCCTTAACTAAAAGAAATCTAATTATAATCAGCATCCTCCTGGTATCAAAAAGAAAGATCCTCTTAGGAATTAACCCTATCCTCACAGATCAGCACCACAGCTTCCATCATGTCTTGGTTGGCGTATTATAATGCACCATGCATATCTTTCATTTAACACTGGTGCTCAGCTCTCTTTTAACCCATTTTAGGGAGATTGGCCCCCTACAGTCTGACAGGCTGGTCTAAAATTAACAAATATTCCAGTTTCCCAGCTTCCAAGTCAGGTGAGCAGAATGGACCAATGAATAGGTGTGTCCATCACTGGGACAGAAAGGCAGGAAACTAACTAACTAACTAACTAACTAACTAACTAACTAACTAACTAACTAACTAACTACCTTCCTTCCTTCCTTCCTTCCTTCCTTCCTTCCTTCCTTCCTTCAGTAGGGATCCAGGAAGATTTTTTTCAAAGTTACTGTTCTCTGGGGAAAGCAGATAGTCACAAGATTCCAATGTACATTTGTGAGGGTATATTATGTGTAATATTTATCCTAGAGCTCCGAACAGAATGGAGATGTGATAGACCAATTTCTAGGTTGGCTTCATTGTAGATAAAATGCTGTCATTTGTGGGAGTGGGGGTATCTTGGGAGTGGGGTGCTTGTTCTCAACAGATATATTATGAGATTTTTACACAGCAGACCTTTTAACTCTGCAGGAAACAAGTCCAGTAAAGACACCCTCAGTTGACCATTTGATTTATTGTATTGATTTTCAGATGAATCTGTGCCAAATATTTGAATGCAGCATCACAGGTCCACTATAAACAACAAAATTCTCCTTGTATTCACAGTGTTGCCATTCCCTGTTTTGTCTGTATGATGGAGTTTATGGGGTAATATACCAGTGATGAACAAACACTTAATATTGCCTCTTTAATTTTAGAGCAGATCATTTTAGAACCGGTTTTAGGCTCTATGCAAGATAAACACATCGGTTTGTCCTCTATCTGTTTCCCACAAGGTTCAGATACATCAGTCTGTGATACTGCAAGATTGCATTATTGAAATATTATAGATAGTAAACTAGACCTTTAGATTTATTGGAACCTTCAGTTATTAAACTTCTGAATTCAGTAAGGGAGCAGGATGCCTGCAATAGAACTGTATGATTTGTGGAGGAAAAAAAATGTCTGCTTTGGTGTATTTGAACAAATTGACTTTTGTTCCATGAAAACTGGAGGAAATTCAGGGTCCAATGCTGTTTTTCTCAGCACAGGCGGTACATGTGCATCACTGACTATGGGTGTTGCAAATGTACTGTGAAGCACGTTTGCAGTACTCAGGGAAGGGGGAGCACCGGTGCTGAGCTTGTCAGCACTGAACCTCAGCACGGGGACATTGCTCACAGCAAGCCACTGGCAGTAAGTAGCATCACCAGGTGGCAGTGCAACTTTTCAGGGCAGAGGAGGTATTCTGGGTCAGGAGAGGGACCGGACCGGGAGGGGGTAGGACCGGCGGAGGCCTCTTCCACAGAATCCTATGTCCCTCGTCGGACTACAAAGCCTGACATGGGGCTTCTCGAGTCTGTGCCAGGTAAATTGCTACTTTAGTAGCCCCATTGTAGGATCTGAGGCTTTCCTCAGGGGAAGAGGAGAAAAGACCCCTTCCCCTGTGGAGACCTCCGGCAGCCTCCCTGGCCCCGTTGGATACAGTGGTAGCCATTTTGGCACTCTGGAGCTTAGGATTGGATTGTCTTCTACTAATGGCTATGACTAATGGCTGGGCTTCTCTTCTAGTACCTGAGTAAGTGCATTCTTCAGAAACCATGTAGCACAATTTCTTTGAATTACTGTTATTAATCTTTAATCTAGCATTGCAGTTCTTGATAACAACAGGTAGGTCACATTCAGCTAGATATCACTAAATGATTTTGCTTTAAAGGGGCATGTTTTTCTGTGTGTTCATGTTTACTTGAGTGCTTGCTGACCATGGAAAAGGTGGTGATTTGTTTGCACAGTTCTGGGTGGAGAAAATGACTAAAGGAGCCTCTGACAATCTGGTCTGGCCTGGATGATGCTGTTGGCATAAAACCAAGATCTGAGTTATCCTCCTCTTCTGTTGTAGTTGACCTTTTTTCTGAGTCATTGCCTGAATGCTCTGATGACGTACTTGGGACACCGTAATAATATTGTCCTACCTTGAAGTCTTACAATATCACATCAGTGAAAATTTTCATCAGGCACCCTCTGGCTTTCTTCACTTTCTGAGGGGAGAGTGAGCTTAGATACATTTTGTGGGGCATTTATCAGTATAATTTGCATACCAAATGAAGTCTGTCCTGCTTCTCAAGTTTTTAACAACATCTGATGGCTTTGTATGATATTTCATATCCTTTCTAAGTGGATGATGGTTCTTTTAAAGTTGTTTACTGACTGTTTGGTTTTTATTTTGCTGCTCTACTTATTTATTTTTATAACTACTATTATGATTTTGAGAGCATCTTTGCAATGTGCTCAAAAGGTGAAATAAAAATTCCCGTAGCAAATATTAAACCAACATCGCCTCTGAATGACCTCTAGAAATACTTTTGCCAAGGACTTGTAGGGCAGTAAGGGCCTTTTGGTGGCAGATAGGGTAACAGACTTGTCAACTCTGCCTGAAAATGTCCCTGATTTTTATTTTTTTTCTCAATTAGGATTTAGTATTGGGAAATGCTTGGGAGTTCTGTTTGGGAGTCTCTATGATTGCTTTCAGTAGTCATTTGGAGATTGATACTGATTCCTGGAGACTCCAGGTCAATCCTATAAAGTGGCGAGGAATGCCTCATCAAAGATAGGATCTCAAAACACATAGACGAACAGGCCTTGCTGAGGGAGAGTCAGCATGGCTTCTGTAAGGGTAAGTCTTGCCTCACGAACCTTATAGAATTCTTTGAAAAGGTCAACAGGCACGTGGATGCGGGAGAACCCGTGGACATTATATATCTGGACTTTCAGAAAGCGTTTGACACGGTCCCTCACCAAAGGCTACTGAAAAAACTCCACAGTCAGGGAATTAGAGGACAGGTCCTCTCATGGATTGAGAACTGGTTGGAGGCCAGGAAGCAGAGAGTGGGTGTCAATGGGCAATTTTCACAATGGAGAGAGGTGAAAAGCGGTGTGCCCCAAGGATCTGTCCTGGGACCGGTGCTTTTCAACCTCTTCATAAATGACTTGGAGACAGGGTTGAGCAGTGAAGTGGCTAAGTTTGCAGACGACACCAAACTTTTCCGAGTGGTGAAGACCAGAAGTGATTGTGAGGAGCTCCAGAAGGATCTCTCCAGACTGGCAGAATGGGCAGCAAAATGGCAGATGCGCTTCAATGTCAGTAAGTGTAAAGTCATGCACATTGGGGCAAAAAATCAAAACTTTAGATATAGGCTGATGGGTTCTGAGCTGTCTGTGACAGATCAGGAGAGAGATCTTGGGGTGGTGGTGGACAGGTCGATGAAAGTGTCGACCCAATGTGCGGTGGCAGTGAAGAAGGCCAATTCTATGCTTGGGATCATTAGGAAGGGTATTGAGAACAAAACGGCTAGTATTATAATGCCGTTGTACAAATCGATGGTAAGGCCACACCTGGAGTATTGTGTCCAGTTCTGGTCGCCGCATCTCAAAAAAGACATAGTGGAAATGGAAAAGGTGCAAAAGAGAGCGACTAAGATGATTACTGGGCTGGGGCACCTTCCTTATGAGGAAAGGCTATGGTGTTTGGGCCTCTTCAGCCTAGAAAAGAGACGCTTGAGGGGGGACATGATTGAGACATACAAAATTATGCAGGGGATGGACAGAGTGGATAGGGAGATGCTCTTTACACTCTCACATAATACCAGAACCAGGGAACATCCACTAAAATTGAGTGTTGGGCGGGTTAGGACAGACAAAAGAAAATATTTCTTTACTCAGCGCGTGGTCGGTCTGTGGAACTCCTTGCCACAGGATGTGGTGCTGGCGTCTAGCCTAGACACCTTTAAAAGGGGATTGGACGAGTTTCTGGAGGAAAAATCCATTATGGGGTACAAGCCATGATGTGTATGCGCAACCTCCTGATTTTAGGAATGGGTTAAGTCAGAATGCCAGATGTAGGGGAGGGCACCAGGATGAGTTCTCTTGTTATCTGGTGTGCTCCCTGGGGCATTTGGTGGGCCGCTGTGAGATACAGGAAGCTGGACTAGATGGGCCTATGGCCTGATCCAGTGGGGCTGTTCTTATGTTCTTATGAGGAAGAAAGTTGTAGCTATGTATCCAAAAGTTTTTAATCTTTGACACTGAAGCTAGAGTTTAGATGCCCTGTCCATTTCCTTAAGATGTCCTGGGATGAGTTTGAAATAGTCTCTTGGGTTGTCTTGAGAAATTCATAGCTTCCAAGGCTGGTTCTTCTGTCCTCTTGGTTATTTCTGAAGTCCAAGAGGGTTCAACCGTGATATGCATGAACCATGAACCTCTTATATTAGGGAAGATTGTAAGGATCCCTGACTGTAACACAAGAATGCAATAGTTCTTGAACCAGTTTCTTGAGCTAACCTCAGAGCTGGTACAGAAGCAGCCATCAGTACTGATGCCCTCCGCTGTAGTTCAGTTGTGCCCCACAAATGATACTAAGGGCTCTTGAAGAAAAATAGTGAGATGGCAGTTCTCCTATGTGGGTACCTTAAGAGCTGTAGTGGTAGCACAAACTTCAGTGGTAAGCCTGACCAAGTTATATGTGCCAGGAAGCAAACCAGGATGCTGGTCTGGCTGCTATGCAATCCCATGTGGCTTCCCAACGTTGCACTTTAAACTGGGACATGATCAGCCTAAAAGTGGATACTTACAAAAGGACTCCATTGACTTAGCAATGTATGCCAAGTTCCTGTCACTTTATCTGGCTTTATTCAGGGTTGTGGATAAAAGAAAAAGAACAGCCTCAGACTGCTCAGAAAACTACCACCCTGTTTTACTACTCCTTTGGCACACAATGGAAGTTAAAGCCCTCTTATCCTGTCAGCTTGAGTTAAAGCAGGGAGACCTTTTTTCTTCCTTTTGTACAGTAAGCAGCACTTCATTAGTTGCTCGTGACTTTATTTTAAAGCTGTTCGTCACAGCTTTATGTTTGAATGGAAGTTATTCAAATATGCCAAAAGCCCTTAACTGTGCTGCAGTCTGTAGATGAGCTCCCTGGGAATTTTGAAATTTGCTGCTGTAGGGGGGAAACTCTGCAAACCGCAGAAGAATTCACCAGCATTTGTTTTTGCAAAAAGAAGACCAGTTTCTTCCATTCGTGCATCATTTCAAATGACTTTCTTTATCTTGTGGCAACGTGCTCTGAGGGCTGCAACTATTGATTGTCAGGTATCCACAGGAAAGAAGACAGGAAGAATCCACTTGGCTGTCATTTTGGCCATGGCTTTATTTAATGCTTTCAATATAAATTTTTTTTTAATGACCATCCATTTCCATCAGCCCAAACAAAGTCGTTTGAAGTTATCCCATAATATCCCATAATAGCAGTCCATCAAAGCAGCCAGCTTTGTCTATAAACCCTTTCAAAGCCCTGAACTCTGTTTTCAGGTTGATCAAAACTAGACAGAGGTTTGAGAACTAAGAGTAGAGAACTAATTTCACATGTGGCCTTGATGGTAAGACAACTGTCCATCTGTATCAATGAACATGTGTAGCAATGTGTTTTCCAGGTAGGGCACTAGTTAAGGCCCACAACTACCCTGAACCCTTGGCACCAGTGACAGTAGTAGTAACCTACTACTGATTTTAGTAACCTCCTGATTTTAGAAATGGGCTATGTCAGAATGCCAGTGCAAGGGAGGGCACCAGGATAAGGTCTCTTGTTATCAGGTGTGCTCCCTGGGACATTTGGTGGGCCGCTGTGAGATACAGGAAGCTGGACTAGATGGGCCTATGGCCTGATCCAGTGGGGCTGTTCTTATGTTCTTCTGTAACACCCAATGCGCAATCAGAGATTGGGGGGGCATCATGGGAGGCAGTGGAGGGCTTTGCCCCAGTGTCCACAGCAACCTGGCACCAGCACTGTTCCTACATGTCTTGTTCCTTGTCTCAGTGCAAAGATTTCAGCATTACAGACAGACAGCATGCTAGGCTGTGTCGTTTCTTAAAAACCACAGTGCAGGTGCAACCATAGTCAAGGACTTCATGATATGTGCCCCTGGAAAAATAAGTATTTACAAGCCCTGTCTGAGGGCCCAATCCTATCCAAATTTCCAGTGCCAGTGCAGCTGCAGTGCAGCCCCAAGGTAAGGGAACATTCAAATGTTCCCATACCTTGAGGAGGCATCCATGAGTGCTCTCCCACCACAGGATGCAGTGCATGCCCCATTGGCATGGCTGCATCAGTACTGGAAAGTTGGATAGAATTGGGCCCTAAGTATATATGAAGAATGCTGGGAAGAAATTTGTGTTGCTGCATAAGGAACAACTTTCTTCCAAGAACAGCTTCTTAAATGACCAATTAGATTAGCTGATGCTCCGCATTCCTCCTCTGCTTGCATTTATCAGCTGACATGGATACAAAGATGAAAGCCTGTTGAAATGGTTTCCCTCTGCTTCAGCGGATTGTTCATTTGTCATGAATCATATTTACTTTGTCAGTCTCAAAGCAGTGGGTGAAAATACGCCTGTCTATAGAATTTGCATGGCACAGTAGTATACGCTTGCAGGCTAAAATGCTTTGATGCAAATCTGATGAAGCTTGACTGTCCTGTACAGCTTAGCAAAACCCATTAGAGATGGTAAAAGAAAATTGGGTTAAATGCATTGAAGTTGACTGCTGTAATTAACCAATGAAAGAAGAAAGAGGAAATCAACATCTGGATGTACGATTTGTATATAACACAGATAATGTTGATGATAATTTTTCACAGAGTTTATTTTCAGGATGTGTTTCGCAAAGTTCTCTGTGTAACATCTCTGGGTTAAAGCAGAGGTTTTCAGACTGGGGCGTTGCGACCTCTGCCTCCTTAAGGGGTGGGGGCAGGGGGAGGCAGCAACGTGATCCCCAGGATCGCACCGCCCGGGGGGCTGCAGGGACCAGGATGCACTCACCAGTCCCTGCACTCGTGCAGGGCTCCCCATCTGGTTCGAAGTGAAAGTAGAGCAATCGCGCTCCATTTCCGGTTTTGCTTTCACTTCGAACCTGCTGGGAAACCCTGCAGGCGCTCTCACAGGGCTCCTTGCATCCCCAGGACGATTCTTCAGGGACTGGTGAGTGCATCCCAGTCCCTGCAGCCTCCCTGAGTGGCGCGATCCTGGGGATCGCATTACTGCCTCCCCCCCCCGGCCCCACAAGGGCCTACTGCGCTTTTCAAGCTCCTGGAGAGTTTGAAAACCGCAGGGTTAAAGGGTTGCTTTCGCTTTCTTTTTAGAGATGGGAAAAATGTAGAGCCAAGTGTCACATGACATTATACAGATCATCCTCATGGGGGGAAGGTGGAGTTAGTAAATGTCATATTTTCCATCTAAGGTAGTGTTTTGGACATAATGCACCTAGCATCTTATGAGAAGAGGCAAATGGAGAAGAAGGGTTGAAATACTTGCATACTGTTTTAGGTAGTGACAGAAACCAGAAGTGACGTGCAGTCTCTCCAGCCCTTAGAATGTCTTCGAAGGGAGGTAGGGGGTGTGGGTGGCCTTCAGTTGGGGTAGTGACAGTGCCCCTCCCAGCTGTGCTACCCAGGTTCACTTATGGATCCCCCCCTAGGAATGCCACTGGTTTTATGCAGACAATTTAGACATTACAGAGGCATTTTTGTATTTTGTTCTTTAATTTTCTGTGTCAGGACCCTACAAATCCAGCATGGCCGCAGAGGTGGGTCATGGTCGCTTATTCTGTCATCAGATGTTTGGAAGAACAAACAGGAGCCATTGTAATGAAAAGCAATTGCTGAAAAGTTAAGGGTGGGCAGATGATAAGTAAAAGGTAAAGTAAGGCTAAGCAGAAGTGGGTCACTGAGAAAGGATTAAAGGGAGCCTTATGACATAATATCCATAACTGAGGTCTGGATAGATTTAAGCTACCCATATGCCATTTCCCAACTCATCAGAAGGTCAAAAGGAGGACAGTCATTCAGTGACTAGTCACATGATGAAGAGGAGCTCAGGTATTCTGGACTGGCTAAGAGTTAAATCCTTTTGCCTTTGCATGTCAAGGACAGGATTCTAATCCTCAGGAAGGCAGCTGATCCTAACAGCAACACAACTAGACTGTGCTTTGATTTGCACTAATCATGGAGCTCTAGCAGAAGTAACCTTTATCAGGAGAAAAAATAAGTAAAATCATAGTGAAGTCATAGAGGAGATGGCTATAAGGGGCAAGGAAGCTTCCTTCCATAAAGACTTCCAGGGAAGTCTTGCCCTGATAAGGAAAGTAAAAAGGAACACAAACTCTGGCAAAAGAATTGTAAAAAGACAAAATAAGAAAACAACCAAAGTGATTAGTGGGCTGGGGCACCTCCCTTATGAGGAAAGGCTACAGTCTTCACTGTAGAAAGATGATGCCTGAGTGCAGGCATGATTGACAGTGCAATTCCAACTAACACCAGCGCAGCAGCAGCCGCTCCAGTACTAGCTCTCACAAACGTGCTGTAAAACAGGTTTGCTGTGACTCGTGTGTAAGCAGTACCATCTCACCAGATCCCCACTGCCAACTGACAGTGCAGGTGACTATAGCGCTGAGTGGACCAGGGGCTTGTCAGGGGTGAAATTGTTGTGGGAAGGAACATTTCTTGGTGAGGGGAGAACAGAACAGGGTAGGACAGTCCCAGGATCAGCAGAGGAGGCTTCTTTCTAACCCCCTTCCTGGACCTGGAAGTCCTAGATGGAGTTTCTCAGACTTGCCTCAGCAATTTAGCTGGTGCAGATCCAAGAAGTCCCATTGAGCAGGCAGAGGCTTTACAAGGACTAAGGGAACAAATGTTCCCTTACAACCTCCAGCCTGCTCCTAACCTGTGTTGGATACAGCATAGACCACTTGGCCCACCTGCGCCAGCACAGGTTAGGATTGGGCTGTGAGACAAAATTATGAATGGGATGGATAGATAGAAGGCAGTTCTTTTGCCTCTCACTTAGTTCCAGAACCAGGGCATGTCTGCTAAAATTGAGTGGCAGGAGTTTTATAACAGGCAAAGAAAATATTTCTTTCCACAGTGTGTAATTAAGTAGTAGAAAACCTTGCCACAGGACGTAATGGCACCTGGTCTAGATGCCTTTAAAGGAGGATTGGACAGATTTATGGAGGAAAAGTCTATAATCACAGGTTACAAACCATGATGACTATATGCAACCTCTGAGTTTTAGAAGGAGCCTATTTCTGAATACCAGATGCAAAGGAGTGGCAACAGGATATGGGTATCGTGAGTGCTCTCTGAGGCATCTAGTAGGCCACTATAAGATATAGGAAGCTGGACTAAATGGACCCTTGGTCTGATCCAGCAAGGCTCTTCTTACATTCTTATGGCTGTCAGTAAAGTGACTTCTTTTGGTGGTAGTGGTGGAGTTGAGGGCAAAAGAGATCCTGTTCATGGGGAGCCAAATTACATGTGTGGGATTCCATATCACACTGGAAAGGTAAAGGTGGTGTACAGTTTGGAGACATGGGAACAAGAATAGGCAAAGGCATGTGTGGGGTTAGCTACCCCCATCCTCCACCTATAGCAAACACATGCCTGGTAAACCCAGTGGATGAAAGGCATATCTGACAGGGAAAGGGTTTCATACTGCTAAACATCTGGTTTGTTAAATCATTGTGAAGCTATTTTTCCTATTAACTCAGGTAAGTAAAGTGTCAATAATTAGGAATGAAGGCAGCCCAGGCTAGAGGCTTAATGCAAGTAACATCCTATTGGCCTTAGCCCTACAGGTGCTAGCCTATTAGACATACTAGTTCACATCACAGACGCTGCAGTGGGGTGGGATGGCATGTTCTTCTGTCTTTTTTGCCTTTTGGAAGTTTCATTATGCTAACTAAAGATATTACCCATGATGTTAAGATCAGAAGCACAATTGGCTTTTATATAACACCATCAGTAAAATGCTGTTCTTTTGTGCTTAATTCCCATTCAGGTACCGTTGAGTCCTGTTACAAAAGAACCTTCCAAACCCCCCTACAATTGTCAGATCACAGCAACCTCAGAACACAGCTTAAATCTGTGCAATGGGGCCTACCAACTACCATTAAAGCTCTTAGAACACTCTTCATTTACTGAACCTGTAATGGATGTGGCTTCTTATGCCAATGTATTAGTATGAAATGTTGATATTATTACAGGGTAGAAACAACTGCTGTTAATAACACCTGTGTAGAAAGTGCTGCGACTGCACTCTCATTGGGCCTGCTGCTAAGCCCAACCAAAGTACATGGTCTTTGTCTTTTCTCCTTATGACAATGAAACTGCAGGTTATATTCAATATGCATACATGTGGGTCGGACCATCGTTCACAGTAGGGCACACAATCTGCATGCAAAAGTTCCCAGGTTCAATCCTTGAGATTTCCAAATGGAGCTGGGAAAGACTCCTTTCTAAAACTCTGAAAAGCCACTGCCAGTCAGTGCAGGCACCACTGACCTAAAAACCAATTGGACCAATTGCCTGACTCAGTGCCCAATCCTACTCAGTGTGTGCTGGCTCACCACCAGTGTGCACTGTCATACACATGCCATAAGACACATTTGTGGGCCCTGGTGCTGGTGCTCTGACAGTGCTAGCCCAGTGGTGGGCTAGTGTCAGTAGATCACCACCGCTTGGAAGTTGCGCGGACCACCGAGCAGCGGAGAGGTAGGTGGGGGCGGAGCTGGGAGGCAGGGAGGGGGCATTCCAGTGCGGGAGGAAGGTGGGGAGGAGGCATGTCAGTGGGGTGTGGGGTGGGAGGGAGGTGGGATTGGTGGAGCTTTGCTGGCTGCCCAACATGGAAGCTTTTCATTCTACGCTGACCTTTGGGTCATAGTAGAATCGAGTATACCCATTGTGGGGCTACTTGGTTTACCCGGGAAAAGGGGACAAAAGTCCCCTTCTCCCGAGGAGGTGGCGGCTGCCTGAAGTGCACTGGATGCAGTGGCAGCCATTTTCGGCGCCACTGCAGCCCCGTGTGCTGGGCAGCTCAGGATTGTACTGCCCATATGACAGCTTCATATGTTAATCTCATTGAAAGGAGTGGTGTTTGGCTTTCTGTCTCCTGGCTCTTGCTGAAAATAATATAGCATTTTTTAGCATTCCATGTATGCAAACATTATTTCAGCAGTCCTTCTAATAGGCCAAGAAGGGATACAAGTGTACTTGTCCATGTGTTGCAGATGAAAGGATGAGAGAGAAAATAGTTCCCTATGGAAGAATAAAGCTAGTGAACCTACTTCTCTCATAGCAAAGAGGAAATTGTACTTCTGTTCTCTTGCTTCATTTATCAATTGAGAACCTGACAATATAAAAGATCCAGAATGAGTTCTGTTGTTTCTGTTTGTGGCCCAAGCCTTTTATTTGTTTATAAGTACATGTACATCCTGACACTTAAATCAACGCTTTTGTGCTAAACCATAAATGCAGGAAGTGCAACAAAGCCTTCTCAAAACATTGTTTTGCTCCAGATGGCCAATAATGATTCCACAGTTAGAATTCCACAGTTTTAGAATTCTTTGAAAAGGTCAACAGGCATGTGGATGCCGGAGAACCCGTGGGCATTATATATCTGGACTTTCAGAAGGCGTTCGTCACGGTCCCTCACCAAAGGCTACTGAAACCCACAGTCAGGGAATTAGAGGGCAGGTCCTCTCCTGGATTGAGACCTGGTAGAAGACCAGGAAACAGAGAGTGGGTGTCAATGGGCAATTTTCACAATGGAGAGAGATGAAAAAGCCAAATCATTTAAGCTTGATCAAAAGACTCTCTTTATAATTACTCCTGAATTAATACCATCCATGCTGATTATCAAAAGGAGTTAGCACTTCTCCTGAGTTAGCACCTCTGACCTTACTGAATTGTAGTAATTGACCAGCTGATTATGGTAATTACAGAACAACAAACCCTCTGCACCAGATGTGCACATTTGCCCTCTTCAATGTTGGGAAGTAAACAAAGTGCTTGCACTTTCTAAATCTGAAAAATGCTAGGCTCAACTACAGCTGGTCAGTGGATAAAATGCCAAGGGATGTGTCAAAGCTGTACATCATGCAATTGTAAGGAACACATTTAGCACATTGATGTTGATTCTTTTCAGCAAACTCCTCGGTTTAAGCAGTTTTTTTAGGATGGAAATATATTAATTAAGAGTTGGGGGTTATTGAAGAAATTAAGAGTAAAATGGAATGCTAAAGTGGAAAATTTCCTGTTTCCAGTTCAGTACCTTTGCAATCAAGTTCAGGAAAGTTCATCCTCCCTGTCCTTGTCCCCATGGGAGAAGGCAGAACTCAGTGGTAGAGCACATAATTTGCATGCAGAAAGTCCTAGGTTGAATCCCTGGAATCTCCAGGTAGGTCTGGGAAAGAGCCATGCCTGAAACCCTGGAGAGCTGTGGCCAGTCAGCACAGACAATATGGCACTAAGATTCAGGGAGGGCTCAACTTGGTCCACTTCCTGATACCACCCCTGACACATCAATGCTGCCTTCACACTCATCCCACCTCCAAAACAAGAAAAGCTCATTACCTCCTCATTGCACTTCATGCTTGTACAAGGTTTAAAGGAAAGCATCCTTTTAAATGCCACACAAAACAAAGAGTAGCAGAATGCTATTTCCCAACATGGAATATGCAAAAGGAACGTGTTAAAGGAATGTGTTCCTTTTGAACTTTAAACCCCAGAGGAGAATGGAGTGCAGGGAAGGAAGTAAATGAAAAAAATTCCCCACTCACTTTGCAGAGCAGATCAATGTGGCTTGCACCTAGGGCAGGCTGAAGGGAGGCAGTGGCAAAGTTAGGGTAAAGCACAGCCTGAATTTGCTACCCCCTTGCTTCCCCACCATCTGCCTTCCTCCCCATCTTGTGTCACTGACACAAGCTCCAGCAGCCCACTTCATGGCTGGACCAGCCCCAGCTAGATTGGCTAGACCAATGTTCTGAAATGGTATAAGGCAGTTTCATATGTTCAAGTGTGACATGGTAAAATACATCCTTATAACAGCCCACTTTGGATTATGTGTAAAGTGTAAAGTATACTGGCTCTACTAACAACCCCATTTGCTGTACTTATGTGCAATGTATCAGCATATGTAGGCTTCAGGAATTCAATGCCCTGAATGAATTCATCTGGTTCTCAAAGAAAGGCCCATGCAGGATCATCTTAGATGCTATAGTACAGCATTTCTCAAACTGTGGGTTGAGACCCACTAGGTGGGTTGCAAGCCCATTTCAAATGGGTCCCCATTAATTTCAGTGTGTAGTATATTTTTAATTTCTTAGACTTGATGCTACCATGGTATGTGACTGCATTTGGGGAAATGTTACAGTTCTTTACTTTTAACAGGCTACTGTGTATATGCTTTTAACAATGATAGTCAATGGAGCTTATTCCTGGGTAAGTGTGGATAGGATCGCAGCTTTTGGAATGTTTGAGGATATTTTTTTTTTAAACAGATCAGCAACAGCTTGGAAGGGTTAGGAGGGTTCTTCTTTATGTTTAAACTTATACTTATTGTAAACTTCAAATTTACTTTAATTTGATTTTGTCATATGAAAAATAATAATAATACAGGTATTTCTATACTGCCTTTCTTGGTCCTCAGATTTCTCCTTAGACTTTATTCAAGGTGGTTTACACAGGCAAATTAAATCCCCGTAGGGATTTTTACAATTTGAAAGAAGGTTTCTATCTTCCAAGAAACCACAACATTCAGATGTTTCTTTCTTGATCTGGTCGCACATTCTGGCCTCCATCCTCCCACGCTCAGAGCAGATGGAATAGCTCGGCTCAGCTTGTCAGCTGCATCAAGGTCGCATGGTGCCAGTGGCCTCAAACTGGCGACCTTCGGATGTTATCTTCAGGCAAATGGAGGCTCAACCATCTAGACCAGACCTCCTGCCTATGGAAATGTTTAAGAATTTTCCTGCGTGGTGATGTCACTTCTGGTCATGACATCACTTTCAAATTAATGACATCACATCTGGTGGGTCCCAACAGCTTACCATTCTAAAAAAGTGGGTCCCAGTGCTTAAAGGTTTGAGAACCACTTCTATCGTTTTCAGTTCATGGCACACTGACAAGGCGCTAAAGTTGTCAAGGCCCACATCAGTTTTTTGGACAATTGACAAGGCACACCGCACTGCCAACTGGGGTGCTCACATCCCCCAGTAACCCTACTAATAAATGACCCTCCCCAAAACTGCTGTAGCACACCTGCGTACCATTTGCGGCACACCAATGTGCCATGGCACACTGGTTGAAAATTGTTGCTATGGGGTCCCAAACTGTTTATTTCTAAAAGTGCCAGGATTAAAATCTGCCTGCAAATCTCGGCCCTTTGTGTGTGACCTGGCGCATGTGCCTTGTGAAAACTGTATTCAGGTATTGCTTATTATTATCTATATCCTGCTTTTCAACAAAAAAGTTCACAAGGCAATTTACAGTGGGAAAAAAACCTAGTAATTAAATGACCTTATCTGCATTTTCGCTGTTAGAATTAAGACTTTGTATCAACCCCTTAGGCAGCACCCTTTGCTTCTTTACATATTGATTAGAAGGGTTTTCCTCCTGTCTCTGCCACCAGGCCACAGGAAGACCAAGGCTGGGATGTAGGGAGAGAGGCAGCTCAGTGTAGGCTTGACTAGCAAGGTGGCACATGAAGTGCGGTGCTGGGGGTAGATGAGCCCCACATCTCCTTGTACAGCTGACATAGAACCCGACTGAGAAGAAAGTCATTGGGAAAGAGGAGAAAAGGGGAGCAGCACAGGGTGACCAGGCATCCTCTTTTTCCAGGACATGTCTTCCTTTTTTAGCCTTGTGTCCTGGAAAAGAACTTAAATGCCCCCCTTTTCCCTGTGAGCAGGCCCCTGCAGGCAGTGCATAGCCTTCTTGTAATTAATAAATTATATGTAATATAGTTTAAAATTTAATATTAAGTAATATAGTGTTTAAATTAACCACATGAAATCCATACAGGAGTGTTTTTAGCTTTTATTTTGTCATGTCCTACATTTTTCTTGAATGTCCTACATTTTGGAGTCCCTGGTCCTCTTTTGTGGTTATGACATCTGGTCACCCTGGAGGGGCAGTGTAGTGGGCACGTGCCCACCGAGGAGGCAGCATGCACCTAAGTGCTCAGAAAAGATTATTTGTCCAGCCCTCCCCCTTTTGTGTGTCTAAACAAAGGGGAGCAGTGGTGGTTATTCATACATGACTGATATCTGAAGTCATTTGTGTGTATCCCCATTTCTTTCTTTCTGAAGTTTTGTGTGTGTGTGTGTGTGTGTGTGTGTGTGTGCGTGCGTGCGTGCGTGCGTGTGTGTGCCTCCATTTCTTTCCCCCCAACTGATTCTCTTCTGAGCAAGGGTACCCACTTCGTCTCTCCTGTTACTTTCTCCTCTATTCAGAGGAAGCTTTAGGCTTCCGCCCTTTCCCAAGCCTATTTTTTCTCCCTTTTTTCCTCCTCTTCCAGTTGACTATCCCCAGCGTTCCCCTTCCTTCCAGCCCCGTCTGTGGCCACTGCAACCTCCTTCTGGGCTCCCCAGACCTCGCCATCTTCCTGCCAGGACCACACAGTCTCTTGCCTCTGGAGTCACCTGAACTTTGTCAGCAGCAGCACTTGGCAAAGTCGTGTCCTAAGGCAGAGCAGGCAGATCGCTGCTGCTCTGGGGAGAACCTCTTTTCTCTTCCCCCCAAGAACCAAGACAGTGAGTGGGGAAACTGTGGACTGGGTGCAAAGAATAAAGAATCAGGCAGTCAGAGAGAAGATGAGCAAGGAGCTCCTGTTGCTGCTTCTGTCACTGCCACCACTGTGCATGGTCCAGCTGGCTTCCAGGGGCTGCATGTGACCACACATCCCTCCTCTCTCCAGGAAAATGCCAAGGCAGCCAGGGTTCTTCAGGGACTAGGGTCTAGAACAGTGTTCTTCAACCCTATGGGGTCATGCAACCTCAGTTGTGGGGTTGTGGAAACTTAAAGGAACAGAAAAAGTTGACTAGAGCACCAGCAGGTAAAGGAGGAGGCATCTGGGGTACTCCTTCAGATACTAGGAGATTGTGTCCTAGTCTTGCTCACATTCTTGTGCTAAAATAGCTTTCACTAGTAGCATCTCTAGGTGCTGGAGAGGTGAGTGAGGGCTTGGGGGAGGTCAGAATGGAAGATCAGAAGATCATCAGGTGGATGTTGTGGTGTTGACAGCAATTCCATGTTTGGACAGCTGGTTGTCAGCTCTGGGAAGGGCAGGGCTGGCTCCACAGCTGTAATCAATCAAGGCCATTGGAGACCTGGATGGGCACCTGAACTTCATTTGACCTTGATGTGGCTTTGAATGGACATGGAGTAATGAGGTAGTTCACAGCTGAGCTGCATCTTGGACTTAACAAGGGACATACAAGGATAAAAACCAGACCTAAGGGCCCAGACCTATGGGACATGGACGGACTGACTGATTCACACACTGGGAAGGGGACTGCCAGGACTCTGCTGGAGGACACAGAAGAGAGGACTGCCAGGACCCTGCTGGATGAGACACTCTTCTGGAGAGGACACAGAGGAGGGACTCTACTGCAGAAGACTGGACTGGGAAGACTGGACTGTGCTTTGGGAGATTGAGCTGGATTGCACTTGAACTGGAGGCTTCAGACCTTTGCCCACTAAGTTAAGTGGAGTTTTGGGGAGTGGAAAATTTCTGGCCAAGAGGAATAGCAGGGAGTGTCAGTGTTTGTAGCAATAAATTCTTGTTAATTGCTCAAACTGATAAGGAGTTCTGTAGTCATTCTTTTGCACACAGCAGCTGCTGTTCTTCAAAGAGGGGGTGTTAATTAGCTGAAAAGTGGGCACTGGGAGACAGAGTACTTTTTGGACAGGACAAACTGGTGTAGTCAGCAGGATTAGAACCTATTGGATAAGACAGGGGGAGCTAGTGGGGAGGCATTCTGGGGTGAGGGGAGGGTGGGGAGGAGACATGGTGGAGGGGAGGTAGGAGTGGCCCGACGTGAGGCTTCTTGATTCTGCACAGACTAAATAGCTGACACAGAGTCAAGAAGCCCCATTGCGGGGCCATTTCCCTTACTCAGGGGAAGGGGGCAGATGTCCCCTTCTCCTGAGGAATTGCTGGCAGCTGCCTGATGTGCTCAGGATGCTGTGGCAATCATTTTGGTGCTGTGGCAGCTCCACACGCCAAGCAGCTCAGGATCGGACTGCCTGAGGGATGCACCAGACGGAGGAGCAGAGATTCCTGTCGGCTGGGTCCCCTCAGCACTGCCAATTGCTGCACGGTGGCTTCTGCCCCCCTACCCACTCCCCCCAGCCCCATGGAGGCTGAGGCTCCTTTTCTGCTCCTTTCAGCTCCGTGAAAACTGGGGCTCTTTTTCTGCAGGGGGGAAGCAGGATGAGAAAAGGCAGACAAGAGTTGATAGTTTAGATGAGGGCTGGGTAGGAATCTTTTTCTGTCACCCGAATTGGCCATGGATGGCAGTTTTTTCACCTACCCCAAACTAGCAAGGGAGAGAAGGTATATTCAGTAGATTACATACATACATTAAAAATTGGCCACTGTGTTTAATAAAATAGCACAAGCTAAACCCAACTGCAATCTGGTGTCTTTACTGGGGTGTGTGAGCATAAATAGAATGCTAGATGCAGGGAAGTGGCAGTGAGATGCAAGTATCTTGTGGTCCTGTGTGTGCTCCCTGAGGCATCTGGTGGGCCGCTGTGAGATTCAGGAAGCTGGACTAGATTGACACTGGGCCTGATCCAGCAAGGCTCTTCTTATGTTCCTAGCTGTGGCACATCCCTCTCTCACAACCCCAGCCCTCTGCAGAGCCCTACAGGAAGTGGCACCTGCGCATGGCCACAGCAGAGGCAGGAGGAGAGAGCTGCTGTAGACTCTCCATGACTGCACCATCAACTCTTGCCTGCCTCTCTTCATCTCATTTTCCTTCAGCAGAAAAGGAGTCCCAGCCTCTCTGGAGAGAACTTTTGCAGGGGGAGGGAGGGGTTGGCAGCTCAGAAAGCTTGCACTGCTTAGTTTGTAATTTGGCAACATAATAAAATGAAGGCTTTCATTTCTCTTCAGTTCTTCATATATAAATATGTACATAATTTAGGCTGGGAATATGATATAAAGGTGTGCATTTGCAATTGCAAAACATTACTAATGATTCGTATGGCAGTCCATGGGGGAGATGTGAATCAAATCTAGTGAGGTCTCTGCAATACTGTGATCCATTTCAGCCATTTGTGTTCCTCCGTATCTATGCTGTTCCTATACCCTGGTTTCTGAGATGTTTCTTGCAGACTGAAATACTCAGAATAAACATTGATGTGCTATGTGGTGCAAGAGTGTGCTGCTCAGGAAAGCTGGTGTGATTTGAAAAGATATATAGGACCCCTGCAATAGACTTTGGGAGTGCCCCTTGACATGGCTTCCTCTGTGAGATTCATTAAAATGACTGGGAAAAGCATTTGGTTCTTTCAGTATTGTTTTTAAAAGGAGGAGCATAGTATACTGTTCACCACTGCACATTGTTCCAACAGTGTTTTCTTCAGGCTTGTTGATCTTGCAGGAAAGCTTTAAAATGCACTCGCAAGATATTCTTAAAAGAGTATCCAGGAGATGATTCATCATGTAATTGTACAACTATAGTATGTGGATTGTTTCACACTTGTATTGTTTTTAGCAGTGATTTTTAAATAATTTGTTCTTGTTATCCCCTTGGTACACACTGCATAGCAATTCATGGAGATTCAGTATCATCTGAGGAAGATTGCCAAAATTACAGCCTGTCCATATTTGTGTGCTTGCATGCCTGTGTGTGTGTGTCACTCACAAATTGACAGGGTCAGCCATGTAAGAGATTCGTGTACCTGTGAGACATCAGTGTTGGAAATAATTAATATTCTGCAGTTGTGGAGTCTCAATGCATCTTCCTGTAAAGTAGCCTTGATCTTGAATGTCCATTGTACTGTACTGATGAGAGCTGGGTTAAAAAAAGAAACAAAAAAGTAGCTGCTTCATGAAGTTCAGCACCAGTTCTCACATAGTCAGACCCCTCATTCACACTGCTTCCTGTCAGATCTGTTTTAAGACTTTAAAAAAAAAGAAAAGAAAGATGGAGCAATTCAGGAATCCAGGACAAACTTCCTGGATTATAGACATTGCAGCTTTACACAGGGTGTGTACTCTTTTTTTTTTTCTTTCTTTCTTTCACTATTCTCCTGTGGCAACAAAACTAATGAATATATAATTTTCTCTCCTTTTTGCTTGACGCGCCTTGCTAACATGGACATCTTCAAAGGCTCAGGTTGGTGATGCAATCTGTCTTGATCTTTATTGTTCTCATTTAGTTACGGAGGGTCTTTCTCTCTCTGATGTTGTCCTTCACCATAGCACCTCCCAACTACAATCCCTCTTTAAAATAGTAAAGTGATGACTGCAATACTTGAAGATGCTCTGAAAGAAAGACACTGCTCTCATTTGCTTGCTCCTGAGCATTTCCATCCTGTTCAGCAAATTGTATCTCTTCAAAAATCCAGAGCAAACAGCCTTATTTATATCTGCTTACATTTGCTGTGCTTGCCTTACTTTATGGCAGGACAGGAGGAAGCAGAACCAACACTGCCTAGCGATTCTCGAATCAGCAGAAAATGCTCAACAGATTTCTCCACTAACAAGTCTATTCCTTAAGTTCAGCTTTGTATACAGCAACACAGTAAAAATGTTATTTAGGGTCTGAAAACGTTGATGAGAAGGCCGTTCCCCACTGTGCATTTCAGAGTTCCAGACTACTGGATGAAATATTTTCCTGATAATAAAAATATGGTGCCTAGTTTTAACCGTGAGGGTGGGGGTCTTCTTAAACCTTAATGGAGCTGACTGTTTGTCACTTTAAAAGCATGTATAAAATACAACACATTACTGGGATGAGGTCTTCCATATAATATAAGATTAATCGCTCTGAGTAGGACAGTCAGACTGTACTTTCAGCAACACGGGATATGATCGTGAAAGATGCTTAATGCCTCTGTGGTGGGTGCAGGATGCTCTGTGCCTCACACGCAGCACTAGCTGGGCTCGAGCCCGTAGTTACAGTAAATCTCTAATGCTATTTTTGCTAGTGTTCCTGTTGGAAATATTCTCAGTCACATAATAGATACAAGAAATCATTAATGTTTTTGCATCTGCCAATATTTTAGAAGAAGCAATTCATATTCAACCTCTAGAGTCAACCCATAAGTGGAGCTGAAGTCTCTGAGCGGATTCTGCAAGATGACTCCGCCGTGTTAAAGGGAGGCCCAGAATAAGGTGTGATGGAAAAGTTTGTGCCCTTTGCCTTCAGAATTGCAGGAAAGGTGCCAGCAGTTATAACTCTGTCACTCAGCAGTGGAGGTTCTTGAGAAACAAGCAGATTTGTGTCTCCTGTTCAGTAGTAGTCATCCTTCCCCCCCCCATACACATTGAAAGCATTTAGCAGTGCACCAGCTTGGGGAAGCAGTGTGGTTTACAGTCTGGAAGCCTGTTGTTCACACAGGGCTTTAGGGTCTCATAACTCCTGCTGCTACTAATTAGAGACCTGGAGTTTATTGAAATGAACAATCACTCCGAGAATATTTTATCCCATATTTTCACATTTAATTACACCAGCTCACTTTAAACCCTGTGGAAGGATGCCAGTGCTCTCACACATTACAATCAGATTAATGAAGAAGAAGAAAAAAAATAGAGCCATGAGTTTTATAGGAAATAAAACTGTTTAGTACTGTTAATATGGATGGATGAATTGTAGTCATTGGGGTTCGAGGTTGGAGTGGAATCGTAGGACCTGGGAGAGCTCACTTCAGTCAGCTGTGTCTTTCCTTTATAAGAAATAATTTTCCATTCATTGCACCCACCAATTTGAACAGAGATACCCATCTCTGAATATTTAACAATCCATTAGAACCCATCTAGAGACAAGTTACTTAGGAGACCAAGGCTTTAAAAATCAGCCAGATGAGCTGGAAGAGAAAACAAGAAGAGCAGAAGGGTGGAATTCATTAGTGGCAATTAGCAGCAGTCGTAACCATTTCTCTAGCATTTTCAGAATGTAAATTGCTTTATAGTTTACATCTGATTACTCTGCAAACCGTTTTATCCCACTCCTACGTCACAGAGGGAACTTGAGGGCAAAACCTGTGGCTCACCCAAAGCTGCCCGGTGGTTTTGCAGCTGAGCTGCAATTTGAACCCAGCTCCCCATCCCAAATACAACCATTTCTCCATTCGCTCAATGTATTTCTTATGGCTTTTCCCGATGGCTAGCTCATTCCATGTCTTCTGCAATATTTTTTGATATTTGTTATTGGAAAAAATTCTGACTGGGTGAAGAGAATTAAAATCTTATGGCAGTTCTCTGAGTGAACTTCTGTAAGCCCCCTATTCTCTTGATCCAGCTTTTTGTACCAATTGGGAACAAGTTTGAGCATTAAGTTAAAACTGCAAGCAACGTTTAGCATGTCATTGTATTTCCATTTATAAAAAGAAGCTGCAGGTGTTTCAGACCAAACTGGGACTGGAGTATGGATGGAAGGAGGTTGCTTCCGTCTAAGCCAGAGGTTTTCAGACTGGGGTGTCGTGACCCCCCAGCCTGAGGGCCCTGACCTCTTTCCCTTTAAGGGGCAGGGGCAGTGAGGAGGCAGGGTGGAGGCAGCGGCACGATCCCCAGGATCGCGCCACTCAGGGGGCTGTAGGGGCTTGGCTGCACTTACCAGAGCCTCCTGCAGCCTCACAGGGTGCAGGGAGCCCTGTGCAACTGTTTGCAGCGCTCCTGAATGCTTTAGAAGTAAAAATGGAGTGGTCGCACCCCGCCTCCTCTAAACCGGAAGTGGAGCACGATCGCTCCACTTTCACTACTAATGGGGCTGCAGGGACTGGGGTGCACTCATCAGTCCCTGCAGCAGCTGTCCTGGGGTTCGGGGAGCCTGTGCGAGCATCTGCAGGGCTCCCCAGCTCATCAAAAGTGAAAGTGGAGCGATCACGCTCCACTTCCGCAAAACCAGAAGTGGAGCGCGATTGCTCCACTTTCACTTCTGCTGCAAGGACTGGTGAGTGCACCCCACTCCCTGCAGCCCCCCCCGAGCGATCCTCTGGATCTCATTGCTGCCTTCCTCCTGCCCCTGCTGCCTCCCCCCCCTCGCAAGGACTTACTGCGGGTTTTAAACTCTCAGAGAGTTTGAAAACTGCAACTCTAAGCTATAGCCCTGATCAAAATCCACCATGAAACTGCTCTTTCCCTTGGAAGGGAAATGGCTGCTGATATCACTAACAGATTCATTTTTGGGGACAATAGCAGCATTGGGGTGGTGGTGATTTTCATTGGGAGTACAATGTGAGGGGAAAAGAGTTAACCAAAAGGAGAGAAGGGATCTGACCTGCTGTAATCAGTGCACAATAATAACTGCCCCCAACTGATATATTTCTTTACCGATAAAGGAGAGTCCACAGCATATGTTTAAATTAACAGTGCAGTCCTGTGGTTTGGCTACTCTGACATAGTGGCCACAGCACCAGCTTAGACAAACATGCCATAAAGCATGTTTAAAGCACTCGAGAGCCAGCAGCACTGGGGAAAGGCCTTTGCCGGCCCACAGGAATTGTATCCCTACTGATGGCCGCAAATAGAGGTGAGTAGTCTGCCAGGTGGCAAGGGGTGGATGGTGGGGAGGGCTGCATGGAAGTGGTGAGACAGTGTTGGGACAGGGAAGGCAGCAAGGGGAAGGGTCAGGCTCACATGGGGGTGAGATCAGCAGAGGAGGCCTCCACAGTATCCTATTCTCTGTCCTGGGCCTGAACACCCTACACGGGGCTGCTCGGATTTGTGCCACAATTTAGCTGGCACAGATCTGAGTAACCCCATTAGGCAGGCTGGAGCATTATTCAGGGTAAGGGAAAAATATCCGCTTACTCTGAGGAGACTTCCAACCTGCTCCTAACCTTCTTTGGCTAAAATATAGGCCAGCTCAGCTCAGCTGTGCCAGCACAGATCAGGATTGGGCTGTCAGCTGAGTCAAGCTTATGCAGTGGACTCTTCTGTAAAATAATATTCCCTTGAGAAAGCGTTATCCAAAATGCTTCATCAATAAGTGAATATATCATTTGAATAATTTGCTCTTTGTTTTGTTTTTCTTTTGTGCACAAGAAAGAGTTACTCTTCCACCAGTGCTGTGATCCTACTCCATATTGAGGTGGGAGGGAGAGAGCACAGTTATTAAATCGCAAAAGTGAGATTTGCTATGTTTCTCTCTATAGTCTATCCCTCTGATTTCATAACAGCCACTTAAAAGAAAGTAATGAATGTTTTCCTGGGCAACATTAAGACTTCATCCAACTCCAATCACACTTAGCAGTATTTATAGTCAGTGTGGGGAAAAATATGGGGGCTGGATTAATTCTCACACCTTCATATAGCTCCTAGCAATAGAAAGTTTAATGTAAGCTAAGTGTGAAGAATGGTAGGCTAGAGCATCCTCCTGCTCCTGTTCAATTTGGAGAGTTGGAGGAATAAAGTCTGACGCATCTTTCTTTGGAGGCGAGCAACATTTGGCATGCACATTGGTAAGGTCTTGGATCCACTTTTGTTTCATCTTTAGAGCACTCTCTTTGTACACAGAAGATCTCGAAATCAATCTTCAGTTAAAATATCTTGGGGAGCAAAGCTGAGAAAGAGCTTGCCTGAGAGTCAGGAAAACAGTTGCAAGCACAGCGTTGGGCTAGATCAGGGGTGTCAAACTTGTTTCATATAGTTGGCCAAATAGCATTCTTGGCGCCTGCTGAGTGCTGGAAGTTGCATCATTCAGCAGGAAGTGACATCATTAAGCAGGTGATGGCCAGAAATAAGCACTTTGTTCTCGCATAGACATTCACTGTCTGCAAATGACGGAAGAGAAAATGTGCAAATCTTCAAAATTTCAAGATATGAGAGAGCCCAATTATAGCGGGGGCTAGAGAAATTTCTTTTGGGGGCCGCATCCAGTTCATGGGCCTTCTGTTTGACACCTCTGGGCTGATGGAATGTGATGGTAGTCCTAGTCATGTGTTTTAAATACTGTAACCTGCTTAGCAGTGGAGCAGTGTCATCTTAGGTCTCTACTTTTGAACATAGAGTATTTCAGGTCCAACATTTTAAATTCCTCTAGAGAAATACGTGGGACTCTGTGGATTTATTTTCTTTGTTTCGTGATTCAGCTACAAAAGATTTAGTAACCCGATTAACAGTTTTGAGTGTTTTTTCGTGTTTCCCTGCCTATTGGACTGTGAAGAAGATGCTTAAAACATTAATTGTAAATGTTTCCGAGTACAAAAATCTAGATTTTTTTCGCCCCCTTTCCCAAGGTGGAGTGATAGCTGCTACTTGGACAACTTTCAACCTCCCTGAAAAAGTCAGAAAACATCTGGTCTTCCCACCTACTTCATAAAAGATTTACCAATGATTGTTCAGTTTTTGCTATTAATCATCCCATGTTAACTTGTCATCCATCCCTCATTATTTGAACCTAAATTTGAAGTATTCAGCATGTGTACAGAGAGCATAACATGAACTCATCAAGACTTGGTGTACAGACAGCATTCAGAAAGCATAACACAAACTCATCAAGACTTGGACCTGGAACTTATCAGCTGGGATTTTATTGAGTCATTAGATTTGATTTGCAGCCCATTCAATTAATCAATCATTATTAATCAATAATTATTAATCAATATGATTAATAATAATTAATCAAGCATTAGATGGGCACTTTTATGAGTCAGATAATCTGAACTGAAAGAGGGAACCACTGTTGGATATGGGAGAAGATCCCTTTTAGAGATAAATTTGGTACATCTTGACACCAGTACACCCTTTATGCACTGTAATTGGAATAGAGTAGAGGTTCCCAAACTGCCTCTCAGGGAATTGCAGGATGGCAGAGCTTGTCAGCAATCTGAACAGGGCAGATTGCAGACCAGAGGTTCTGCTCCATGAGCTGAGGGCTGCACACTCTTTATTTGTCCTTCCACCCCGCCGGAGTGTTTTTGTGATGATTTTTAGGCTTTTCTTCACCAAGAGTAAATCCAGAAGTAAATGCCAATGACATCACATTGCACGTCATCGGTACTTACATCTGAGTTCAGTAACCGGTAGCAATGGGAACAGGGTGTCACCAGTCCAGTAAGTTTAGGAAAGGCTATGATGGGGAAATGAAACTTATTCCCTAGTCCTGCATTGACCTTCCATATCAAAAAGTAATATCTGATTAGAACTTTAGTTGGGGGTAATCAAGCTCAAACTTACCTGGAAAGGAATGAGGGACGAGACTTCCTATGATCTTGGCAAAATTGTAGATGTGTTTATGTTGAAGGTGGAGGCAGCGGTGGACCTCCCGAACCCCGTGCCCTGGGGCAAAGGTCCACAATGGCGCCACCCGCAAAAATACGCCCCTCCCCTTTCACCTGAGGCTCACAGAGCCTCACATAACCCAGGGCTATGTCAGGGAAACCTCTCTGAGGTTCCCCAACACTATAAACTGTGTTTCCAGAAAACTGGAATCACAGTTTCAGACCCCGTCAGGAGCCTCAGAGAGGCTTCCACGGGGTCCTAGCGGCTCCCACCTGGGGTATTTGCCCCATAGAGCCCAATGCTAGGTCCGCAACTGGGTGGAGGCCTTTTGAAGAACTGGAAGTTAGTAGGGCATTACTGCACATATTTGGGGCTCCAGGCCCTAAATATAACATAAGTTGTGCTCATCTCTGTAAGATATAGGAGACATTCAGGGTTAGCACAAGTAGCATATTCCTCACAAATGCTTTACTTAATTCTGGTTTTACTAGTTAACTACAAAGATGGGAAGTTTGTGCAAAGGCATGTCTACAGTGCCTGTTCCAGGAACACTATGGAGCTACAGATGTCAGCTTTGTGGAAAAGAGATGTTCTGAAATGAGGTGCCATTTCCTATCAGTCATGTACTCCCTAGAAATGATAGACAGGCTTGAAGACGTAAATGGAAAGAGCAACTGAGCAAGGACCCCTTTGCTATTGGTTTAGTGGGTATCACAGTGGTTCTGTGGCAGCCATTCAAAACCTCTGTGGTCAGAACTCTTATAAATACATGTAACTAAGGACTGGGATTTTGCAAGAGTATGGAAGGGTCAGGGTGACACTGAAAATGGGCATTAAATAAGTGGTTTTTCTAACAAGACATGCTGCTGTAGTGATTTGAGATTAGAATAAAAAAAAAAGCACTTGCCCAAGCCAATCCCCACTTTTGTTCCAGAGGCACTTCACCAACTGATGTACATTTTGGAATCAGTGTTTTGGTTAATTATGACAAAAAGTTTCTTCAAGAAATTGCTTAGTAAAAATAAAATTGAAAGTAAAGTAAGCTGTATAATACAGGGTGTGCACTAGTTCATAAAGAATGTTCTCATACATTTCCTATGTAGCTTTAAAAAAACGATGAAAGAATTTAGTGGAATGTAATGCTCTTGAGAGCTTGACAGCTGTTAGTTGTGCAGGGATGCTATCTAAGCTGTACTGAATGCAGTGGTCTTGTGTTCAGGATTTGGGGTTTCATTTAATGACTCACTGCCCCTTTAATACTGGGGAGCTAGCACCTATTGAAGTCAGGAAGTATCAAAGCAGCTGTCTGCTAATTTCATGGAGCCCGCGCTGCAAGAGGGTTGACAGTGAAAGCTATGTCGATCAAAGTTCAGGTTTGTAAAAAATCACCTTGGCTCCATGTGGACCTTTGGCATAACAAAAGAAGAGAGCCATTACAGAACCAATTCATACTAACAGCTGTCTAATGGTGAACTCTGGACACTTGGGGAAAAGAGTAAAGTGGATGAAACAAATCATACAAAGTGAAAACCTCAGCTGGAGAGTCTCAGTGGTAGTGTTTAATATCTAAGTTCATACTTTCTTGCCACCCGTGCCTCGGTAAATCAAAGCATGTCAGCTTGCTCTTCCAAAGAACTTGATTATTTCGTCCTGGTTGTATTTTAAAGTGGGGTTTCTCCTTTAATCTCTGTATTCCTTTTCTCCTGGTATTTTAACATGCATGGCCCCATTCATCTTGAAAGTAATGGTCAAATATTAATTCAACCCCATTTTGATGGAAATGATGTAAAAGCTTTCTTTGGTGTTCCAATTCCAACCTTCTGATTCAGTCATCGGTTACCTCTGATATAATAAGAAGATATTGACTTTTCTTGAGGGGAATATCAAGATTTACTGACTTGAAAACTGAGATATTTGCTGAGGGAAAATCGGAGTCAATATTTTCCTCAAGGGACAATAAGTCTTCATAGTCACTGGGATATTGAGTCATTGTGTGATATTTAGAAGTGAGCCCTGACAGTTCCACCTGATGAGAACAGAACTGCCAGACACTTAGGATCCTGGGATAGTACACTTGTATGAATCATCTGGGAGTCAGTGGAGAGATAGATCTGAGGCTCACAGTCTCGTTACTCAAGTTCAGCCAGAGATTATGGGTAATGAATCTGATCTTACGTTGCAAAGATTTACTTTTAGTAGTCCTCACTGTAGCTGTCTGTGTATCAGCATATGTAGAAATGGCCACCAGAGAACAAAGTGGCAATGTCCTTGCAAGTGCCACATGTTTCTTTTTATAGGGCAATTTTTTTTTGTTACAGACTTGTGTGCATGAGCATTCGCAGTATCTGTTATGTCCAAGGAGGGAAACCAGCAAAGTCCTCTCAGTCTTTTATGCTGAATAGGCACCTTCCTAAAGCAGATGTAGCTATCCCTGTGAAGTCCTTCTCAGAACATCTTGAGTCTATGAGAAAGGCAGTATATAAACACTGTAATAAATAAACTGCCTGTAACATCCATACCTTATTCATAAGAATCAATAAGCACATCAGAGTCAACTCCAAGTTTCCCCTGTGACACATAGGGAACTCCCCCCTGAATGACTCATCTCACTGGGTGAGCAGCGTCAGCAGCTTCTTGCTATAATTCCCTTTCCAATTGCTTTTTCCCAATGTTCCTTGCAATATTGTGGGGGCCAGGGAGAAAGCCCATTGGTTGGTGCTTGGTGGGGAGTGCAGAACAAGGAGCTGCCATGTCAGTGATGGCAGTGAAGCTTCATGGCAGCTATATTTTTCCTGATCTCTGGGTGTGTACCTCTTGCATGTAGAGACAACAGAGAATCACTGCACAGCTCCACCGCTGCAAAAGGGCTGGAGCCTTCCTGGATTAACCTTCACATCAACTTTGAAGCCCATGCCACTTTGACCTAGGTGTCTTCTCAATAAAGGCTTGCCTGAACCGGTTTGCTGAGCTTTCAGAGTGGTATGGCAACTCACGGTTGTCTCCTACTTCAGAGGTTTTAATCATTTTCACTGATTTTTAATGAGGCTTTAATCTCACTGTGTACCCTTTCAGATTTGTTTTGCTCTTTTTGCTCTGTACAAGCTATGAAGTTCTCTTTGCGTTCTTGAAATCTAAACAGTACTTGCTCTTTGGTACTAACTGATAATGGTTATTGAAAACCTTGTAACAGAGTGATAATTGAGCCAGGTAGGATGAGAAGAGGAAGACATTTGAGTGCAGTACTTGCAGTTTCCATGGTTTTAATCATCATAAGAGCCTTATATTTGCCCTACTAGAACTACTGTCTGGGAATGCTGCTATGCCAGAACTAAAGGTCAGGCTTCTTCTTTTTTCCTCAGGCATGTCTGACAGCCCAATCCTGAGCTGCCCAGCGTGCAGGGCTTCCATGGAGCCAAAATGGCTGCCGCATGCTGAGTGCACTGGGCAGCTGCCAGCAGCTCATTGGAGGAAGGGGACTTTTGTCCCTTTCCCCCACATAAGAAAGGTAGCCCTGCAGTGGGGCTACTTGACTCTGCGCCTGCTATCAAGCGGGTGCAGAGTAACAGAGTTCTGTGTTGAGTGGAGAGCCTCAGTGTGGGGCTCTGGATCCGGTGGAGCTGAACTCCACCAGATCTGTCCGCTCTCTTCCCCATCACGCCTCCTCCCCGCCCTCTGCCTTCCTCCCCCTGCCCTGGTACGCCTCCCCCCCCCCGCCTCCCCCCCATGCCCCCACTCAACTTTCCGCTGTCAGGCAGTTCAGCGCTGGCCTCTGACCAGTGCTGTCTCAGCATGTGCTTGCGCTGGGCTAGCTCTGGTGCTCGGCCAGTGCTAAGCCACACAAACATGCTTTATGGCACATCTGCGATGGTGCACGCCGGCAGTGAGCCAGCGTGCGAAGTTCAAGTTTGAGCTCTGACTCCCCGTCTCCAATGCACTATCACCACACATATATAGTTATTCAGTTTCAGGTAGAAATAGTTGGGGATGAAACCCCACTGCCATATCATGTCATATTCAGTGAAGCCAAAGAAGTTTGGGTTGTTCCCTCCAGATAGTTTTCCCAGGGCCTGACTCCAGGTATACATGCTGCTAACCATGTAACAGTGATCATGTTTTCAGGTTAAAACAGTCCAGTGCGCTGAGCATTTGAATATTGCTCAAGGAGAAGAGAGGGGAGGAACTTGAAGGCACATAAATGTGGCTGCTTTCTTATTGGACAAGAAAAGCAGAGATGATCCTTCAAACTAGTGCTCAGATATAGTGATTTATTTTTGCATGTAAATTGCCCAACATGTTTCAGTAAAAACAATGGGGTTTGATGGTGGTGCATATTGTGTATCTTACTGAGCATGTCTACTTCTGAGGGAAGCCTTATTGAGTTCAATGAGACCTCCTCCCAGTTAAGTGTGTGTGTAAGATTGCAGCCTCCATCCTCACTCCAAGAAGAGAGAGGAAAGACTTCAGGAGAGCACAACAGTGAGAATGTAGATGTTTGAAGCAACTTGTGCAGACTGAAAGAAAAGGTATGGCCTTTATTTTAATGATAGGAAAGAAGAAATACTTTTGCCCAGGTATTCTGGGTTTATTGAATTGAATTTTAGAGAAACCCCAGGAAGGCAGGGTAATGAGAAGCAGATAAGGAGAAAAATTCAGCAGCATGTGCAGGTGTTTTGGAAGCAACTATGGAAGGAAAAGATGTTTTTGTGAAGGAATCTGAAAGGAGCCAGCAGCAACAGCATAGCTGTGGAGGTAGACTGAAAATGAGAAACTGTTGAGCTGGGCTGAAGTTTGCCTTCTTGACAGACTATGGAAATAACCTATCTCGAACAATAATGAGGAAATGATCAAGTAGAGGGCAAACTTGTGGCATTTATTCAAATAAAGTTGATCAGAGAAAAGAAAGGAGAATAAATGACAAATGTGGGAAGACTGCACTGGAAAATGGAGAACAAAGTGAGTACTGATTGCAGGAAAAAATTGTGTTAGCCGTTGAGGTAACAGGAGAAAGTAAGCGAACTCTATATTTATGAAAGGACAGGCGGATGTGTAGTGGAAATGTGCAAGATCCCTCGAGGAGATAGAGTGTGGTATCAATAGTGGCCCCTTGCTCTGATAGGCATGCATGGGGTTAACACCAGGGCCTCAGATTGCCATGAGTGTGCTGCACAGCTGCAGCCACTTGGAGGCAAAAAGCTCTCAGGGTTAAAAGCAGCACCTGCAGGATGGAAAAGGGGTGTGGGTGTAGAATGAGGAAAGCTTGGAGGGAGGGAGAAAAGAAGGAATGAGCAAGCAAGCGAACGAACGAGAACTAAACTGATGGATTAATGGACTGAGGAACTAATGGACTAGCTGATTGACTACTGGACCTGTTGACTGACCAGTGGACTAACAGACAGATGGGCAAATATCACTTGAGACTGGTGTGTGGCTGCCATGCCCAAGACTGGCTGAGGACCAAGATGATACTGTGGTGGCTGGAGAAGTGGCTGGCAGAAGAGAGGAGGAAGGAGGACCTCTGTAGTTGAACATGCAAGCTACCCTGGTGGTGGGGTCCTGCAGAGCAAACTAGGGCCATTGTTGGGGAACACAGGGGAGCTAATTACCTGAAAGTGGGCATAGGTTCTCTAGGTAAAGCTTGGACCAGGAATTTGACAAAACAGTAGAACCTCACTCCATTTTGTTCTCAAGCTTATGGATTGCTTCAGCCATCATTCTTTGAAGTCTCCTGTGTGCTCTATTAACATTACCAATATTTATATAATATGTCAGTTGACGTTTCACAGCAGTTAATAGCAGATTTTAGAGCAGAAACTGAGCAGTATTTATAGAACAATGCTCAATTTCTTTCTGCATATTGAGAGTTTGGATTCTTCTCCATGCGTGTAAATGGAGCTGTGGTGATGTAAATGGTGATATGGTTGTCAGGACACACTTAGGCCTATTGAAATGGTTGCCGCAGTCCAGGGATGTCTGCTGTGCCCACCTACCTCTACTTTTCCTACCTTCTACTTCCTGGATTCAAAAAGAAAGAGAGGGAAAAAGCAGAAAAACGGGTGGCAAGGAGAGTAGTCTTCTGGAAGCAGTCATGATCTGCGCACTCTTCCGTCCTCCACACTTCCTTTTCCATTCCATTGCTCTCTTCATTTTCAAACCCAGGGAGGGAAAATAGCAGTGGTGATGCTTGGCATATTTCCTAATGAGGGGCAGCATATGGTGCACTGGCTGAGGTGCTGAGAGGTCTTGGGAAGACCTTGGTGCTTGTGTCTGAGTATTCTTTGATGAATGGACCATCTAGCATCTTCTGGTGCGTTTCTTCCCAAGGCTGTATACAATGCAATATTACTTCAACAATTTCAGATACTAAGGATAAGTTATTTGATCAGATTGTTGGCTTATGAACCATTCAAAGGGGTTCTTTTCATTTGATTTTTTTTCAGACTGTTAGAGCCATGATTTCAAATAAAAAAAGAAACAAAAGTCATCAGTGTGTTTGAGTTTATTTTTGTTTAGAATACCTACTTCTACATTCTGCTGGGATTCCCAAATAAAATTATGGCATTATCAATAAAAGTTTGGTATTTTCTTTTATGTCTGGGTCTATACTTTGTACCTCACTTTAAAACATTTTCATAAAAGGTAAACACCAATAACACAGGCCAACACACATTTTGCTTCCTTAAGCGTTACACCAATTCCTGGGTATATTTGTGGTGCTGATTCCAAAAACGGCATCCGTTTTGCTGTATCACATCTAGTTTTGGAGACACGGCATAGCCTCTTTAGCGAGTGGTTCAAGCAGCTTCCTCATGAGGAAGCCTGCACCATGTCTTCCTCATGAGGAAGCTACTTGAACCACTCACTAATGATGCTATACTATTTTTCCAAAACTAGACGTGATAGGGCAAAACAGATGCCATTTTTGGAATCGGCACCCCAAATTCATATCACACCACCATAAAGTTGGGAATAACTTTTCTGCCCTCGGTTTTGTAGGCCTGTGTAATTAGGTGTTGAAGAAAACATTGTGTGTAGGCTACTATGAGAAATACTATAGACAATCAGAAATAGGTGTTATCATGATGCCTTGGTCCTTGATCCTTTTGTTTTTTTAGGTGGTCCCATGCCTGCAATCTGACCTTGCTAGGTAAGGAAATGGAAATGTTTATTGCCACCCCTCAGAACTCTTTGCCTATCCCCCTGTTCCTATGACTCAAAGATTAGGTGCATCTAAAACTAAACAACAAGGTGCCAGGTGAGTAGCCGGGGGGAGAGCATTTGGCAGCCAGGACACCAGCACTAAAAAGATGCTTTCTCTACTCACTTAAACTTCTGTTGGCATGCAAATAATTTACTGTCCAGTGGTAGTGGCTTCCCCTCCCATTCCATTGGTGCTCAAAAAACTACCTCTATCTCCATCATCCATTCCATCCCAGCTTCACAAAGTCACAAGGAGAATTGCAGAAGTACTTTGCTAGTTATGGACAAGCATCCCTTACCTCAATTCAAAATAAGCTTGGTATTTATGAGTTCCCTAATTTGGATTCTGGAAAAGAATTTTCTCTCTCTCTCTCTTTTTCCGCCCCCCCCCCCACCTACTTTTAAGAATTTTTAAAGGATTCTCTCCTGGCTTGTAATGTTGGCACATGATGGTGTTGCCACACTGAGGGACAATACTGTATTGATCCCACCCCTGAATTGTACTTCAGTGTCACCTGTTGTACACATAGCCACTAGGATCAGGTATACAGAGAATCGCTAGGAGCTTCAAAGATTTCCATTCTCCCAACAATTAGGAACAAGATTTTTGGTATAGTTTTAGAAACAGATAGGAACAACTGCAAAGATTTGCAAGAAATTAAGTGAATGGACTCAAAGGATAGTCAGATTATCTGGTCACATCGTCCAAAACAGTGAGGGTTTCATGGGAACTAAAAGTCAGCCTTAAAGCTAGTCAGGATCAGTTGCTTCTTAAGTCACACACAGCTTTGAACCACCCTTTTTGGGATCATCAACAACCAATCAGATTTCACATCTAGGTTAAGCAAGTTTCAATCACAAGGATATTTGAAACACTTCTGTCTTGAAGCTCATATTCTGCTGCATCTAAAAAGTATTAGAAGTGAACTTATGGGACACCAGCTTTCTTAAGAGGCATATCTATTTCATTGCCAGTTGTCCTTGCATTGTTAGGCATGTTGTCAAGAGAAAAGGACAGTTTTTCCTTTGACAGCTTTGAGGGTGGGGACTCATTAGATTTTTCTTGGCTGATAATGAAGTACAAGCTAAAGGCTACCCCAGTGAAGCCATATTGGTGATAGGGACAAATTCTGAATGTGAGAAGTTCAGTGAACTCCTATATGAAGCTCCATTTCAGAATGTTTCACCCCAATATGAAGTGAGCTCTTCCAAATTCAAGCCTTGTTTCCAATCAGTCTTGCTCCAACTCTGAAAACCAGTCCCTTATACTTTTCTGCAAAATAAAAACCTTGGGTGGAGGGAAAGGGTGGGTCTTCCTACTCCCAGGTAAATTTGCAGAAAATGAAGGGAAGTGGCAGCAGGGGATGTTGTAATGAGAGAAGGTTGGTTGAGAGGTAATGGGAAACCTGATTGCACCTCCAGTGACATCATCAAGCATATAGTGGGTTTTCTTAATTTGTCTCAGGAAAAAAAGTCCACAATTTTCTGATTTTTTGGAGAAAATATATCACTTTGTTGAGCCCAGTTCCAGAAATGAACTGGGCTAGTTCTTCTATCACTAAGCGTTATGTAGGCATTACTCCAGTCATAGTAAGCATTTTTAGAATGCTTTTTTTGAATGTTCAAAGTGTTCCACATGCATTCTCTCAATAATCTTTACAACTCTAAGGAATACCATATTATGAGCACTGTATTGCTGACTTAGAACTAAAGCTGGCAAAGTTGTGCCTTACTTAAATCCACTTAGTGAACTCCTGGGTAGAGGTGAGATTTAATTGCAGCTCCTGTTCCTAGTCAATCTGCTACATTCATTCCCAGAATATGGCCAGCAAATCCCTGGAGCACAGAAATGGAAAAGTTTGACAGTAGTTTGGCATCAAGAAACCTTTTGAAAAACCAAAAAGACCTGCTTCTAACGTCATATGAAAACTGAGGTAGAATCAACATTATCGAAGCAAACATGGCTTCCTACATCCATGTTCACTGCAATAATTCAGAGTGAATTTGGAGGAATGAACCATGGCTGGGAGATTTATCAGGGAGGAAGGAGGAAATCTCATTTTCCCTTGGAGATTTTTGAGTGGAAAGGTGGTATGCAAGAATTCTAAATAAATACACCCCTTGATTTCCTAATAATGTATAGCTTCATGTGCAACTTAAAACGATGAGAATAAAGAGAAGCAGCATTTTCATAGTCTGGAATCAATTAGGCACCATAACTAGAACTCTAATGTTGCAGTTGATTTTGAGTGTTTTTTTTAAAATCATCTTTTATGGTATGTTATATAGGGAGGGGCTATAGTTCCGTGGTAGATCACTTTCTTTGCATGCAGAATGTCCCAGTTTTAATCCAGCATCTCCAGGTAGGACAGAGGAAAATTCTTGTCTGAAACTATGGAGAACTAGTGCCAGTCAGTCTCAACAATACTAATCTAGAAAAATCAATTGTCTGACGCAGTAGAAAGCGGTTTCCTGTGATATGACTCTCATTATTAGTCCAGTCTTTGGTATCCATATCTAGTTCTATTTTTCCTATATCATTACATTTTAAGCTTCTCAAGATTCTTTCCATCTTAATCTCATTTCCCTGTGCTCTGTAGAAATACTGAGTTCAAAAGCACTATGGCTTTAAAAGTGAAGTCCCATTGTATGCACTCAGATTCCAGAGAGGAAGTGCGAACCTGGGAAAGCCACTGATGCTCTCAGCACAAATATATGGGACACGCACGAACGCATGCATGCAGACCCCTCCCCCTTCTCTGATTTGGGCTCCTCAGGGAAGGATAAAAGCCTGCAAATCTTTCCCCCAGATGAACAACAGTTCCCTGGGGCAGAACTTGCTAGGGAATGTTCTTCTTTCCTTTATCACTGTTGAACTATTGAACTAAAACAGGTGCAGCTGTTCAGGCACCTTAATGTACGGACCTTGATCTTCTATTTCCGGCTAAATGTGTCCAGTAACAAGAAGAGACAGAAACAGAAAAGACAGCCAGAAAGGTCACCAAACAAAAGCAAACTGTCTTCCATCATACTATATGTGGCAACCACCCTCCCTTTCTGGTCCTGGGCCCTGGTAATTCTTTTAAGTCACTGTTTCTCAGACTGTGGGTTGGGACCCACTAGGTGGGTCGCGAACCAATTTCAGGTGGGTTGCCATTTATTTCAATATTTTTGTTTTAATATATTAGACCTGATACTACCATGGTATGTGACTGCATTTGGGGAAATGTTACACATCTGTAATTTTAACAGGCTACTTTATATATGCTTTTAACAATGATAGTCAATGGGACTTACTCCTGGGTATTTGTTGGTAGGATTGCAGCCTTGGATTGTTAAAAACAAAAAATTCATGGAGCCCAATGGAAAGTAAAACTGAGCTGTATCGTACGTTTACTCGTGAGTAGGTGAACTTGCCTTAGTCTGTCAGAAAGGGTAGGCTGAAAGGAATCCAACAACACCAGAATGGTTCTGATCCAATAAATGTAGCCCCCCCAAAAAGCCCTCCCGAGAAGGAGGTCCCTCTCTCCAAGCTGGTGACTGTATTGAGCCCTATGGAAAGTGAAACTAAGCCACATGGTTGTGTTTACTCGTGAGTAAGCAAACATGCCTTCGCTCCTGGGCAGGTCAGGCAAAGGGAAATGTGAGGCCCCCAGAATGGTCCTGATTTGATGCAACTGGAGTTCAACAAATGCTCTAGGAGGCAGACACCTTATAAAAAGAATGAAACAGAGGCTTGACAGGGTAAGGTGAATTTTTTTTCTGTTTTAGGCTACAATCCTATCCAGATTTTCCTGGGAGTAAGCTCCACTGACTGTAATGTGACTTACTTCTGAGTAGACAGGCATAGGATTGGGCTCTCAGACTTGTAAAGCCAGGTGGGTCCTGGTAGTGATAAGCTTGAAATATAAGAACTTAAATTGAACTGTGTACTAGATAGGGGTGAAAATCTTACTGATTCTTTGTTGGGGGAGGGGTGTTATTGCAGGCAGGCTACAGAGAAAATTCACTTGGTGGAACAGGGCTGGCTTCCCCTTATTTAATTATTTGTTTTACTTTACTTTAATTATTTATAATTATTTATTTTAATTTGCTTTATAATGGGTCCTGGACAGATGGTCATTCTAAAAAGTGGGTCCCAGTGCTAAAAGTTTGAGAACTGCTCCACTAAGGTGTTAGTAAGTTGGCACCCTGGGGGGAGGTGACACCACTGGTGACCAAAATCACTAAAATCATTGTTTGAAAAAATAATACCATCATGTTATATATCAATCAATGTGTAATTTCATGCAGAATACAATGAAACAAACTGCATTGAAATATCTTTATTCTATCAAAAGGTACAGCCAAAAAACCAGTGGGGGGCGGGACTATGGTAGATCACCATGCCCACCACCTGGAGTGTTGCCCCGCCCACTGCATGGGGGTGACGCGCTGGCTTCCCGCACTGGGTGATGTGAGCCCTAGTGACGCCACTGCTTACAAGTTAAGCTTTAAGGAGAAATAAAATAGCAAAAAAGAAAATAGGAAGACTTTTGGTTAGTTGATGTCATACAGAACTTTTAAAAAATGCACTGTGTGTTGTATTATTGTAGCAGAGGGCATCTGATAGATGTTGCATGAGCCATCAGAGGAAATGAAATTGTAATGTAATTCTTGTTTAGGCTTCTGGAAATCGCTGTTGGTTTTTATGCCGTTCTCCAAGAAGCTGCATACATATAACAGTTTTTTCACATCTTATGGCAAGTCTATAATGAATCAATGAATTTAAACATCACATCATGTTCTCAGAATAGCAAATGTAATTCTGTATGCTTCCCAGTAATATGGACGTGAGTGTGTGGGATTTGTTTTTTAATTTTTTTTCCCAAAGCATTTCTGTGCCTATATTCACTTGGTTGGTCAATAATGTATAATTTTGCATGTTTTCTCTGGAAAGGTGTATGAAGCATTCCCGTGTTACAGCGAGTGCAATCGATATTCCTGGGTAGTAGAACCATGGTCACCATGCGAAATCAACAATGAGCAGAACTCTCTTCACTGTGGAGAAGGAATACAAACAAGGAAAATCAGGTGTGTGTAAATGAAAGCCAAAGATTTTGGAACAGGAATGGAGCCAGAACAGCTGCTGTGTGCTGAAGGGTTCCATTGCCCTATGTTCACCTTTGTAATGCTGTAAGAATTAGGCTTGAGTGGGAGAACTGTGTCTTGAAATGTTCCACAACCTTCCCTAGAGCTGAATTTTTTTTTCCCAAAGAAACAAGAAAGCAAGAGGCAGGAGATTTTTTGAACTGTAGGAGCCTCGTTAAAGGCACCTTTCTTACACTCACAGCAGGAAAGATTTTTGACAATTATGTTAATCTTTCAATTATGTAGGGTAAGAATCTAAGTTTTCACTAGCATGACTTTAATGGCTTGATTAATTTGAGTGTTTCTGTATAATATGCTTGAAATGTCATTTACTCTGAATCAGTCAACATGTGGCATAAAACAAATATTCAGAGCTCATCAGATGACAGAGCAATTTTTTTGACAATTCAGTGCAATGATTGGTTACAGATACCATATGTACCACTGACAAAATTACTAATAAATGGTGATACCGAAGCAGTTGGCAGGCTGTGTTTTCCAACGTGTATCCAGCCCATAGAAAACTGGATCAAAAGGTTCCCATTCTCCAATGGGAGGAGTCTCTCTGGAGGAAGAGAATATTTGGCATAATTGCAATCACCCACAGTTTGATCTTTGTGGTTTTGTTCAGTATAGAATGTCCAACCAATTATGCATTTTCCCCCTTTACAGATGTGTGAACTCCACTGAAGATGGCGATGGTGAGACTGTCGCCAGCATGTTATGTAATCAGTCTGAAATCCCTCTTGAAACCCAAAAATGTATCCTCTACTGCCCTGGTGAGTGTGTGGTGTCGGAGTGGGGTCGTTGGAGCCAATGCCCACAGGTAAATTAGTTCTGGGATGTTTTGTAACTCTTGTTTTAAAACAAACAAAAGCAATATTTATCAATGTAAAGCTTAGAAGGCTACTGCTCTCAAGAGATATGACCAGAAGTAATGACTCCTGTTCCCATGGAAAATCTGCTCTTATCACTGCTAAGAGAAAGACGAGTATGTAGTGAAAGTGCTGGGTACTTATGTTTTCAGATAAGCACATCCTTTGTAGCCTAGGCACAAAATACTGATTTGGGGTTAGAAAATAGAAAATTTGGAAGATAAGTGCAGTTAAGCCATTTTTGTCCAAGGTTACATATACGAAACAGGGATCAAATGTGTACATCTATGGGCCGGGCAAAAATGGGTTAAGGTGTTTTTCTTGTTTCCATATGACTTTGATGTGTTATAAATCTTCATCAGTTTGATCTGTTAATGCAATCTAATGCACATTTGATTTGTTAATGTAATCTGTTTATTAATGATCTATTAATGTAAGTATTTTGTCCTATCTCCATCATCCAGTGAGGCACCCTAAAACCCTAAATTTGACTATGTGCTTTTTACCCAAGTGTCACATCTTTCCAGATACAGGTACATGCCAGGTACATATTATTAGCCCTATTACAAGGCACCTAAAACTCAGTGGGAGACCATGGCGAGATTGAAGGAGGGGGTGCCTAGCCTCTGACCATGTGGCCATTCAGGGGCAGAGACTAAGTAAGCATAGCATAAGGCAGATGGCAGCTCTCAAAGGGTGCAATCCTAACCCCCTATGTCAGTGCTTTCCAGCACTGACATAAGGGCAATGCAGCTCTGAGGTAAGGGAACAAACATTCTCTTACTTTGAAGAGGCCTCCATGGGTGACACCCAACTGCAGGATGCAGCACATGTCCCATTGGCACTGCTATGCCAATGCTGGAAAGTACTGACGTAAGGGTTAGGATTGTGCCCAAAGATATCCACCAGAGAGAGAGAGAGAGAGAGAGAGAGAGAGAGAGAGAGAGAGAGAGAGATTTGTTTTTACCTGTGTTAAAAAATAATCAGTCAAGGTACAGGGCTGGTCCTTCAAGGTTGAATGACTGTCTAGATCAGCCATTTTCAGCCAGTGTGCTGTGACACACTGGTGTGCCATGAATGGTCCCCAGGTGTGCCACAGGAATTTGGGAGAGGGTCATTTATCAAGAGGACCATTGGGAGATATAAGCCCTCCATTGACAGTACAGTGTGCCTTGTCAGTTGTCAAAAAATTGATGGTGTTCCTTGACCATTTTAGTGTCTTGCCAGTGTGCCATGAGATGACAAAGGTTGAAAATCACTGGTCTAGATGGTGACATATTAGTATAAGTCACAGGTTGGGGAGGCCCTGCAAGAAGTGTTCATTCTGTTTCCAGGCTCTTTGGAATAAATTAGCTAAGGTTGCAAACTACCTGATTACATCTGAGCAGGCTGCCTCTTTTGTCTACTGGACTCCCTAGTTAATGACATTGTGTTAAGCCTTAGCATAATTTTCACAGAGGCTTGCAGTACTTGGCAAGGTTTCTGCTCTTCTGTGGCAGGAATCTTTGGTGCACATGCTGGCCTTTGGTCATTTCATTTGTAGCCCTTCAACATGGAGCCAGCTTGACCTGAAAAGTGGTGGTGGTCTGGCAACAAGGTCAACATCTTTGTGCACAGTATCTATTCAAGATTCTCATGGATGTGATATCATGTAAACCAAATGAGGAAATTGTTGTTGGTATAAACATATATCAGCAAAGGCAAAAATAGCCAAGTGTAGGTCTGGAAAATGTGTTTGAGATGTAATGTTTCAAACATGTCAGTAATTAAATATTAAAAATATGTTTAGGAAGACAATATTTGAGACTAGCTAAGTGATGCTACAGTATATGTACAATCTGCTAATCATAATGAAGCTTTCCCTCCCCCATTACCAAGACAACTGCTCAGTTAGGGACATGAAAGCAAAACTATAGTATAAAACAAAAAATATCTTGGGTATCTGAGGAATAAAACCAGTCACATGCTCCAGTGACAAATGACAATGATGGCCAAAAATGCCTTCTGACCTGGTTAAAAAAAAAAAATTCACAAATAGAGAGCAACAGGTTCTGTTCAATGAAAAATGGAACACCCTTAGAAGACTTAGAAAAAGAGTGATGTTTCTGTTGTCATACTATAACCCACTGTGAGTCTTCAGGAGAAGAAAAAAGATATGCAGGGAACTTTGGTCAATTTAGTTACTCAGTGATTTCAGTAAGTGATTACTTCCATGTATGAAATGGCAGTACAGTTCAGGGATCACAGAGATTTCATACCGTCTCAAATGTGATGCAGTTCACTGGAAGTAGTTCTCATTTTCACCTGAGTTTCTAACAACTGGATCCTGACTAAACCCCCCCCCCCACAGCCGATGCAGCCGCACCAGTGGAGTATGCATTGCATCCGGGGGGGAGGGCGGGAAAGCAGTCCCAGAGGCCTCCTCAAGGTTAAGGGAACTTTTGCTTCCTTACCTTAGAATAAGCCTCCGCTATCACAGTGATTCATCCCATAGCTACACCAGCCATTTTGTTGGTGGAGGACTGAGGAGAGTAAAGGAAAGGGAAGCAGAGAAGGAACAAGGTTAGGATCTGGTGCAAGTCGCTTCTGACTGGAACCCACCCTCTCCCTCCCCTTCTCTGTCTCCCACCTCCCCCAACCTAGGAACTTCCCCTTTCCTCTACCCCCTCCGCCCATCACCCACCTCTTGCAATGGCTTACCAGCCTCAGTGCAAGTAGCTATCTGCGGCAGCATGCCAGGGCTGCCGCCTCCATTTGTGGCATTGTCCCTAAAGTAGTCAATGCTGTGCTGTTTGCAGTGTCATAAAGGCATGTATGCCTTTAAAACATTGCAAAGCCTAGTTAGGACTGAGCCCTAATTCATTTGAATGACGTGATATAACTGATATCCCTCCATATGTGTATGGATAAATCTTTGCACATTCAAAAACTAACCTGAAGGGTGATACACATGTTACTCTTTCCTAGGCTCTACAGATAAACTGTATACCACAGATGTAGAACACAATTGGGTCAAAGTAAAGTTCTGTTGATTTAAAAGTGGGAGCATGAAGCATGTGATTGGCAGCACAATCCTATGCATTTCTACTCAGAAGTAAGTTCAGTTGTGTTCAGTGGGGCTTACTCCCAGGAAAGTGCATATAGCTGAGGTATTCAATCTGTACGTCTGGGCAGTTTCACATCAGTTTGCAATTAGCAGATACACACAAAACAGAGTCTTCCCCTCCCCCAGCAAATTTCATCACTTTCCATGTGTGCTGCTAACCAACTCAGGGAACAATCCTAACCAGGTCTAGTCATAAGTAAGTTCAATGGGGCTTACTTACTTTGTGTTCAATGGGGCTTACTCTCAGGTAAGTGTGGTTAGGATTGCAGCCTCAGAGTGCTGGCAGCTGCTTTTTTTTCTTCTTCTAGTGTATAATTATAAAACCTTCACCCCCATTTTTGGGGTAACTGAGGTGATGTGATGTGATGGGGAGCCGTGGCCAATGGCCACAAGGATCAGGGGAGACACAGGCCGGAAAAGTTTGAGAGCCACTGGCATATAGGATTGCAGTTTGAAGATCTCATTTAAATCAACAAGACTTGGAGGGGTGTTTAATTTTGGATGGATTCTGTTCATGTGCATCAAAGAAATAATTCCATGAACTACACACCTGTGTAGTTGAGATTGATGTTGTAATTGGGGTCTCTGACAGTGAGAGAGAGCGTTCCATCTTCTGGTTCCAGTAACCAGGAACCTAACTATGCCCCAATTTGTATCGTTGTTACTTATACGTATGATCTATTATCTAGCTGAATTTTTCATTTTCTTCATACCCAAGGCTATTCAGAGAATTCTTGAAGCAGGACTGGGTGTATTTCTTGTCTGTTTCAATAAACATTGGCAATTCGCATTGAACCACCTTTTCCTTCAGAGACATCATTTTCATTCCAGTTACAACACTGTGTTCACACATCATGACTTGATTGCTTCTTGTGCATAGACAACTGAAAGGCTATCATTTCCTGTTAAATATTCAGCACTGAAGTAACATGGCAGCACCTGTAATGTCTCTGCATTCATCTGACTTGGAAATGTAATTAATTGACTTCAGTTGAATCCATCAAAGCATTCTTAAACTGAGTTAATATGCAAGTTGTGCTACAAGTCCCTGAAATAATTATCGCAGATTCATTGTGTCAGCGTCCTTGCTTACAACAGTTGATAACCCCAGTACCAGATCTGAGTGGCCTCCCTGTTTGCATCAACTGTTAACATTTACTGTAGCTAATTCAAGAGAGTTTGAAAACATTTTGTTTAATTATGTAAATTTATAGCGCTGGAAACTGAAAGGAAAAAGAAATGCTACTATTCTTGGTGGATCAGCAGCAGCAGTTTCATAGATCCATATGCATTTCAGTTAAATTAATATTCTCATAAAGAAGATGTGGATTGCTGATGTACAGATGAAGGAATTTGGAAGTGGATATTCCAGAATTCGTAATATTCTGGATTAGTTATCATAGGGCATAATCTTATACATTTCTACTCAGAAGTAAGTCCTATTGTGTTAAATAGAACGTACTCCCAGGAAAGCATGGATAGGATTGCAGCCATAGGTTATTACTGTAGCATCTGAGTCATGTGTTTTAGATTGTAATTCTTAATTTGCCCAAATTCAGACCCAGGTGGCCTAGTCCTGTGCCCCCCCCCCCAATCAGGTGTGCTAATTGAGTGTACACTGCATCCAGTGGGAGAGGGGATCAGATGATCAGCTTTTACTTCCTGGTAAAATAACTTTTACCTCCCAGTAGTCTGCTTGATTGCCAATGAGTCTTCCTAGACCCATATCAGCTATTTTGCTGGCATAGGTTTGAGGTGATTAAGGTGGATGGTCCAGACAAGGAAAGGGGATCCAGTGTGCATGACTGCTACAGAGCTTCACCTCCTCTTGCCCCCTGAACTGCCTGTGGCCCAACCAACTGCATACTTAGCTGCTCTAGCACCGTCTGGGTCCCTTAGTGGCAGGCGGGCAGAGCTGCTGATTGTTTGTTCTGGCAGTTCTGATGCACTTGACAGCAGTGCTCTATTTGTGGACCTACTGCGGCCTTTACAACAGTGGATCACAAAATCTGGGCTGAAAGATGCCTGGCTACAACATAAAAATTAGTAATCTCACTCTTTTTTTTAACTATCTGGTTCTTACGGATCGTGTCAATAGGCAGTGCCATAAGACCTGATGTGGTACTTAAGTGAAAGCATGTTCCTGTGCTTGAAAACCTCTCTGCTTCATTCCTTGCTTTCAGTTATGGAATTCACAGTGTATGCTCTCTGTGACTTATGTCCCAAAGGTGTATCTGCATTGAACACTCCCTCCCTTTTCCTGGAAATGAGAGGCAGGAAATGGTATACTGGCACAATAATTGCAGCCAGTTGGAGTAGGCTCAAACTCTACCATGAACACAAATGGATAGCTTGCTCTCCTGTCTTGCTTGGTCACTTTCATCTGTTCTCATAAACCAGTGCTCCCAATAACTGGGAGTATACTGTTAAAAACAAACTGGAAACAAGCTTCAAAATAATACAGGTAGAAAATGCTTAGCAAGACATCTAACCAATATCTAGATTCCCTGTCCATGAAAATTGGTACACACCATCTACAATAGCGGTTTGCTCAAAAGCTCTGAAAATAGAGCACATAAGCTTCATGTAGGAATGCATGTAAGAGATTTTTGGCACAGACTTATGCACATGTAATCAGAAGTAAGCCCGACTGAGTTCAATGGAACTTAGGGCCCAATCCCATGGGTTGTAGTGCTGGTTCCGGGTGTCACAAATGTGCTGTAAATCACACTTGTGGCACCCTTTGAGTAAGTGGTGCAGACGGAAAGGCCTGTGCCACCTCACTAGTGCCGCAGAGGAAGGCCTGGCCAACAGTGGTGACCAGGTAAGTGCTGGGCGGCATGAGGGCGTGGGAAGGGTGGTAGGAGGGCATGGGGGAGCCATTCCATGATGGGGGGAGGGCAGAATGGTGGAGGGACTGGTCTGGGAGAAGGGCTTTCCCTGCAGGATCCTATCCTCTGTGTCAAGCTCGGAAGCCCAACGTGGTCACAAGTCTGAGCCAGTAATTTAACTGGTGCAGATTCAGGTAGCCCCATTGCGGAGGCTGGAGCTTTACTTGGGGTAAGCAGACAAATGTCCCTTTCCCCCATGGAGACTTCTGGTGGCTTCCCTGGCTTTTCAGGATACAGTTGTGACCCTTTTGGTGCTGTTGTAGCCTGCTGCATCAGGAAGCTTAGAATTGAGCTGTTACTTCCAGAGTAGTATATATGAGATTGCAGTCCTTGAATCCAGTCTAATGTTTGGTTACTTTGAAGTATTCCACTGAACTTTCTGACATTTATGAACATGCACAGGACAGGGCTGTTAGAAAGGCAGCTGGAATGAACTGCATGTAAATGTTTTACTTATAATTGTTGAGGTTTCAGTACCTTGGACAAAGGCAACGCAATGATATGTTTTGCAATGGGACCTCAGTACAGTACATCCTTGATTTAACAGACAAATGGAGTGAAGAGGATGTCCATTAATGCTGAAAGTTCATTAAATCCAAGTGCATTGAAGTAAGTGGATATTCGCATGCACAAAACATTGATTCTAAAGTCCAAACTGAAATTTGTTAAATCTAGTGTTCTCTGTATCAGAGGTTCCCTTGAACCACTGTTATATGACATCTGGGCTGAACATTCTCAGATTCCCCACTCCTCCACTATCCTTTGGATGAACATTGCCAATGACTAACAACTCAGGAAAGAAATGTTTAAAAAAAAGATTATGAATTAATTGTATGGAGTTACATTTTCTTTAAAAATTACTGCGTATGTTGTAAACATCGTATTAAACTGTTACATCTGCACAGAGATGATTATGAACGGTTCATTACGCAGTTAAAACTGGTCAAATCCCTTCTCGACTAAAGCATTTTCCACTGTTGGAGCCTTAAGTTGAACATTTCATTATGAAGAGTGTGTTAAACATCATGTTCCTAGCCTCATATGCAAGTATTTCAATAAATTACAGGGTCTGTTAGCATGTAACAACCTTTGTAGTCTACAGGTACTAGGGCCATATGAAGAGCTGGATAGAAACTCTCATGGGGAAAACTGCAGGAAGCTATTTATATATTGTTTTACAATATATATCCATAAGTCCAAACATATTCTTGCCATTCAGTTCTTCTATTTTACTCTAAACATATTTTTATGCTAAAGCTTGCAATATGTTTGATAAAATATGCCTAATTAATTGGGAATGTTGTCAACACAGTTGGATGAAGTTATTAAGCAAAATATTCAAATCATCTGAACTGCTTGAGGGCTTTTCCAACTATCAACTCTGAACCAGTCTAGACATTGCATTCGCTGGAGATATTTTGAGCCAAACAGCAAGTTCTTTCCACCACCATGTTTAGGAAACTTGCCACGATTCCTGTCCGATATGTAGTGAGTTTCCTCATTGCTGAGCAATAACATTGGAGTTGCTGGTGGGCATAAGGACATTCAGTACGTGATGGACTGGGGTCACGTGTTTGAATATAGTATGGGGGAGTAGGAAACTCACAAGGGAACTAATATCATCCTATGGCTGAATAATAACTGGTTCTCCATTACCACTTTTAGACAATCAGTCTCTGCTTATGACCAGTAATGGATCCAGTGAGTAATGGATCCAAAACTCCATTTACTAAATCTGTATACAATTTATTGATGAATGTAGACTTCTCACAGGGTACTAAGATTCCTCAGTATTAGAAGCAGAAGATTCAGTAAAAGCTAAGTAGACTGTAAAAAACTTGTCTTGCTTATTAGGAGTCAGAGGGACTCATAACCAGTTTAATTCACCTGATTGTTGTGTTGAGAATGTTGATGCAGCACTCTCCTTTTTGGTCCAGCTAAATGAAACAGAAATTGTTTAGATTCCCCCATCTCTTTGAATTTTAGAAAATGGCAGCTGTGGGAAGGAGATTATTTGAATCATGATCATAGGACCACAAAACATTAACTACTTCAGTGCCATTTTCCCAATGAAAACCTCCTCCATCTATTTATGCTGCTGCATTAGGGCACAATCCTAACCAGGTCTACTCAGAAGTAAGTCCTGTTTTGTTCAATGGAGCTTACTCTTAGGAAAGAGTGGTTAGGATTGCAGCCTCAGTGTTATTAATGCCCTGTTTTCCTCCTATTTTCTACAAATTTTCCTTATTTTTGGACAGTTCTAGCTCCCCAGGAGGTCCTGTGTTGGTTCAGCATATAACCAGCTGCTGGGACATCCTCCTACAGCAGCTTTTTGTCCTTGTTTTGTAACGCATCGGTCAGCCATGTGCATTTGTGGATTTGAATTATTTTCTGTCTGGAGTAGCTAAGCCTCACCAATTAGGCAGCTCAGTCTGTCTGTCCAGATAAAAGGATGGGATGGAGTGGCCTGGTGGATTCTACTCCTCCAATCAGGTAACAGTGTGACATCTTCAAATCTAGGTTACTTCAGCTCAAGCATAGGAATGCTTCTGTATGTTTTCTGCCTGGCCTGCTTTGAAATCTGTTTGTGGAATGCTTACGTTCCAATAAGTGCAGGAACCAGAATTACTTAGCAATGTGAATAGTTAGTGATAGGGACCGCAATCCTAGCTAGATGAGTCAGAGAATTGTTTATTTTTTCTTTGTTTGCTCTTCACTCCAAGTCCACCCACCAAACTTCATTGGTTAAGCAAGAGTGATTGAGTGTGTGTGACATGCTTGCTCTTGAGTAACATCCCAGCTCCATCTGTGGGTCATTACTAGTTAATGTACCTAATTTGGTCCACCTTTTTCTTGGACCAGTTCTGCTATCAGCTGTCTAGCACTAATTCTGTCTATCCAGCAGAATTCAGGCATTTTCCATCAGCCTTCTTTTACTTCCCTCCCTCCCCCTTTTCCCATTTTGCTTTATTTCTTTCCTTCTGGATGTTTAATAAACCAGTTAACATTTGACTCTTGCCTGCCTCGTCCATGTTCATGGATAATTCAGTGCATTGTAACATCTGATTACTCTTGTAGGTGCTACAGTTTTGGTTTTTAATAAGAATACTTAGGGTTCCATGCTTACCTGGAAGGGGGCTTCTTCCAGATAGCCCCTCCCTGCCAAGTTTCTGTAATCTGGGTTGATGATAGCAGTTAGAAACTACCATATATGCCCCTTTCAACTACTAATGCAAGGAGAAATGTGGAGTAGGAAGGGGTTCTTGAGCACAAACCACTAGGCGTTACTCTCCTTGGTCAGCACCTGATTTTTCCTGGTATGATATCCGACAGTTTAGAAAAATGTTTTATGGTTAGATTGTGCCCACCCAACCAAGCGCAGCCAACAAGCTGTATGTCATAAGCTTTCAGGAACTCAGTAAATTGCCTGGTTTTGCTGTTTGTTTGGAACTGCAGAAGTTGTCAAGCATCTGGCAGGCCTTAATATATCTGCAGATCTGTTTACAATTGCCACTATTAATTTTTATTATTGTCAAACTTCTGAAGCAAGACAATTTTCCTGAACTTCTAAACATACGAAAGTTCAGATGCATTCCATGTGCTTGTACTCTGCAGTTCATTTTATACCAGCTAGTATCAGTGCCATCAGGCCATGGTGGAAAACATATAATTGACTATAAGAAATGCAGCAGTTGTGTTTATTTACTAAGCATGGCTCTATGGAATTGGACAGCCGGCCTTTAGAACTTCTGACGCGACTGCTCTTTGGGGACAAAGTTTGCTCTGCTTGCATCTGTTTTTTTTTTTTTTAATTATTTCAAGGTCTTTTTTTTTTTAACACTTCATATAATCTGGCCTGTTAATCTCTTACTAGTCTTTAGCTTTCACTTTCTCCATGTCGGGTAAACAGAGATAAAATAGACAGGGATAGCATTAGACCTCAAAAAGTTTTCTATGCTTTGAAAAAAATAGCTGCAGGAGACTTTGCTGTCTTTATAACGTAATCTTATAATACTCCATATTGTTGTAGAGTTTGTGTCTGCTTGATGAAAATTCAGTGGATATGGAAAGATGGAAACATGCACTTAGGCTCTAGTATAAAGCATAGGCCTTGGTGGTCTGTTAGAATGTCCTGTTAGACCTAACAGCACCACAGTCCTGTTAGAATGCTGCATAGAGGGAGCAGTAAGAAGGATTATATATTCAGCTGCCATAAGAGCATTACAACCCAATCCTGTGCTTCCCAGTGCCCAGAGCTGTAGCAGCACCAAAATGGCTACTGCTGCATCCCTTGGGGCTGGGAAGCAACTTGGGGTAAGGGAGCTGATGCTCCTTTATCCCATGTAATCCTCAGGTGGCCCTGAGGTCTCCTCGGATCTACACCCGCTATTGGGCGGGTGCAGATTCAAGAAGACCTGTGCCGGGTCTCCTGGGTCCAGAAGGGTTTTAGGATATGGCAGCAGCATCTGCCACCCTCTCCTCCCCCTCCTGCTCCCTCCCCATCCATGCCTTCCCCTGCCCTGGAATGCTTCACACACACACACACCCTGGCTTACAAGCCTAGAGCTGGCCCACAGCTCCAGGCGGTGGTCATTACTCCTCCACCTGGCACTGGCTCAGCACGGTCTTGTGCTGAGCCAGCACCCACGCCAGCCAAGTAATGTGTGTTGCAGGCATTTCTTACGGCACATTTGTGACACTACGCACCAGTGCTGGGCTGGCATGGGCCCTTTAGGATCAGGCCCTTAAAGAGAGCAGGAAAACAATTTTCTTCATAGAAGACAGACACCTGCAAAAATATTCAAGAAGCATGTTTTAATGCTGAAGAAGCCTGAAGTGGTCATTTAGAGCCCAATCTCTCTCTCTCTCTCTCTCTCTCTCTCTCTCTCTCTCTCTCTCTCTCTCTCTCTCTGCCTGCTTTCTTCAGCACATTGATTGGTTTTAACAAAGCAGCAAAATAAATGCAGTGGCACACTAATAGGGAACATCTAGGGAGATACTTCCCTTTGATATTTATTGGCATATCATTTATGCTATTATTCTTGCCTGCAAGGACAAACAATCAAATTAATTGTAGGAAAGCTAATAAATGATTTGCACAGGCTTTGCAACAGGATTAGCTTCCAGGTAATTAAGAATAATGGCTTATCTTACAAGTCTGGGTGACCATTCCCTAGCAAGCAGCCGAGGTTTCAAGAAGGTAAGTGTGTGAAAGCATGCAAGAAGGTGACAGGGAACTGAAACAGCATAATCACATTTGCTTAACTTGAGCTTGGGTCTTAATAGCAGAAGACCAAGTCTCCCCTGGCAGTTGTCCAGGAGAAAACACTGGGGGTCAGACTCCATGCTCTGTCTCACATTGCTAGAGAGAGCAGAAATAGCTGCACTGCAGTGCGCTGGAACTGTGCCAGAGTTGTCTCTGGTTAAGCCACAGTAGAATTTTGCTTTGGAGCTGTAATGGCTCAAGCCTTCCTTTGAATATTCAGAAGGAGAGGCTGAATCTTCTCTTCCTCTGTCTCTTTCTTGCTCTTCCTCTTAAACTCTGTCTTCAAGGACAGCTGCAAGGCAAAAAAAGCTGGTGTTTTTGAACTGCTGTCTCTGTAGTTAATGAGCTTTTAAATGGAAAAAATAGAGCCCTCAATATGATTTATGGAAGGATGTTCCTGGAAAAATCCTTAATATTTATGAAATATTTTTTACTGTTTCTTAACTGGCCCATGGCAGTTTTAGTCTTTTGGATTTTTTTGCCTCCCCAGTGAGTGGGCATAAACTGGCTATCAGCATTAATTAAATATAATCAAGAATATGTAACAGAACTTTTAATGTGGGTTTTTATTTCCGTCTTCAGAAGCATCAGGGATTGATTTCTCTTCTGCTTTATTATCTCATTTCACTTTACTTGGAGTCAGTAGCTGTGCTGCTATTGACATCAAATGGCCCAGCCTTTGCTGCTCTCATATAGCATAATTTATGCTGTATGCCATGCTTTTTATTATAATACATGCCACTCTTAATCACTTAAGTAACCCCATTAGCCCCAGTGTTACTACTGGCCTGATGAACTGTAGCAGGTTAAGACACTTACAAGTAAAAGCTGACATAATTGCCCTGTATGAGTTTCTGAAGCTATTAAAGTTTCAGTACTGAAGTTTCTGCCTATTCACTTGGCTGCTGCTCAGAAGTGTCCATGTAGCTCTTCATCAGGGTGGACAGGGACATGCTAAATTCTTCATCATTTATCCTAACCAATGGGCAAGATCTTGCAGTGGCAGTTTGTGACTGAAAGTATTTCCTCCTAGGTCAAGATGCTTTGAGGCACAGATGTATTTAAGGCTTTTTGTATACTCAGATGTTACCAAATGTTGACTTTTCTCCATCTCTTAGAGCTTCTACTTGGTTTTCTATGAATAAAAAGGAGGTAGAAAATAATTCCACAGAACGGTAGGCTACTTTATTGTCCCAGGAATAATAAACTAATACAATTATAGTAAAGGAGCTACAAAGAGGTTGGCAGTTAAACCAAACCTAGTGTCAGCAACTAAAATGTGGGCCCAATCCTACAGTCCTGTACAACCGGAGCCAGGCATGTGGGGAGCGGGAGGCAGGGCTGGGATCCAGCACATGCTGGATCCCAACCCTCATTCCCAGGGAGTTTGGAGCAGCATAAAGCCACTCCGCTCTCCTTGAACTTGTGCCACCTCAGGAGGTGGCAAACGAGAAGATCCATAGGGGCAAGAGTGCCTTACCGAGAGGTAAGAGGAAACGTTTCCCCTTGCCTCTGGCTGAGCCATTTTGAGTCTCTAATCTATGCTGGAAGAGTCTCTGGCCTCTTGTCTTGCCTGTTCCAGTGTAGGGTAGGATTGCACCCTTAGTCAAACACGCAGTGCTTGGCTCATCAACTGTGAAAGCTGCTGGGGCAAATACTGGACTGAGGTAAAGGAAAATGGCATGACACAATTTGGAGAGTATGATATGCTAATCACAATCTAAACAGACCATGTTAATGTTTCCTTGAGTCATTTGTCCTACTCTACTTTTCTAGCCCTGTGATCCCAATATAATGCAAACACGGATTCGACATGTGTTAAGATCGCCTTTAAATCCCAAGACCTGCCCTGAAGGTTCACAAATGCAGCCTTGTGTTCTGAATCAAAACTGTTTTCAGTACCACTACAATTTAACAGGTAAGCACACACCTTTCACTGTGATTTGGAACAGAACTCAGTTCATTTTTTTTACTATATCTATGTTGCGGAGGACCGGTTGATGCAGGTGATGGAGGATGTGAGATGGATGCTACAAATTCTGATTCAAATCTTCCATGGAACTGGCCTCATCCAGGTCCTTGACTGTTTGCCTCCCAGCTAAACTTACATCATTAATTTAGATTTTAGTTGTTATATTGGTTGAGAAATGAGAAAACATTTTGTGTGCTGAAAAGTGCCATAATATGGGGGAAAACTGTGTAAATACATGCCAAACAGAATACTTGCAAGCTAGTCCCCACTGAGCAGTAAAATTCTGCTGTCTACTCACCTGATAGTTCTTTTTTTGAGTTAACATCAGCTTACAGCTTAGTCCTAAATGTGCTTAGTAGTTCAACAGGGCCCTCACAAGTCAGTGTGCCTTTGGGCCAAACTAGATGTTATGAAGAATGCATGACTTTGGCCAATGTTTCTTTTCTTCCTTTCCTTTTGAAATTGCATTGGGGAATGCATGAAATGCTGCTAAATCATGGCAGGAGTAGTGAAGCTTTCTCATTTAGCCCCCACCTTCTATCCCAATTGCTTACCCTGCCCCAGCAGGCTATTTACAGTATTAAAAAACTTCCATTGGCTTTCAGTTGAAGCTTTTAAAAACAGCATGCAGGGGCATGTGTGATTGGGAAAGATCATGTTGAGGATTACGTTCCCCTCACACTAATGCTTCCCTAACATTAACTGTTGTTTCACTTCATTTCACCTGCCACCAACTGTGCTACTTTTAAATAAAGAAGGGCACAAGCCTAACCAGGTCTACTTAGAAGTAAGTCCTATTTTGTTCAATGGGGCTTACTCTCAGGATAGTGTGGTTAGGATTGCAGCTGAAATTAGAAGGGGGGGCATGCATAAGCTTGTTGTTTGCAGACTTACTTTTCCAAGAACTAAACCAACTATATTCAATTTATGTGATTAACTGTGAATACGTGAATACTTTCACTGAGATTATTGAGACAATTCAAATTCTTAAGCATATAGGAAACCCTTGGTGAGATTGTAGGGTAAATTAAAACTGGTGCTTATGTTACCACTGCAGAGAATACATGTAATTAAATGAATAAGTTTAAGTTTAGAGTCCATAAGGGATGCACACTGTAAAGTAATGCACATTGGGGCAAAAAATCAAAACTTCCCATATAAGCTAATGGGTTCTGAGCTGTCTGTGACAGATCAGGAGAGAGATCTTGGGGGGGGGGGACAGCTCAATGAAAGTGTTGACCCAGTGTGCGATGGCAGTGAAGAAGGCCAATTTTATGCTTGGAATCATTAGAAAAGGTATTGAGAACAAAACTGCTAATATTATAATGCTGTTGTACGAATCGATGGTAAGGCCACACCTGGAGTATTGTGTCCAGTTCTGGTCGCCGCATCTCAAAAAGGACATAGTGGAAATGGAAAAGGTGCAAAAGAGAGCGACTAAAATGATTACTGGGCTGGGGCACCTTCCTTTTGAGGAAAAGCTACAGCATTTGGGCCTCTTCAGCCTAGAAAAGAGACGCCTGAGGGGGGACATGATTGAGACATACAAAACTATGCAAGGGAGGGACAGATTGTATAGAGAGAAACTCTTTTCCTTCTCACACAGCACCAGAACCAGGGGACATCCACTAAAATTGAGTGTTGGGAGAATTAGGACAGACTAAAGAAAATATTTCTTTACTCAGCATGTAGTTAATCTGTGGAACTCTTTGCCACAGGATGTGGTGATGGGATCTGGCCTAGATGTCTTTAAAAGGGGATTGGACAAATTTTTGGAAAAATCCATCATGGGTTACAAGCCATGATGTGTATGTGCAATCTCCTGATTTTAGAAACGGGCTATGTCAGAATACCAGATGCAAGGGAGGGTGTGCTCCCTGGGGCATTTGGTGGACCACTGTGAGATACAGGAAGCTGGACTAGATGGGCCTATGGCCTGATCCAGCAGGGCTGTGCTTAGGGATAAGTGAGCTATGAAGATTGAATGAAGTGGGTGGGTGAAGTGGGTGAAATAAAGAAAAAATTAGCATGCAAAACTTTAATTGTTGATCATTATCAACAAGGTGCAAAAGAGAGCGACTAAGATGATTACGGGGCTGGGGCACCTTCCTTATGAGGAAAGGCTACGGCGTTTGGGCCTCTTCAGCCTAGAAAAGAGACGCTTCAGGGGGGACATGATTGAGACATACAAAATTATGCAGGGGATGGACAGAGTGGATAGGGAGATGCTCTTTACACTCTCACATAATACCAGAACCAGGGGACATCCACTAAAATTGAGTGTTGGGCGGGTTAGGACAGACAAAAGAAAATATTTCTTTACTCAGCGTGTGGTCGGTCTGTGGAACTCCTTGTCACAGGATGTGGTGCTGGCGTCTAGCCTAGACGCCTTTAAAAGGGGATTGGACAAGTTTCTGGAGGAAAAATCCATTATGGGGTACAAGCCATGATGTGTATGCGCAACCTCCTGATTTTAGAAATGGGTTAAGTCAGAATGCCATATGTAGGGGAGGGCACCAGGATGAGGTCTCTTGTTATCTGGTGTGCTCCCTGGGGCATTTGGTGGGCCGCTGTGAGATACAGGAAGCTGGACTAGATGGGCCTATGGCCTGATCCAGTGGGGCTGTTCTTATGTTCTTATGTTCTTATATTATATGTGTATGTCAACTCATCATTGACAATGATCACATTAGCTGGGAACACTACAAGTCAGGCTTCATACTAGCTCTACTCATAGGGGTCAAATATAGTGGCTCTTAACTCAGAGTCACTGCATCTACCACCATTTTACCTGGCAGGTATGCCACAATTATTCTGAAAGATTCTACATGAGGTTTGGAAAGCTATCTCTAGGTACTGCTTAGAGATGGACACGTTGACTCCATAGAAGTAAATGAAGGCATTGCTCTTGGCAAAGGAAGCCAGATGCAAAACTTTGATGCCCAGTCCAGCAACCTCTTGCTGCCATCAATACTCTTGTGCACATTGGGAGTTTTTCATGTCTGCAAGAACTTCTTCATTTGCGTCTACATTGGGTGATCTCAGGACATGCAAAGGGTTGTATGGAGATGCTCACGCCACTGAAGCAAATGCGAAAGAGCTCTGTGTCTCATCTGGTTCAGGTTTAGAACTTTAAACTGGTGCATATGTGTGAGTGAATCCTTACACAAAGGAAAAAACAGAACATGAACACCTTTGTATTTCTGATAGCCAACTTTAAAAAAAAAATACATTATCTCCATGGATACCCCCTCCCCACCATATTACAGCATGCAGCCATACCAAAAGAGGCTGCTCTGCATGCTATGGTGGGGGGGGGGGAGGGAGGGATTGGATAGCCTGCAGGAAGTAAGTGAGAGTATACTTACATAAGTAAATAGGTAGGTAAGTAAAAATAGTACTTACTTCCTGGTAGGCTGTCCAATGGTCTCCTTGGACATACACCAACCATTTTGAGGAGAGAAAACGAGGCAGGGAGATTTTTAAAAGAGGGGACAAGATGCAGAGAGCATGACTGTCACCAGATCTACCCCCCCCTCCCGTTCCTCCTGCAACATGCCCAGTTATTCCCCCTTCCTGCCCATGAACCGCCCCCTGCGTAGGCTTAACTGCACTGGAGAAGGTCACCAGCCATATCGGCAAGCCACTTACTATGCCGCCACTTTTGCAGTAGTGGTTCAAAAATGTCCACTTGTCAGCGTACTGCATGTGTTGTTGGAGGCCTCTTTTATGGCAGCAGGATTCCATCCCACTGCTGTAGAGAAAATGATAGAATTGGACTGTTAGAAGACAGACTTCCAATTGCTTATGATTTGTAGCCATTTGTATTACCTTTGCAGAATAGATGCAGTGAGAACGAACAGCCTGTTTAAATTGTTTACACAGGGTGGAAGAAAACACTGACATTTTAAAAGCCCTTCTTTAAAAAAAAAAAATGAAACATGGTTTGCTTTGTCAAACAAAATTAGTTGGAGGATGTGACATGTTTTGCTTTGGGGGCAGTAGCACTTCAGAAAATGTTTATAATGTTATCCCAGAGAGCAGCATGGCACTTGATAATGCATAGACTGTTTTTAAATGATGCATCTTATCGACACAGGACACTTTCTATAGCACAATGGGAGTGCTATTTTCAAAGGACACTGAGACAAAGCCTTTATGGTCTAAGACTTGACGACAAGCCTCTTTTCTTTGCTTCCAAACACCCATGTCAAGCAAAGACAGTTTTGTTATGTTTAAAAATTAAAGAGTGGCTGGCAGAACTAAATGCAATTATGATGTGTCTTTAGACTGGAGCACATGTCAACTAAGTGAAAATGCAACCTGTGGACAAGGGGTTCGGAATCGTCTTCTGAGCTGTATATGCAGTGATGGAAAAGCAGTGAATATGAACTACTGTGAACAGGTGAGGTTTCATGTGACTCATTGATGCAGGGGTACGTTGGACCCTGCATACCTTTGACTGATTGGTACATCATAGGACAAAATTTGGGTCTTGTGGGTTTGTTTTCCAGAACCTTTTTCATTCTTTCAGTTTTATTTTTTTTGGTTTCTAATTATTCTAATGATTTAGTTGTTCATTGCCTAATTTTAGATTTTCATACAGTGCATAAAACCTACAGCCTTCTCCTGTTGTTGGCGGGGTACACTTGAGGCCCCTTGCCGTTAGGCCAGTTTCAAAGCCACATTATTGACCTGTCTTCTGGCAGGTGTCCAGCACCACTGACACATGTTTACAAACATGTCACATCTGCAAATGAAAGAAGTGAAAAGCTTGTCAAGCAGCAGTTGAAACAAATGCTTGGGGGGGGGGCTGTGTAAACACAGCATATCTGAGCAGATCACCCTACCTTTTGCTTGTTGTTTCAAACTCGTTTAAAGATATAACCTAACATGGGTTGGACTCCCTGGACCAGTTTTATAATGTCCCTTTGCACAGCATAAATGTCTCTAAGCAAAGCAAGAAGTAACATCTGAGTGGTTTCTTAAATTCCTTCTTATTTTGCATTCTTTTCTGGCCATATATATTGGCAACAGATTTATTCTCTTTTTTAATTATAGCTAAATTTGGAAACACCTGCAAAAATGATGATTCCCTGCCATGTAGAATGTGTAATGAACTGCCAAGTGTCTGAGTGGTCTTCCTGGTCTGAATGTTCACACACTTGCGGCCTTGCAGGTAACTGTGCCCATCGGTTTCCTATCCAGTGTTTCTTGGGGATATTAGCATAGTCTGAAGCATTTCAATGATTAATGCTCAGTTCCTGAAAGCATAAGGCTCATTTGCAACATGACATATGTTGAATAATGTGTTCGTGTTTTTGTTTGATTGTAAGTATTTGTAGACCCTTCTTTTCAGTGCTGTATTTACCATCCAAGACATCTGTACTTAATGCTCATAATATATAAGCTGTACCAACATCTCGTTTTGCACATTTTAACATACGTAATATTGATTTAAACATGGTGTAAAGAAGTGAAATGTGAACTTCAGACATGAACTGCCTTCTTCTCATCAAGTTGAAGTAAAATCATTTTTAGTTTGGCTCACTTCAGGAGATCTATTTTCTGTTTTGGGATACTCTGAGACACTTCACAAACAAAGCTTTCTGTCTTCACTTTCAAAACACTTCACTTTTTTTAAACAGAACAAACTGAAGAGGTTGCTTATCAACTAACGTTATGTACACTTGTAGTAGATGAAGAAGATGAGGTATGAATAAGGGGCTGCAATCCTGCCTCCTACACTCATGATGAACAAGATGCCAAGAAGGTCCCAGGTCTTCCTATTCCATCAAATGCCTCCACACACAGTGTACTCCTGCCTTCTGAGAATGCTATGACTTGGTGGGGCCTCCATTTAGTTGCACTCATTGACCTTTCCACATTGTATTATCAGCATCCAGACACTTGTTCTTCCTCAAGCTCCCCATGTGTAGGCTGTTTCCAGCAGAACCATAGCCATGTGCAAGGGCCTGGGGAAGAGGTATAAACAGGATACAGCTGTTTTTAAATAAAGTCCCGAGTGTCCAAATATATATGTATAAATTGTAGTCTTTTGAGGTCAAATAAATAAGGGATTTCTAGTTTGAATGGATTTTAAGGATCAAAAGATGCTATAAAAATGCACATAGAACTTAATATTTTGATTAGCTAACACCTTTGAGTTCTCATTGGTTCTAAAAGCAAGTAACAGAATATGTATTATTCAGAAATATTAATATTCGGGGCAAAATTAGGATGTTATGTGGAAAGCTGAAGCAGAAATAACTGGTATTTCTGCTTTACCTGCAGAATGTGTAAAGTGGGGACTAAAAACCAGATCTGGTATGAAATGTCTCCGAGCCCACTGACCTTGGTGCTATCACATATCTACCTCTTTAGCTAAGACATTCAGGTAAAGATTTCTCGGAGGCAGGCAAATGGGTAGACCACCTAATTCCTAGCTTTTTCCTGCAAGTTGTAATGATATCCAGCTGCGGTTTCAAGTGACTGAACGGGAATCTCCCAGATCTTCTAAAGGTTAATAGCAGAAGGAGTGAGGGACTGGGTTTCATGAGTTTACATGTAAATCAGCTCACTGCGTATGTGAAATTTCTTCCTAAATTGAATCTCATCTGCAATCCGCATCAGACATAATAGGAGATTCTTTCTTCAAAACATAACTTAAATGGATGTGAATAGATATTTTTAGAAGATGGAAATTGCTATATCCAGTTTCTATTGTCCATCAATACCTTGTATCCTGTCCATCATTTTGAGAAGTATTGTATAAACTGCGTACTATGGGGATAGGGATAAATTTAGGGATATATTTTAGGGGGCCATGGGACTGCTCCAATTGTTTTCTGTTCAGGTTTTATGTTGTGGAACTGTACACAAAATATGATTTGCTGCATAGGTGGCATTCCTTACTCCCAGGACTGTTTTGTGTGGTTATAAAAGGAGAATGTTTCGATTTGTGTAGCCTGTGATCAATATCATTCTCCTTTGCTTTTGAATCCTAATCTATACAGGTACTTTAACATAAAATATGAGTTGCAACTGTAGAGTGCAGTACATTATGTTATGGATACCATTAGCTTTTTATGCTTCATTTGTTTAATATGTTGAGCTCTTGTACTCTAATAATGCTAGGTAAAGATTTATTTATGTGAGAATCTGATCTGAAGTCAGTAAAAATAATATTCCCGTTGGAAGATGAAGTGTATCCAGGGCTATATTTTAAATAAAATTGCATTTATTTCATAAAGCACAAAATTATCAGAAATATTGAAGCCATAGTAGGTGGACCGTTTTATTACACTTCTGTAATTGATGTGTGGCTAAATCCTCCTGACCAACATAGATAATAACCAAGCTTTTCCAGAATGAGAAAACTTCCACTTTAAGAACAAACCAGTTATTCCTTATGGCCTCAAGTTTGTTAATAACTACATTAGAGCATGCCATGATATCAAACATTTTGTATCCTTGTTTGTTCTAACTGTAGTTAGTTAACAGAGAGATGTTTTGTTTTTAAAGTGGGACTAGAAGCTTTCATTCTCTGCCTCTCGTGCTTAGGAGAGGAGTTATAATGTCAGCCCAGGTCTTGGTCACATAGCATTAAATCAGACTACTATTTGGATGGAGTAACAAATTTAGAGCATCAAATATTAAAGGGTTAATTTACATTCACCATTCTGCTTGCCAGTCCATGTCTGTGATCCTGCTAGAGACAGTAACAATAGAGTCATTGTTGACTCATCTAGCCAAACAGTGATATTTTGGTCTAGGCTCCAGATCCCAGAGGTTTCCCCATGGGGGTGTTCTTTTTTCTCTTTTTTTCAAAAACAAACAAACAAATGTCCATTTGTTTGTCCAAAGCATTTTTGTTTTGTTTTGTTTCCCTGGGTGGGTAGAATTGCAGCCTAGGATTGTTAAAAATTTTCCTGCTTGATGATGTCACTTCCGGTCATGACATCACTTCCAGTGGGTCATGACAGATTCTCCTTCTAAAAAGTGGGTCCCGGTGCTAATGTATGAGAACCACTACAGTAAGAAGTGTATGAAAACATACTCAACAAACTGTTGAAAGGAAAGTACACGGAAACTTAATTGTATAAAAACACTGAGGATTTACAGGCCCCCCCATTTCAGGAGATCTCCATCAAGATCATCAACTATTGTATTGAAAACTTTAGCACACACTTTTTTGACTTCAATAGATCCAGATATTGTAAATCTAAATGTGGAAGATATATGTGTAAACTGTCCCTTGTGTAAATGCATATTGCTTTGGATAAGCAATTACTAGCTATTGGCATGTACTAGCCTAACCCCCCCCCCCCCAGCACACACTAGGATATCTCATCTGGACTCTGAGGAATGTAATTTCCATACATAGTATCGATTTACATGCACAGCTTCAGCTATCCATTCGCATACAGCAAAAAGAAAGGCTCTGCAACTTCCCAGTGCTGACTGAGCTGAATTACTTCTTGGGGGCTGACAAAACACATTCTGCAATATTGTAAGAGAGGATAGAGGCAGGTTGGAACTTATAGCAGTAGAGCACACACGTTGCAGAAGACCGTTGGTTCAATCCCCAGGTTGGGCTAAGAAGTATTCCCTGCATGAAACACTTGAGATTCACTGCCAGTCATTGTCTAATGGGTCTGAGCTAATGGTCTAAATTAATATGAGAAAAGTTCGTATGAATGTAGAACATCCTCCAGACTTTTCATATAGTTCGGTTCTTGAAAGGAGAAAATTCCTTGGTGCAATATTTAAAGGCAACCTGTCTGATTTTATAATCAAGGACATCTATATTACACATTTAAACCAAACGGAAACCAGTTTACCTGTCATGACATGGGCACACGCACATCCTTGGGAATTGTATTTTTTTCCTAGCCCCATCACATGATTGATTATTATTCTACCTTATTTAGAAGATGTCACCTGAAAAGCCCTAAAAATTTCTTTAAATCTGTAGCATAGACATGCTCCTGGTGCATAGTGTAGATACACCTGCAGCATGTTCAAAGAGACTGTTTCAGAGAAACTCAAGCGACAAACTTCTGCACTAAGAATTCTCTGAGTGTTTCTGCCGCTGAATCTGAGTAGTGTGTGGAAAGAATAAAAAAACAAACTGAGCTTATAGATTCCACTTTAGCTCATGATCCCAGCGGAGGCTACCTCTTTCAGAAAATTCCTTTTAACCCTGAGTCACTCATTTTGTAATGATTTATTTATAGTGTGAACAAAAGATGATGGTAAGAAGAGGCAAAACCAAGAGGAACCGTGTGCACCTCTGGCTTGTTTTCTGAACAAAATAGCGCTTAGGGAAATATTTCAGGTGGTGTTATAGGTAGGCATTCAAAAAGCATTTGACAGGTAGGGTGATCTGCTGGCCCTGTGATGCTATCAAGTCCTACACCGCAGCAGAGCTGCCCTTGTGGCAATCCTGTGCTCAAACAGCAGCAAAGTACAAAGCAGGAGTTAAGCTTTAGAAACAAAAGTCAATGCAGGGACCCTCACATCTATTCCACAGCAACTTTGGCAACCCCATCTCCACCTCCCAATTTTGATGTAACTTGCTGACAGTGGCCCCACACTAGTCAGGCACAGAAGATACCAGCCAATACACAGTGATGATGAAACACACCACCCAGTTCTCACACATGACACTCAGCATACCATCAGGCAGCCAGAAACAGCCTAGTGTATTTGCTCCTGAACATGGCACTGCAGGAAAAAAACTGCATGGAGAATCTAAAGGCTCCCCAGAGGAAGAGTAAAGTCCCACTGGCATGCCACAAATGCCACACAGACAGTGCTGGTCACATTGCTCATCAGTGTCTCTGAGTGGGAAATTATATTTTTGCATGGGGAAAAAGGAAGAAACCACATAGACAAGGAAGAATGCAACTGCAGTAGCAAGTTCACAGGAGGCAGCAAGGTCAGCTGCCTGGTAGTTCAGTGGGGAAGAACACTGCAAAGGGAAACTCTGTTGGCAATAGTAATCTTATAAAGGGCAGAGGCAGCCAAGTTAGAACCCAGGACCAGATAGGAGAAAAGAAAGGCCATGACAGGATATTGTCTCCAACCTGTTGCCACCACTGGTCTCTCATGCCACTACATATGCACACAGACACAGTCTCAGGCCTGGGTTTACCTGACCCAGAATTAGTCAGTTGGGAGAGTTTATAACTAAAAAGGCCAAAATACGGTGTATGGTTGTTTTGGGGTCATTGACTGAATAGTGGAGCATACAACCTCATTGGTTTAAATGCAAAATCCTGCCTCCCTTCAGGCCACTTCAGGGTCAGCTGCTGAGTGGTGAAAACAAGATCAATGGTGAGAGTGCATGGCAGCTGGGCCCAAAGATCGCCAAAGGGTAATGTGAGGATGCATCCCTATCTGGGAGCATCACCGGGGGCGACCCGAGCCCCATTGCCCCCTCCCTTGCAATGCCAGTGGGAATGTATTGTGACAGTGTGATGAAAGGCACAAATTTAGTTGGTTTCACAAAGGGATGAGATAATTTCGTGGAGGCTCTACAGGTTTCTTTTAACCATGATAGCTAAAAATGGAACTTCACAGTGCAATCCTATCCATGCATACATAAGCCCTATTAAATTCAGTGGGTCTTACTTCCTTGTGTCTATAGGATTGTAGCTTCAGTGTTTTGTAGTATACTTCTGAGTCCCAGATATTGGGAAGAAAATATATATCATCTTCCAAGGACATCCAGCAGATCACTATTGGAGTCAGATGCTGGAGCAGATGGACTTTAGGTGTGATTCAAGAAGGTAGGCCCTAGCCAACAGTGAACATGGTTGTCACTGTCAAAAGCACTTCTTTTATAAGTTCAGAAGTGAACGTTTCCCATTTCCAATTATATTTTTCCAATTTGAAATTTGCCAAAAGGATATGCAAATCACAGCATGGATAAAAGCAAATGACTTCATTAATTTCAAACAGCTTTTACAAGTGCTTTTCAGGATTTTGCTTCAATAGGCTTAACTTAAAAGGCCATTTTCACTATAAAATGCTGGGCTTCTTTATCAATTTCCAAGGGAGCTGGTAGAAAGCAAAACTTGAGAGCGAGTAAAATAATTATATTGGCTGCAATCCTGTGCACAGTTAGGCTGTGTGAATTCCGCCAGAGCCTATGGAATTTAAACAGCTCAGTTGCATACGGGATTGTTAAAGGGGCTGTTCTGCCCTGAACAATTCTGTCACAGTACAGCCATTTAAACTCCATGTGCAATTTCCTGCCCCAATCCAATTAATATTGCTTAAATAAGATTTTATAGGGATACACTGATTTTCATACAGAGGTGGTGGGTGGGAAGGTACCGAGAAAGAAAGAGAAATGGGAGGCCATTAGCTTCCAACTGTATCACCATTTATGAATTGATGGTCTAATAAGTCTTGTTGTCACCATGAGTTATTACCTAACCGCAGATGAATCTGTGTTTTCAGCACTGATAGATATATGTTTTATTCACAGAAGCTTGTCAGCAATTTTTTGTTAATTAGTAACAGCTGATAGAAATGCTTCACTGTTTCCTTAATTAAGCACATTTCCAACTTCCATCTCTTTAGGCAAAGGCTTAATGGAATTGATGACAAGCTAGCATATAGTACTGCTTTCATGTTCTCTACAGCAAGTTAATCAATAAAGATAAGGTAGATAATAATGAATGATTAGACAGACAGAAATCCTTATTATTAAGCTCATTTCCTCTCCCATAATTAACTTCATAAAAATTATAACTTGCAAAGGATATAAAGGAATCATGTAACATTGCCTATGGGCTTGTTTGGTAATCATGGTTATTTTAAAACATATCTTCTGGTGTTTTTGGTTAATCATGATTGTTTAAAACATATCTTCACATATTTCCGGGTAAATATTTTTTCATATGTATGATACAGTTCATTAAATACTCAGTTCATGATGTATTGTGGAATGTTACAGAAATTAATAATGATGACGGCATTGTGTTTCACAGTAAAAATTGCCATGTTTTTTTGCTGCTTTTTTTTTGGTCAAATGAAGCTTGAGTTTTATGACCAAATTACATTTATTGTGGCTGAAAAATTGCAAGCGCAGTAATGGCCATTACTGTCCATAACCACTTTTACAATTTCCATTAAGAACCTATTTATTTCCAGTGAAATATCCCCAACCCACTGAATAGAAAAAGAAATTAGTTACCATTTTTGGAATAATAGTGCTGAATGCCATTCATTAAAGTATCAGCAATCTCATTTTTTAATCCTCTGCTGCCCAGACACAGAGGAAGGCCCAGAGAAGATATGTTTTCTCTTACAGTATTCCAATTAGAAGGCAGCTTGTTATTGAAATGGAAAGAGTCTCCTGAATGGTAGCAGCGCGATAACTGAAGATTGTGTTAAATAGGCAGGCTTTCTGTCTTTATCAAGTTGAGTCACCAACAAAGGGTCTCGTTAAGGGAAGGAGTGGGCAGATCTGCCATGGACCTACACAGGACACATCCAATTACAGATTCCAGACATTTAATGTTAATGGGCCTCCGTTTGCATATCAGCCTTATTGATGGTATAAATTCAGCACTGAAATTCAGACTTTGAAATTATAAATTCAACAATGCTTTGCAGGCACAGGAACTTGCCCACTTGCAAGAACTTCCCTGTGAAGTGAAGGGTGCCAATTTTGGTGTGTATCGGAATGCACTTGAAGAGCCATCCCGTTCAGTAAAATTAGCAGGGCTGTCTTTTAGTGTGAGAGGCTCTGAGGGCCAAACTAGGCACTAGAGTCCATGAACATATTTCCTGTCTCTTTAACGGCCCAATCCTATGGTGACTTGGCACTCAGAGGAACAGCAGTGCCAAAATGGCTGCCTCTCTATCCTGTGGATGCCAAGATAACCGCCGGAGTCTCTTTGGGATAAGGGAGCATTTGCTTCCTTACCCTAGGTAGAATGCATCCAGTGGCAATGGGTCTCCTTGGATCTGTGCCCACTTTTGAGTGGGCACAGACTCAAGGAGGCCTGTGTTGGGGTTCCTGGCAAGGGAGGAGGGAGCACAGGATATGGTAGCAGACTCTGCCACCATCTCAGCCCCCTTCTGGGTCCAATTCTCCCCTTCCCCTGCCATGAAAAGCCACGCTGTTGGTTAAACTTACCACTGGCCACTTCCTGCATCATCCTCGTGGTGGTGAGGTCAAGCACCAGAGCTGCCTGTTCCCTGGGTGCTGCAAATGTGCTTTATGACACATTCGTGACACACAGAGCCGTGGCATGCCCTAAAAATCCTAAAAAACAACTGCATGGGGGAAGAATGGCAATGGAACCATTGGAGGAGGCCTTAATCCTTGTCTCTTGTGCCATTTGCCCAGTGTAAAACCCATCTTCCTCCAGCACTTCATACCTTACTAGGAAAAATTTATATATATATTTGTTTTCCTTAACAGGACATATTGGATGGGTCAATCTACATTGAGAAAATGACACGGGAGGAAAATGGA